>NW_024884889.1:4409344-4614304 GCF_019232065.1 Centrocercus urophasianus | reverse complement strand
AATTAGCAAATTAGATTTGGGGTCCTATCTCCCTGTCTGCTGCAGGTGGGGAAAACAATTGACCTAAAAACCTCTGTGGTTTTTAAAATATGAAAGAGCAAGGGGAAAGCTGTAGAGCTGACAGACTATCAAAAAGGAATTCTATCTTCTTGTTTTATGTAATATATATTAATTAATTTGTAGAAGTCATCCACTGTAACTTTTGTTATCATCACTGAAGATTTGGATTCTGGGATTTCCTAAGCCTTTTTCAGAGGAGTGATCAACCCAGTTTATACCTCTTTTTTTTTTTTTTTTATAGCTTTCATGTGAATGAAATGACTATTTTCTGGTGCATTTTGCTGACAACTTTATTCTGAAATTTATTTGAAGAGATTTAAAGGCATTGAGAAAATCAAAGACTAGATGGAGAGAGGAAAAACTAGAGAAATGAGGCTTATCAGCAAATGCCTGTCAATATTGGAAATTATTTTATATCCAGTTGGAATATCGTTTGAAATATAACTTGGCATGTTTTTGTGCGTATTTGATTAGTCACCCAGAAAATAAAACAGAAAATGGGCAACAGGACCTCAGAAAGTAAGATAAAGAAACATGCAATTAATTTCACTAACAAACTACAATAAAAAAAGAAAAAATGATTAACTAAGTGTTTAAAATCCATTGAGTACAACACCGAAGACTGTGTTACATTTACATGATCAACTATTCACTTAATACCACAAAGGACTCACTGAATATGAGTAATAATTAGCGTGTAAGCTAGTCTTCTATTGTAAAAAGCTTTAGCAAAGCCCTTGACACTGTCTCCCACTGTATTCTCCTGGAGAATCTGGCAGCTTGTAGGTTGGACAGGTGCAGTCATTGCTGAGTAAAGAATTGGCTGGATGGCTGGAACCAGAACGTGGTGGTGAATGGAGTTAAATCCAGCTGATGTTCCCCCAGTGACTTTTGGCCAGGAAAGCAAATCTCTTTGGTGTTGTCCTAGGTTATTGTAAAAGGAATGTGATTTTATTTTGTAGATTCTTCCTCTTTTATGTAACATGCCAGAGGTTTGCTCTTGCAGAATGATGCAGGTGTTGTCATCTGTGGCTAGAATATATTTCAGAGTTATGTCATTAATTGTCCTTTTGTGTACGACTGAGACTGAAATGCACAGCTTGCTTATCCTGTGCTTTGTAAACACTGTATGCAAGTCCATGAGATAGCACTTGAACTTTATCTATCAGAATGACTTGAAGCCTGAGCAATTTAGTCTAGAACAGCAGAGCTAATTAGGTAGGGACAGGCTTGTATTAATGATGCTGCCCAGAGCTAGTGCCTTCAATCAGCATTGCCTATGCTGCTCAAGTAATCACGTAGTTCAGTGCATGCTAGCCTTGTAAACATAACCACCTGTTATGTCCCCTGCTTACTTGCTGCAGTGAACTAACAAAAAACCCATGTGGAAGATCACATCTGAAGAAGGTGTATGTCTGTTTAGTGGAAGATCTGATATACGATGCAGCCATTTTTTGGAAGCGTTAAATCTAACTGAACAAAAAATAATGCAAAAATGACTGAGAAAGAACCAGGCCCTAAGTGAGAATACCAGTTGCTCATACTGTTACATTCCAAGTAACAAAATTAAAATTGCTCTCAAGGATGAGAATTTACAGTGATGATGGAACTGCATGTAGATCATAGTCTATCTTTCCCAAATTCTCAGCCTGATTGAAAAAGTTACTTCTAAGATTCTCAAGATGAAATTCATTTGAAGTATAATTCTGTATAGCTGCTGTATTCTTGTGCAGCCCATTTTGTTCAGTTTTGTGCTACAGCTCTCAGCCATGGAATA
This sequence comes from Centrocercus urophasianus, assembly GCF_019232065.1. NCBI lineage: Eukaryota > Metazoa > Chordata > Aves > Galliformes > Phasianidae > Centrocercus > Centrocercus urophasianus. The sequence goes on along the minus strand of NW_024884889.1, from coordinate 4,612,467 downwards.
CGTTATCCATTGTAGTGATTCATTTTATCATTGTCTTTCTGGAGTTGACATGCTTCTCTCTGGTAAATTCAGTCTGATATTTACTTAGACTGTTGTTTTAGTGTAAATAAGCACTGAAGATGGTGTTACTTCCTACTATGTAAAATTTTGCTTGAATATAGACAGTTCTGAGAAAAACCTAAATTACCTGAAGACAATGGCAGCCATGTGCCTTTCGAATGATGATTGCTATCCTAAGAAGCACTACATCCTGCGTAGCAGTTTTTCCCTAGTGTGCATTTCTTCCATTTTTTAGGATGGACGTTAGACAGGGACAGTGGTTATAGTAGCTGCTAATGCCGAATCCCAGACTCTCGTATCTAGTGAGCTATGGCAAAATTTCTATTTGGAATGGGCTCAAACAGCAAGAGGAAGATGGAAAAAGCGCTATTTATCTGATGCGCCAAGCAAAGCTATGAAATTCAAAGGGGATAATGGCAGTTTCGCTGTGAATAAAATATTCATGTTGCTAACTTACATAAAACAAAAGATGGAGTGTTTTCTGCGGGGAAATTACTTTATCTGATGAGCTCCATTTATGCATGATAGAGTTTTAAATTTTTGAAAACCCCTTTGGTTATTTTTTTTCTTTTTTAAATTCCAGCGGTTTTAATTTTAGGCTTACAAACAGATGTAAAATTTCTTGCTGAAAGGGCCTTATTCTTTTTAAAGCCATATTTATTACATTCAGCAAAAACAGAATTGGTTCTATCAATGCCAGTGAATACAAAATCAATATTTAAGTGTTCAGTCTCATAGACTTCATGTTACGAAGTAGATATTTCAGTTTAAAAATGCCCTATAATAAAATGTGTCTTCATTTACTTCCAGCACATTTTTAATATCTTCCCCTTGTGAACTCTGCTGCAAAGATTCTAATTTTGCACCAGGTGACTGCAAAGCAAGAGGCTGCAAGTGGAGCTGTAGTGATGTTCCTCTGTCCTGCCCCAGGGATATGGGTGTTGCCCAGGTTTATACTTTTGTGGTAATCTTATTGTGTAGCCCAGGCAAAAGCTCTGCACTTGCTTTTTGGCAAGTCTTCTCGTAACTTTATTTTTTCCAGTCCCCTCTGATAGGGAAAAGTAGTAAATTGAATAAGTTTCACAGTCTATGTTTTTCTTTCCCATTTGAGCTGAACTTCATAGAATCATAGGGTGGCCGGGGTTGAAAAGAGCTATAATGATTATCTAGTTTCAACCCCCCTGGTACGTGAAGGGAAATTCATGCATAACTCTCCAAGAAATTCAACTTTGAGCTGAATATATCGCTGGATTATGTGGTCTGGTAGGCCTTGCTATATGCTTATTATGAAGGATCAAAATATCTGGGTTCCTTGTTTCAAAGGTGAACTCCGGAGATACTGGTGTAGATACTGCTTGAACACTGTGGAGCCTTGATGTAGAGCTGAAGTTGGTATAATAAAAGTAGGTCTGCTGAGGAAATGGAGATATTTGGTCCTGACCTTCCCTGAGACTTTCGTACTCCTGTGTTGTTTTTGCATTGTTATGAGCAGGTTCTTGAAGATCCTACTTCATCACTGATCATCACTGATCCTACTGAATTTCGGCCAGGATATCAAACTCAAAACCCTCCAAATTGCTTCTGCCAAACTTTGTGCGTTATGGTAACAGGTAACATTGCATTTCAGCAGCTGACGCTGATTTTGTTAGTATATGTTCAGTGTATCAGATGGGGTATAAATAGCACAAATATTCTGTTGAAGTCCATTAAAAGTATATTGTTGGAAGGTGTTTTATGCTGCCAGGGTGTAATGGAATGTAAGAAACAAAAGTAAACTGAATCTATTTAAGATGAATACCTGATTTTTGGTCTGTTGGCTATAAGCTACACAACGGTTTTAGTAGATATATTTTATTCAGATAGCAAAAGGTGAAAGTTTGTCACATACAGAAAAGCTTTGTAAATAAGCAATAAACATAATGATTATCAGGAAAAAAAAAGCTTTAATTACATAGAATACAAAAATTTGATTGTACACAAAGGATGTACATCGTAGAAAGAACATGCGTGCTATGTTTTAAGAAGGTGCTTAAACACATCACATTGGGAGACATTACTGTTTTGTTAGTATTTAAAACAATTACTGCAGTTTAGTGACTGTTCTGTAAGCGTTTGTTGGATCAGGTCTGCTAACAGCAGCTTTGCCCTCCAATCTTCATAGTGATGACTAAATGCTGTCAGTTAAGAAGACAATTCCACCTTTGCTATAAGAACATGCTGTTAAGAGATGATAGTGGTGACAGAAGCACAGCTCTTGAGAGATTTAAGAAGATGAACTAAGAAATAGGATAGGTTTCTGTTTTGTATCAACAAACGATAAGAAACTGAGCCCTTTCACTGTTGTTGTCTCCTTACCTTAAAACCTGTTTTAGAACACAATTTTACCATAGAGCTGTTTTAATGCAGTTATTACCATAATACCAGAAAAACAGATAGGTGCTAATATCAGTATTTCTGGGAGGTGAACGGTGATTGCCTGTTCATTCTGGGGTTGCAGAGAAGGAAGATGGCTCTGTGTAGGTTACTGGCAGTGAAGCATGGCCGTTGGAGCTACTTAAAGAATGAAGTGCCATAGCTGTGAGAATGAACCAGCTGTTATGTCTTATTGCAGGCTATGTTGTGTGAGATATGCTGCTGTGGTTACATAAGCTCATGAATGAGGGGAAGTTCATCTTGGCCACTGTAACCACTGAATCATCCTTTCCCTCAATTTTCAGCTCAATTTTTATTTGGTTGCTGTCTGAGCTACGGCTAAATTCAGTTCTTCCCTAGGCATATAAATACACTTCCTTCTTACTAGCTAAACTGTCCTTTCGTTTCTCACTGCCCTTGGAGAAAAGGTCTTCAGCAATGAATAACAACAATAGGCATTCTCATATTGTCCTTTTTCCCTCAGAGGAACTGTGGAAGAAGACAAGTACAATTAGGGATGGTCAGGAAATTTCAGATGGCATAAAGATCTGTTGGAGAGCGCCGATTCAATAGGACCAACCAGTTCGGCTTTGGTTTTTGTTGTCTAATGAGTTTTGATAGCAGCAGAAGACATTTACTATTCTGAAATATGCAACACAAGTTCTCTAAATGAATCTGTTCTTCAGAGAAATATTTATGTCAGTGCATGTGATGGCTGAGAGAAGCCTTTAACATCGATTAAGTCTTTTGCTTGGGGACTGGTTGACAGCTTTGTGAAGAATTTGTATTTAATATCTATTTTTGTATGCTTGTATGTAATGGTTAACCGAAGTGACAAAAACTGTGAGCAGTTGTGTTGATTCCCTTGGCTCTGTTTTGCAGACATTAAGTCTATTGTATTTTGAACTATCACTGTTGATATCAAGTGGTGGTGTAGAAAGTGGCATTTAGTAGGTAACGTGTTTTTCTCTGAGCAGATAGATTATATGGTGAATTTAACAGGAGAACTTGTCATGAGAACTCTTATTTTAGAAATGAAATAATATTAACTTTGATATGAGCAAAACAGAACACTTGATTTATCTCAGTGTAGTGGTGATAATTACATTTAGCTCTTCTGCTGTCCTCTTCAGATGAGAAAATATCATAGGATAAATGAAAATCTGTATAATTCCATGGAAGATATCCATTGGGATGTAACAGCAATGCATACAAACCTAATAAAGTCTTCATCAGAAATGTAGAAGAAATATTTACCTGAATTATGATTCCAAAATAGGAGGTGTTTAAGGTTAAAAAAAAAAAAAAAAGATAATATTGAAAAAAATAAGTAACACTTGATTTCTCCTAGGCTGTTACTCTGAGAAATTTAATGTGAATGCTAACATCTGTAACTTGGATGTAAATTCATATTGCACATTTGCCAAAGGTTCAGCTTTTCTGCTGTCTTAGATCTCTTGAAAGCAGAAAGGGTTGGTTGAAAAACAGTGATTCTTTGGTTTGATACTGGCTTCAGCTTTTGCCATCGTGGAGAGCATTTTGATAATTTCTGCCACTGTACAATGCAGTATTCCGCTGTCTTTCAAGGAATTATTCTGAATTATTTTTTGGTGGTATTTATAACATGCTTTGATTCATTACTGAGGTCATCATGAATGAACTATGATAATGTGCCAATAAATTTTTTTCAAAAAAGTATTTTTTCTGAGAAATATAAGAACAGATCCGCAGAATATTTTTATAATTAGCGTAAAGATATTGCCGCTTTGCAGAGTGAAAGGCATTTTGTTTAGCCTTGAGGCAGTTCGGTCTTAACACAGAGGCATAAGAAATACAGCTCCTGGCAGATTTTATCATTACAAATTAATGAATAAGCACATTTTCTGGAAAAAAAAACAACCACATTTCTTCAGAAAGACAACTTGCACAGTTCTTAATAATTCTATGCGAGTAAAATTGAAGCCTGCAGGAATGTATAAAAAGAAGACTTGCAACAATGCAATTGCTTTTCATAAAAGAAAAGCAGACTGAGATTGTGATGAATGATGAATGAAATTTTAGGTGTAATTAAAGGGGAAGAACTGTTAAATTCCCGAGTTCTTTGAATAAGGAATAAAAAATGCTGTACAATTACAGTATCCTAGAGTCATAGAATAGCTCAGGTTGGAAAAGACCTTAAAGACCTTAGGTTGTGGTTGTCCAACCGCAACCTAACCATCCTACCCTAATTCTAACAGCCCTCTGCTAAATCATGTCCCTGAGCGCCACATCCAGACAGTTCTTAAACACATCCAGGGATGGTGACTCAACTACCTCCCTGGGCAGCCTATTCCAGTGCTTCACAACCCTTTCTGTAAAGGAGAGTTTCCTGATATCCAATCTAAACCTGTCCTGGAACAACTTGAGGCCATTTTCCCTCACCTTGTCACCAGTCAGAGGAGACTAACCCCACTCTCTCTGCAATCACCCTTCAGATATTGGAAGAGGGCAATAATGTGTCCCCTCAGCCTCCTTTTCCCCAGACTGAACAGCCCTAGTTCCTTCAGTCTCTCCTTACAGGCCATATTCTCCAAGCCCTTCACCAGCCTTGTTGCCCTTCTCTGGACCTGCTCCAGCACCTCCATGTCCTTTCTGTACTGAGATGCCCAAATCTGATTTGATAGATAAAATTCTATTAAAATTTATTGCAAGCAGGGAAATCAGGCAGGTATATGAATAGAGAGTTGTAAACCTTAAATAGTCACAAATGTGTGAATAGATTTTTATTTTTATTTTTTATGATTTTAATTTGGGAGATGAGCAGACAAAGGAATGTGCTGGAGAATACAGCTTGGGTTTTTCTGGGAAGAAAAACAGCCTTTGTATAGGAATAATGTGAGAACTAGGTGGGAATTGAAACAGAATAATTATAGGGAAATCTCTTTGCTGCCATTAAGTATATAACCATCAACACACAGACTTTTGTCAGGCAGCTGAGGAGCGGAAGAAAGAAGATTCAGTGTTGGAGATAGCTGAGATTAGCATCAGATTGTTTCTGAACTAGCGAAAAATAAGTGAAAAGTAAGATAATTGCTTAGAATGTATCTTGGCTCTGAATGACTTTTACACTTTTCAGGCACGTCAGCTGAAAAGTTTTGTAGTAACTGCAGCTTTTTTGAGTTTCTTAATACTTCAGAAGTTAGTATTCTCTCTGTGTTTTACATTTTAGACCTAAGTCTTTATTCAAGTTCAAGCAGTGGTGATTAAAGACAATGACCTATCTGAGGAATACTTCACATCACGTAGCTATGTTTTCTGGCCTTTAAGAAGCTGCTTGCATCCCTAGTGCTAATGAGAGGCTGAACATAATGGGCTTCATCATTTTTGAAATGGAATTTATAGGAAGTTCAGATAGTGTCTGAAGATCTCAAAACTAAGAATGATTAGGTTCAGAGTGGTGGTGTCAAGAGATGTATCAGTCGTAATATGCTGTTCTTGCACTTTCAAGGACAAGGTCAACAGAAATGGCCAACCTGCTAGGGTTGACAAGACTTTGAAAAAGTGGATGTGCCGAAGGTAGTATTGCAGAAGGTACTGTAATGAAAACTGCTATTGCCTGCTGAATGTAGCTCACAGTCTTGGTGTAACTTGTTTTCATTTTCCTGTTCTTCAATACATTCTGATGCTAATTTTTTCGTATTAGCATATGGCAAGAATGCCAGCAGTATTCTTTCTTATAAGCCTGAATGATATGGGAATACCTGGTAGAAGATGATAGTGACTTTTGTTCTGATTCATATTAATTTACTGGAAAATACAAATTGAAGAGTATTCCCTTGCTTTTACTGTAACAGATTTAGACAGGGAGGGGAAAAAAAAAAAAAAAGAAAATATTTAGGGAACCAAGAAGATTGTCAGGCATAGACAGGGTGCTGATTTCAATAGCACATGTAATGTCAGGCAAAAAGATCTGTGTTACGTGATGGCTAAAAATAAGCCACATGGTAAAAGGCTAACTTGCTATTTCAGTCTAGCTGAGTATAGGAGAATTGCTTACATCTCAGATAAATCACAGTTTCTCCAGTTAGCGTACAATCTCACGGCACTTGCATATTAAGTAACATTCACAGTAAGCGCATGAAGTCTGAAGCCTTCAAAATCCAATACCAGGCAGTATGATGCTTAAGTTGTGTACAAAAATTGAACCCTGCTTCTGATCGTCTAAGAGCTTAGAGGCACTGAGCAAAACAGTTGTCACGTTCGTGCCTAGTAGCCTGCTTCTGTGCTCATTGGGTGCAGTACAGATTGTGTGACTTCAATGAAGGGTTCTTTATGTGGGTTATCTCATTCTCTCTTTTGTCTGAATTTATTGTGTCTGGCAGTGATGCGCATAAGCCCAAGCTGTAGAAGACGAGTGCTGTACTTCTTAGATATATGTCTCTCCCTCTCTGGTTCTTGGAACAGCTCCAGCATGGCCGAGGAGATCAGAACTGCTGTGTTAATCTGGGTGCAGTGTTTGAGCTGTATTCCTTCTATGGTTTAGGAAGATGAAAAGGTGACACAAAAATGCAGCTCCGGTAGAAAGTAATGAGTTCACTGAGCTGATCCCAGGCTATCATTCAAGTGCCATCCACAGCCATGGGCAGTTTACATTTTACTCTATGCATTGATTTTTCAATAATTCTGAATTTGTCATCAGAACTTGATTCTGGGCTGGACATGGAAAACCAGTGGCCTGCTGCTAACAGATGTATATATTTATATCTCTGCCTCTTTGTTTTCTTTTTTTCTTTTTTTTTGTTTTTTTTTTGTTTTGATTTACAGTAGATGTAAATTCAGTTTTTGGAAGATTATCTTAGGGTAATAGAAACAAAATTTGAAAGCATTACCACAGACAGTTCATCATTATTTGACCTTCACCATAGTCCCATCTCACCATAGTTGCTTTCTGTTGCTATTTAGACAATTGTTTCTTTTGCAAATTTATACCTTATGGTGTGAATTTGTGGCATTCAAAACCAACTCAGAGTCTGTGAAGTGTGAAGAATTAGATATGTTCCTGGGAAAGTTGTTCTAGCTTTTCCTCTCACTATTAAAAATGTCCACTTTTCTGAACTTATCTAGCTTTTCTCTGGCTATTAATTTTGCTATAAATGCCTGCTAGAAAAAAGTGCCTTCTATATGTAAGAAGGTTATGAGGAGTCTTCATTTGCAGGTATTCCTTGCACGTTATGGAGTTATGCCATAAGCCTTTTGTAAGAAGTGCTTATGGACAAAGATAATTATGCATCAGTGAAAGCAGATGTTTCTGAAAGCTGTTCTGATTCCTCTCTGCATCTTACTCGGGTTTTCAACGTCCTTTCTGAAGGGTGGGTTTTTGAACTCAGCCCAGTGTTTGGTGCTGTCATTGGTATTGCAGCATGTGTACAAGCTGCAGAAGCAATGCTGTCTCTCTTCTTCCAGATAGTCCCTTATGCACTCAGTGAATGCCTTGGCTATGGTATTTTGTTGGGGCAGAATGTGTCATCTCTTATTTCATTTTTTTTGGTTTCTTTGTTGGAATAACTACTTTCTTGTTTCAATACACATAATAGTGCTGGCTCTTCCTTTTGAAATAATTTCTATATGATAGCTGTTTGTGATCTCTTCACAATGAAGTGATACAGAAGTATAGTCAGTGTGACTTAGTCTTTTTTTTTTAATCTACTTCTAGAAAGCTACTTGGCTAAAAACTTGAGTTTTTCTCAGTGAAAAAAGAAAGCAAGGAGTATTGGACATACACAACAGACAGTATTTTTCTCAGTAAACAAAGTATATATTCTGTACACATTATATGTGGTAAAGAAATGGTAAATGCGTGATTTTTCTTTGTTGTGAGCGTTCCCTGCATAAATTATTATCATTATGTACCAGTGAATGTGATCTTAAGTTCCATATGTGTATTCATGGAAAATACAACACATATTCCTGAGATGTCATTCTACAGGAATGCAATCTGGGCTGGAGGGGTTGTTGTGGAATTGTCTTTCATTTGATTTCCTTTATTTGGGAAAATACATGTAACAAAGCTACTCGCGGATATTTTGAAGTACAGGACAATAGAAAACTCTACATAGCTGAAATTATTTCAGTTACTGAAACTTAAACCAGTGAATCTGAAATCAGCAGTCCCAAAACTTTTTTCTCAGAGGCTGTTTTAATTTTTCTTTCCTACAGCTGAAGAATGGCCACAACAGATAGCACTGTTCAAGCAGCTGTCATGCTTATTTTCTTAAATACGCACTTAAAATAGTATTATCACAGTGCACATTTATTGCTGAGGCAAATTTATACCAACTAGTCACCGTACATAAATGCCTCATGAAAAAGTGCTATAATTATTTTTGTCTAAGTGCTGTTTAAAGAAAAAATAAGAAATGAAACGTGCATAATTTGCTATTGCTAAAGGTAGAGGTTATGGCTTTTTTTGTACATTACTAGACAGTGAGTCAAGCTTGCTGGAGAAATCACTTTGAATATGGATGGTAGAATAAGGTTAACAACTTACATTCATTTACAGTACTGAAGAATTGTCCTCTTCTTTTCCCTTCTTTTCCATTCCTTTAAACTTTTCCGTATTTAATTTTGAATTCATTTACTGCTTGTATTTTGCTGGCTTCCAACTGTGCTGAATCTGCACCAGCTTCTTCTTTATTACTGATGGGAGCTTCAGGAAGGAACAACGGAGCAGAGTGTAGAAAGTGTTCTGTTCCTGCAGTCCAGTGTGTGCTTTGTGGACAGTTTGTCACCATGTTTAATAGCTTAATATATTAAGATCACCCATGTCCTGTGCTAAAACAAGTGCTTTTGTTGGTTTCATATTAAAAAAACTAAGCTGTTTACAGTGAGGAGGTAATTGCATCTCCTACAGATAATGTGTCTCCCTACTAGATTGGCAAGTACTCTCTGTCGTGTAAACAAACAGACTCTTGCTGCAGGAGATACTACATTCTGAAATGTGCTGGAGAAAAATTAGAGGGAACCTAGGAAGCTGTTGACGTTCTGCAAGTGAGTTTAGATTTGAGTTTACATTTCTGAAGAAAAAGATGAAAAGCGTTTAAGGGAAAGGCAGATAACAAAGCTGTGGGTAGTATAGGGTTTATGACAGCAGTTAAGTAGAAGAAGTAGGAAGAAGAAAGAAGATGAGTTTAATAACAAAAATGAGGATGAGCTGTGGAAGATGAGAAATGAAAATTTAAGTACAGCAAAGGGAAAACTAAGCAAGTCATGTAAAAGGAAAGAACTAGAGAAATCTGGTCATGAGTGCTACCTGGGCACTTCATATAGTAGGCAGTCCATAAACAGTGAGCTTACTCTGTTCTCCATGATATTTCAATTACACCCACCTGCTGAAACAACTGCTTGATAATCTTTGTTTTGGTAACTCTTTTATCAGCCTTCTCTCATGGCAGTCAAAGTGAGGTAGTACGTGATTCACCTACATACTGTTTCCATTAGAAAGGGTCTATTACAAATCTGCCTTTCTTCGTGGCTGCTTAAATGTATGTTGTTTTAAAGTTAACTGCAAGAGTGGCGGGGGGGGCGGGGAGGGGAAAACTTCAGTAATTAAAAATTGAGTACTTGACCACCATGTTAAGCAAGTATCTCTTGGTGGATGCCTTGACTATTCTGGAGCTTATTTTTGGGAAACAAGCATATCCTTCTTCATAGCTGAGGAAAAACAAAGCAAAATAATTTCAGGCTAAATATTCAGAACTACTTCTGTCACAAGTCTTACTACTTCTAATACTTAACCGCAAATGTTCAGGGACTGACTTAAAATTAAGTTGGCACCATGAGATTGTTAGCGTGGGTGTAGATTATCCTGAAGTTTTCCACTGGATGTCTAACTTAGATTGATTTTTGCATGAAACTGAGGTGGTTATCCAAAGGAGACCTAAGAACTGTGATTGTAGTAAAAAATGAAAATTGTAGGTAATTTTTTATAATATCAACCATAAAACAGTCTCTTCTCCTCTTTTCTCTCTCCTTGCTAGTTTTAAGGACCTGTTCAAGAATTAGTATGGTTAGGGTAGACATTTTTTTCTTCACGAAATACTAGTCTTTTTTCTTCTTCCAGTTAAGTATTTTCTTGTTACGAAATTGTGCTTTTGTGTTTTGTTTTCTCTGTGAAAGTCAGTTTACACGCCTGCCGTTTCTCTCCAAACTGTTGTTTAATGTAAACCAGTATGCCAGTTATTTATTCGCTATAGCGTCTTTTTAGTCTGTAGTCCAATTAGTAATTTGATCCTTTAAAAAAAACCCTACATAATTACTTCTGTTAATTATACTCTCAGTCTTATGGGAAGAGAATTGGACAGGTATTTCATTTCCAGAAATACAGCTCTCTGATTTATGTCACTTCAGAATAACTAAGATATGGTGTGAGTTACTGACAGGAGCAACTCCATGTTGCAGGTTATTAAAGAGCCGTTCATGTAAGTAGTTTTTGGCTGTTTTTCCAGTTGGATGGTAGAAGATGTGTGCTTTCGTATTTTATTTCTGAGAACTTTATCATTGAAATGGCAAAAGGAGGGGGGGGGGGGGAAACCACCTTGTTTTTGAGTTTTCAAAATACAGATTTTACATGCACAGGTTAAAATCCTCTGATTTCCCTTCCAATCCGGCTTCTCATATAGTATGTAAGGAGTATGTTTGTACGTAGGAATTTACCAGCTGTCAGTCGGTGTTTCAGAGCTCTGGCTTCATACCTTTTTACATCTGGTTTGTTGCGAGAGACATGGTCAGGCCTCTCATAATATATGAAGAAAAGAAAATATATTAAAAATATGTATATATACTTCTCTTCTTTTGCTGTTTTCTTGCATCATTAATGTGTAGGAGATGAAAAGAAATGCTTCTGCACTGTGAATGTATCAATTTAATCTTTGTGCCTTAGTTCTTAACATTTCCCTTCAAAGTAACAAATAAATTACTGCCAGTGAAATCTGTTGCAGTTTCACTTCATGCTTTTGATGGTGGAACCAGAGTTAGCTGCTCAGCAAATAAATCTAGCGCAGCACTCTGCGGTTTAACAAAATTTATGCTGTTGGTTGAGGGAACTGCTGGAAATCTTGTACTTAGGGCTCTCCAAAATGTAATTGAGAGTGTCAGGAAAAATCATTACAAAATGCACGATTGCCCAGATTTATCTGTTACAGCAGACAGCTTTAAAGCATGCAATATGTACAAAAGGTGGAGTACTGGAGAGCTATTCAGGTACAGTAGCACAGCTATGGAACATGGCCAAGTGAGTCATACATTTATTCTAGAAACATAGATTTTAAATATAAAGGAATGATTACCGGTGTCAGGTACTTTTTATGGCTCACATTAATTTTGAGGAGAGGATAAAATCCAAGAACTCCTCAGTGCGTTTGGCTCAAAGACAGATGCAGGGAACTCAATAAAATAAGCAGGCTAGGCACACAGTTCCTTACCTTGAATTTTAAAAGGAGCTGTTTTGTTTCTTAATGATGAAAAACATCAATTATCATGACAGAATTTCAGGCCACGTATATTCAATATTCTGATCAATAGCTGTTAAAAAAATGTTACTGGTAACTGCATTTATTCTGTGGTTTTTCTATGCGGTTGTCAAGCTTCATAGAGTAACCTTGTGATTTGAGCGATTATCACAATTGCTCTTCGCAGTTTACTTGTTAAACAGAAAAACGTGCATCTTATATACTTTTTAGAAATAAGTCTGCTGCTTTCAAAGTGCAATAAAGAAAAATGACTGACTAGTAAAGAGAAGCTATGCGGAACTAAAAGTATTGCGATGTTCTGCATCTGTGCAGAGGATACTAACAGAATGCAGAACCTCCTAAAACTACCTGTATTGAGCCTGAAACCGTAAAGCACCTATGCCAGTTTGAGAACTTAGATATAAATAGAAAATAAAGGGCTTGTATTTTATGTATCCATATCTGGTACAATTTACCTTTGATATAATATCGCTCCCATGTTGCTAAAATGATCAGGAAATATTTTACACACTGCATTATTTATATGAAAGGTGTAAATGAAATTTTAGACTGGTGTTTTCTGCTCAAATTCAAATAGACATCTGCTGAAAGGCTTGGATAAACAAACAGGAAATGGAACTAGGTGTTAAGACAGGTTGAAAAAATAAAGAACTGACTCTTATGCAGAGAGCAGAAAGAGTGTGCAAAAAGATAAAATCAAACTGATTTGTGAACAGAATACTGTAGCTGCAAAAGTGAGAGAAAATGGGTTGGGATATTACAGAAATTGAACCTTCCCTCCTCCCCTCCTCCCTGCATTTATTCTCTTTTTCACTTATTAAATATTTCCCAAGGAAACTAGTCAACGTTACTGGACAGAACAGAGATGGAAATAAATTTTTTTAAAATGAATGTTCTTCATTTAGTGAGAAATTCCTGCTTATCAGAGTAATGTATGTTGCCGTAAGTACTGGCAGAGGATTTGGGATTTTTTTCTTAATTAAGCCTTGCTGATTTGTTTTAGTATTATGGATTAAAAAAGCACTACGGGTTGAATGTATGTAGATTATTGAGCAGAACTTACTTTACTATTTTCTTCTGTTGCAAAAACCAAGTTAATGAAGAACAGCAGTAAACAGCTGATAGAGGAAAACTGTGTAGAAGTGGATAACTTACTCTGCTGTCACAGGTGACAGAGAGGGCCCTTCTGCCAGTGATATTATCACATATACAGTATCAACATAGACAGTCTGTTAGTAGGCCACCTCTAAGTATTTGTGCTGATGTTTAACATTGGTTCTTCCATTTATTGCTTGATTCTGGTAATCTTAAGATAATGTTTTCAGTTAGTGTCAGCACAAAGAGACATGGGAAAGCTATCATTCTCAGGGATGTTCACTGCTGGAGGAATATGACTTTTCTGGGAGGCTGTCAGGGTTTTCACGAATTGTTAAGGTTATTTAGGTGGCTGTGCTGCAGGTGAGTGTACACTAACTTGAAATGTGGGAAATATCTATAATAAAGAGTTCCAGTTTATTTAATCAGGGAGAGAATGTAGATTAAAGAAAAACAAAACAAACAAACAAACAACAACAAAAAAAAAACACAAAAAAACTCCTGGGTGTTTTAAAAATGTTCCTTAGTGCTTTTTATACTCCTCAAGATGCTGTGAAGGTCAATGCAGTAGGTAATGTCTCCGTTGATTTAGATAAACGGTACCTCTTTGCAATGCATTCCATTTTCTCTTTTGAGAAAATTGAAGAGATACTGTAAGACTTGAAGGGCTTGAAGAGCTACTGTAAGACTTCACCTTAGGCTGTCAGGCGATGTGCAAATTTTTCATAACCCCTGGTGAGGTTATTAGGTTGGCATATCTCTTGCCCTTTACGGCAAGCACTTTGACTGGGAAGCTTTTTTATTTGTTGTCTTTATGGTGGTCTTTGCATTGTAAGTATTTATTTCTGCTAGTAATTAATTTATCTTGTCTTCTATTAACCTATAAACCAGAATACTATTTAAATGAATTTGGCTTTAAAAATGAAAAGAAAATGCTTTTTTCTTTCATATTTTATTTCTATATTGCCATTTTTATTCAGTAACCATTTCTGACTAATACTGCTGGCTTTATAATGTACAGCAGAATACGGAGACCAAATAATTAGGCAATATACATACACAGCAGAATTAATGATATCTACCAACACCAAAATGCATTTTAAGAAGACCCAATGATGAAATCATAGGAGTTTTGAATGAAACTTGCATCAGTTGAATGGCCACTTTCAGTGCAAATACTTTGATTATCGCTGTGCAAAGCAATCCTGTTTAATAAGTTAAAATACATATCTGCAGTTGTCACAAATTCTTAAGGGTAAAGACATCCAAGTATCATAGTATTCCTGCCATTTTCTTTTACGAGAATAGAGCAGAAGACTTTTCTCAACTTCCTCAATAGAGCACTAGCTGTTGGAATGGAGACTGCTAGAGCTTTCACTTACACTTGCGGATAATTTTGTTTGTGATAGATTAAAGCAAGGTTATCAAGTCTCATGCTGTCAGGCTAATAGTTCTGTGTTTGCCACCTTCTATCTAGCTAGTGGAGTCATCTTACTGATCTGTAGCTGTTCCTGTGCTGCTTTTTGCAGGCAGAACAAGAATGAGGTGGAAGCTGTGGTACTGTGTATCATTGAGTATTTGGCCTTCTAAGAGAGAGGATTGTATCCTGTAAGGATAACCACAGAGAAGTTTACTGACACACAGAACCTGTTGCAACTGGCTATATGTAAATCCATCTGTCAGTTTGAGAATTAGGGGACATGGAAACAGGAATACTTGAAAAAGGCAGATCAGTGCAGTTTCAAACTTGAGCCTGGCATTTTATGAGATTGAGAATACTTGTTGCCAGTGATTGGTTCTTAATGTCTGTCAGCAAGTATCCTTGTGTATTCAAAGCAATTAGTCCTTAAAAAACGTATCTGAAACTGATGTAGTTCTCATTAGCCCTGATGGCTCTGGCCCTTGGGAGCTCTTGTTAATCCGAATAGGCGGAACAGGAGCCTCAATTTGTTCCTCTTGCAACTGAACTGGATGGAGTGCATGATGATGTAACAGTGTATTGGATATGGAGGGCTTGGTGTTGAGGGCTTTCTATTTGCTTTTAGTTGTTTTAAAAATTCTTGCTGTTACTATAATGGGGCAATTTTTTACTGTTTGAGATGCCTTCTATGGGGTGGAAAACAACATTGTGTGGCTGTACTTGAGGAGTAATGTTGAGAGCCCAGAGGAGTTATGTGGTTATTTATTTATTTATTTATTGAAACAATTGAAGCTTCGAAACATCTGAAAACCTGCAGTCATTATTTGTATTCTGTATCTTTTCCTTTGACGACCAGTGAGAAAACCCAAGAAAAATCACGGCTTTTGTAGACTCTGGAAATGGAATGGCTATCCTTTGTTGGTTTCTAGTGGACTCTCATAGGCTTTGCATGTCAAACCCTTTTCCCTGGGTCATTCCTGTCCAAGTGCACTTCAGTTACTATGTTGTATAGTTCCCCGTAGCAGAGAGGTTTATGAACTCAAGTTCATGAATAAAACATACAAAATAAATGAAGATCTTATCTTTAGGCTGTTTATTCAGAATACTTCTAATGATAATAGAGATTTTTGTGCCTCTCAGATCACATCGTATCACATTTGAACTTCAGATTAATCTACATATCACGCAGAAAGTGAAGCTATATGAATTAAGAACCAATCCACGCTACTAAATTGAAATTTGATACTGATTCTTTAAGACAATCAATTTAATTCTGTCCCAAAGCATTTGTACAAGAGAAAATAAAAAACAAAAATCAGGTGGCGTGTCATTTCGAATAGGCAGAAATTCTTAGTGAACTTCCACTGTTTCTGAGGAGAATGGGTTTGGAGATCCTTGCCTTGCCTATATGGCATGGTTGATCTTCTGGTTCAAACTGTGGTGTGGATATATCTTAGAAATGTCCTTGAAAACACTTGTTCACAAATGTACGTTGTGCCAAGAAGCCTTGATATAAATAAGGTGTTATTATGAAGAGAGGGGTATTTATCTCTGGTAAGACAGGTCTTATAAAAATCTGGTCAAGAAACATGACTGGATTTTTTTGAGTTGAATATCTGATTGTGACTTCATATGTTCCACTTGAAAATTCACAGATTGTCTATTCATGTTGATTGAAAGTTGATTTGCAGGTATGCCATGAGATCAGTGATTTTGTTGGTACCCTTGAAACTTACTCTCAAATTCCTTTATCAAAATGGGAAGCAAGGCTTCATGTTTTTCACTGTTCATAGGACTGTGTTTAGTCAGTGTACCAGAATGCAGAAAATTATTTGCGATAAATTGAGCTTGCACTGCACCCTGCCCTCGTCCCCTGTTTTCAGCCCATGCAGTGCTAATTGCACAATGATGTGATGTTGTTGCTGAGCAGCACGTTCATGCCTGGGGCCAGGCCAGGTTGCTGGGTAGGGCAGAGCTTGTCACTGTGATGGCATGTGATGGCATGCAGCAAGGAGTGGCTGCAGGAAGCCTGGGCCAGGCCGTATGCAGCCTGTGGGTCAGGAGTTGGACATGCCTGGTCTGTACAGTCGTTATGCTCACAAAGTATATTTTCTTTCATGGGTGATGCATATTGCTTTATTTCACACTTATTCATTCATTCTGGTCTGCTGGCTTTTGTTCCTTGTTGACTACTTAGTGTTTATAAAAGACCAAGTTATTGATGTTCAAAGTGATACATATTTTGTCAGCTGAATTTTTGGTATTTTCCCTGCAAAGCGTGAATGGTGAGAATGGATTTATGACTCGTCTCAGGCTTCTTTTGATACTGCATTAGTCACATTTTTGTCTTCATTTTTAGAGAAGTGAGAAATCATTTTTAAGTCATTAAAAGTATCTGAGAAATTGCATGAACTCTTCAAACAGATGAAATTAGTGCCTACTCTGTAAATGTGCCTTTAAATAACGTAATGAGATTCCACTGGCCATTTGTGCCCTTTGTGAGTTTCCTTTAAAAAACATAGCAGGTTACAGCCTATTTGTAAACGCATTAACTGCATTTCCTTCTGTCTTCAAAGGTTACAGATTTGGAAAGGAAGATGAAAGCTATTGTAAGAGAGTGTTTGAGACTTTCAGTTCCGTCTTTGTCCTTGTTTTTTACACTCCACAGGCAGCACAGTGGTAGAATGCGCAGTGGGATACCTGCTTTAAAGGACTCATTTTCCCTTTAAAAGCTATGCTGCTGACAGTGCATTTTTAAAAAGGTCTTTAAAAACTTGAACTAGCAAAAAGGTCTATATACTGAATACAAAGACTTTGATGGTTTTTGTTTTCTTTCCCTCTGAAATTTTCAATGAGGTTGAAAGGTCCTATGAATTGAATGACCTATCCAGCAATTGCTTTTGTCAATATGTTATAAGGATTTGAAAGAGTCTTGCTCCCAGTAGATCATGAGGTGGTCATTTAGTTTGACTGCATTTTTACATATGTCTGAGACATAACTTTAAAAAGAGCAGAGTAACTACCGACAAAACTCTTCCTTTCTTTTCCTCCTTCTTCCTATGGAGTTACTATTGAGAATCCACCTGTTAATATTCTGATAGAGGAAGCAAGAATAAAACAAATGTACACGAGGGAAAAAAATCTATGGAGTTTGGAATGGTTGATTTTTGCCAATACTCCCTTTTTTTTTTAAATTATTATTATTAAATGGTAAGTACCTATAATCTTACGTGAGTTTTGGTGGTTCAGATGTTTTCTTAATCAAAACTGTCTAAGATCTGTAGTAATAGTAGTTGTATTTATTCTAGATTTTCCATTGAATTGTATGTTAAAAATGCGTCGGACAACCAGTTTGCAATATGAAATGTTTGTTTCCCTTTCAATCAGTTCTTATCTGCTGCTACTCTGTTCATTGACTTGGGGTGCTCCACGGAGTAAAATTAATAATCATAAAAATACCCTAATAAAGTAGGCTGGTCAGCTTGTTTATATTCTTCACAGCTAATCTCTGTGAGGTTCATATCAAAGTAGTGCAGGCTATTATCTTAGAAAAAGGTTAATACATTAAATATATTGGTTTTCTAGGCATATTTGCTATGGTGTTATGCAAGTTTGAGATCTGAATTGAGAAAGGTAAGAGGTCCTGTCCCCTACCAAAGCCTCCAAGAACTGAACAACTAACACAGCTCTTCTCTAAGACTATTTGTGGGAAACTGTAGAGCTGGTATTTTCTCTTACACCTTTTCCTTTCTTGTCTTTTTCCTCATAGATGCCACATGAGGTTTATAGTCATGTTTTTTTCCAACACGTGTAAAAAGCTACATGATGTAGATTTTGTTTGGTAGCATAGTTAGGATTGCATTTGTTTTAGCTATTATCGTATTATCGTATTGAGCTGAGCAAAGAAAAACTGGATGAGGTTTAACAAAAGCAAGTGTAGAGTCTTGCATCTGGGGAGGAATAATTCCATGCACCAGTACAGGTTGGGAGATGACCTGCTGGAGGGGAGCTCTGCGGAGAGGGACCTGGGCGTCCTGGTGGATGACAGGTCGGCCATGAGCCAGCAGTGTGCCCTTGTGGCCAAGAGGGCCAATGGCATCCTGGGGTGCATTAAAAAGAGCATGGCCAGCAGGTCGAGCGAGGTGATTCTCCCCCTCTACTCTGCCCTGGTGAGGCCTCATCTGGAGCACTGTGTTCAGTTCTGGGCTCCCCAGTACAAAAAAGACAGGGATCTCTCGGAAAGAGTCCAGCGGAGGGCCACGAAGATGTTGAAGGGCCTGGAGCATCTCTGCTATGAGGAAAGGCTGAGTGAACAAGGTCTGTTCAGCCTTGAGAAAAGAAGACTGAGAGGGGACCTGATCCAGGTCTGTAAGTATCTAAGGTGTGGGGGGCAGAATGGCGAGGATGGACTCATTTCAGTGGTGAGTGGAGACAGGACGAGGGGAAACGGCCAGAAACTGCAGCACAGGAAGTTCTGCACAAATATGCGCAAGAACTTCTTTACAGTGAGGGTGACGGAGCACTGGAACAGGCTGCCCAGGGAGGTGGTGGAGTCTCCTTCTGTGGAGATGTTCAAGACCTGTCTGGATGCTGACCTGTGCGACCTGCTGTAGGGAACCTGCTTTGGCAGGGGGGTTGGACACGATGATCTCTGGAGGTCCTTTCCAACCCCTACAATTCTGTGATTCTGTGATCTATGTGAGATGTTAATTTTGTTTTCTTGTAGGCTCCTGTATTCTTTAGGCTCTCCTTGTAGATTCCACACTCAGTGTGATACGAGCCCAGCGTATGTACTCCACATTTGATAACCAGATGAAATCCTCTATGTTATAATCAGAAAGACCCTATGCTATTTTGCCAAGAGCTCTAAGTCTGTGGGTGGCATACACTTGTTTAAATATAGTCCTTCATACTACAGCAAAGAATTCTCAGTTCCTACAAACCTTCTTGTATTTAATGGCTAGGTTTTGTTACTAAGTGCTATGACTAGATTTTCTCATTCAAGTTGACCAACATGTAGAAACTATACTGGGCAGCTTTGATTTCTTTTGTCTGTGTGTAAGGCTAGATTTGCATTTATGAAAAAATCATGCAAGCTTTTGGAACTATCATGAAATATGTATCTTTTTATGTGCATTAAGAACTGAAATATAGGTGAAAATATAATTAAGTATATAGATTTTAGTTTAAAACAGCATGCAAAACAATAAGAGTTGCAAATATTCATTACAGTACATGATTTTATTGTCAGTATTATGCTGCTAAGTTAGTATCTGAGTTAGTCATTTTGATGTTCCGTGGAGTATTTATCTTCAGATTTATAAATTCCCTGCACCTTCTTTCACTATTCTTGTTCAAGGTGAAAAATATGCTCTGGAAAGAAGAGATCCATATACAACTACTGCCACTTAAGAAATACTTCATAAAAGCTAAAGAATGCTTAAAAGCACTATCTTCTCAATTTTTACTATACTGAAAGCAGAAAATTATTCTGTTTAGAATAGAAAATGATACCAGTATTGAATGGTTTATTTCACTGCAAGAAAAATAATAATCATTGCAAATCAATTTATTAAAATTTTCCTTGTATTTTTAAAAAGTCAGATAAAGTATTAAATAATGACACCTGTAAGGATTTTTTTTTTTTTTTATGCTTGCTCTTGGAAATATATGTTTGGTTCTACTTATACATAAGTTATTTGACCATCCAGCCTGGAATTTGTTGGATATAGTTATCACTGATTTGTGCTGTATTTATTTGATTGACTTATTTGCCAGCTGGCCACAGCTTCTGTGAAGGAATTCACTAAAATTTGTCTGTTGAACAGTGTATGCACGCTAGCTTTAAGTTCTTAATTTCACAACTTAATTTCATGTGCTCTCTAGACGTTCACACTGTGTCATACAACATCAGCCAGCTCATTTCATTTCTGTTTCCTTAGCTGGTTTTAAATAGGCAAACTCGTTTTAGCTACAGATGGGTCGCAAATAAGGAAGCATGTATAATTTTTGGACAAATTGTTATTGACTCAAAATAACAAATGACTTAATTATCAGTGTTGTCTTTAAGTCTAACACTCTCATTTGGCGAGGCATGAATAAGATGTCTGTACTTAGCTGTAATGCAGAATTGCTAAATAAATGACTGCAGATAATTCACGTATTACTTCATCTGGCCTTTGACCAACAGTATGGTAAAAAGTGCTCTGGAAGAGGTGTATCAGTCAGGAAAAAAAACCACCCAAATTTTACCCTTAAAAAACTCTCTCACTCTGCACCATCTCCTGCTCTCTAAATCCGAGGGTCAAACTTGTGATGTTTGAAACACACTTTTAGTTAAATAATGGCCTTCTGTAAGTTTCTCATCCAGGTTATGCCTTAGATTTCAGTCTCTGTGTTCAAGACTGTTCAAATCCGTGTGGCCTTAAAGCCATCTCATCTGTTTGCCACATCTGATATTGCTCCGATGCTGTTTACAGCTGTGAACATCCAATACCAGGAGAATCTGACTGGCTGAAAGAGCTAGGGCTGTTCAGCCTGAAGAAGAGAAGGCTATGAAGTGACCTGATGTTCCTGACCACTTGGGTTTTCGTTTTGATTGCGGAAATAAAAACAAAATGAAAGTATCAAACAAAAAGTAGGGAAGGTTGAGGTGGGAGTAGTGGCAGATAGTGGTGAGTGAGGGGAATTATAGCACAACGGAGGCTGAAAATAGGCTGCCAGTTTCATTAGCTATCTTCTGAACTATTGACTTGTGCTTTTGTGCCCAGGTCTCTAAGGTGATAGGCTAATAATTATTTTGATTCACAAACTGTTAGCTTGGAAAACTCCAGAGGTTAAAGCTATTGATGATGGAATCTCTTCTAATCTTTAAACTACTATTTGAGTTAGATTCTAGAGCTGATAGGTTGAAGCTGACGCAGGTTTGTATCTTCATATTCTCAAAGCACAATAAAGCCCTCCTTCAGTATAAAAGGTTATAATCACAGGGGAGTTAACCCCACAATGACTGTGCTTTCTGTTACTAATCTCCAATTTCTCCTTTTCTTTGTGTCCTTTTGTTTTAAAAAAGTGAAGACCTTGGGAATTCTCTTTCATTTTTTTTTTTTATTTTTTAAATTAAATGCATGTTAGAAGGAATTACCCTCCTCCAGTCCAGAAGCCCAGAGCCAGAAACAGGTGGTTTCAGTACTCAGTATTGTCTATCCACTTCTTGGATGCTTTCTGTTGGGGAAGTATGGAACAAAGGCTTACCCCAGAAGCATTGCTGCAGGCACAGGCAGATGCTTTGAGTGAACATACGGCTTCCAGAAGAGTGTGTATTGAACTCACTGGCTGCAGCTGACTTCCTGTAATTCTCTATCTTTCTTCTCCATTTTGCGTTTCCAGCGCACTTTGCTGGTGTTGGTTAGCTATATCAAGAGATGTGAAGTGCTGATGACTCTTTGCAAGCTCTAATAGCTCTAGCTGAAGTATTATTATCTACTTGAGGCAAATTTAGAATGTGAATTTAAATTTCGCATGTGGCAACATATTGGACTTAGTGTTGACTTATGTTAGCCTAGGGAACTTGGGCAAAGTATTCCTTAATTAAAATGAAGCAAGCGTTGTCCCCAAGCAAGAAGTCCAACCATGCTTTTATCTTATCAACACGCACTCATATTTGATATGGTCTTGAAATCAGAAAGGATTGAATGTTAGAGTGTTCTGTGATCCCGCTTTTATGTAGGGAAAATTCCAGATTCTGCTGCTAACCGTTTCTGCTTAAAACATTCAATGAAGAGTTTTTCTGAGGTATCTTTAAGATATTGTTATGCGATAATGGATTTTCATGAATAGTGTATGAAATAACTAGGCATGGTTATGATGTGTGAGTTACAGCTGCCAGTATGCAGTACAGTGCCATTTTAGATGGGGAAGGTAAGAAATCCATCAGGCTAAGATACACAGTGAGAGATGAAGGCTGTTTGGTTTGCGTAAATATTTTTTTAATAAACAGAATTGTTCAAGAATATTTTGGTCAAAAGCGCAATTTGGAGAATTTTGTTTGTTCAATTCATCAGCAGCTAAGGGATTCATAGTATCACAATGTCCATACTAAAAAGAAAAGCCTACTAACTGGTTAGAGACAGTTCTTTGTACAGGTTCTGTGTGGATTACACGTAAAGCTGTCAATTTATTTATAATTGTAGATAGGTGGTAACTTAAGTAAAGGCAGTATGAATGAGAGTACGAATTCTCTTGTTCATTCAGCAAATGTAGTTTGTTTTTCAGGAATGTTTCATTTTACTTTGACATTCTTTTAGTTTGCCAAAGATAAAATGGGCGGGAAAAAGCCAACCTAATGTCAGGTATCTATTTTTACTACTTTGCAGTATAGGAAGTCTTATAATATTCTATACGACAATACTATATATATGTGTATGTACGTGTGTGTATATGTGTATATATATATTCTGTAATTTTTCTGGTAGTTAAATGGCTAAGCTTGTGACTTGACATTTCATAAATCCAGGCTGTTATAAAAAAATAATGGTATTCAGTAGTATTCTAGAGATATATCTTGCTTAGATTAGGGTACCTGTCTGCCTTGTTCCTAAGTGGTAGAGACTTAGGATTCAAATGGTATTGGTGGCAACTGCTTTGGGAAAAGAATGTGGGTTGTTTGTTTGTTTGGTGTGGTTGTTTTTTGTTTTTTTTTTTTTTTTTTTTTTTGGTCACAATGATTTATCACAATAAGCCCAGCTCGCCCTAAAACTGTCAAAGCCTTTCTAGAATTATAGTAAGCACAACAATCCTAAAAAAAAAAAAAAAAGAAAATAATGGATCCAAATTTGACCATCACTCTGAACATCAATAATAAAAATAGAGTAAGCTTTTATAATATTCAGTCTAAGTTACAAGTTCTATCAGAACTGCCTATCACAGAAGCTCTATTTGTTCAAACTTGCGTGATGGAATTTTCAACAAGGACAACTAATGAGGAGAGCTTATTCTGATATTCTTGCAACTATAATGATGCCAAAGAAGTTTCAAATTTGGAAACTTCTCAGCTGACAATATAAACCAGTTCATAAAGCTAGTCTTGCTCCAAACAATGATAATGAGTCTTCTAAATATCTCCTTATATTGCAGTACATTATCATGGCTCATTACTTGCTATGAGTGGTGTAGTGCTATATATACTTTTTGAATAATACTAATTTTCAGAGACTAACATTCTCATGCCATTTCCCCCCTGGTAAAAGCTATATTTGCATTAGATTTTATCATCTGCTACTTCAATTGTTTGCTCTGACATATATTCCACATTCTTTTTACTGTCACATTGTTTGCCTCACTGGACTCCCTTGAAATATTGTGTCAGCATGATATTTGGATATATTTGGTAAAATATCATTACAAAAATATCTGCTTGTATACTACTGAGAATAAACAAAATTCTATTCTGACACTTGATTTATGAAGTTCTATACGTAATCTTAAAAAGATAGCTTGTGCCTGATCTTTCAGGCAGTGTCATAAAATTCAGTTCCAACATGATAGATGTAGTTTTTTTTCCCTACATAATGAACTTAAAAGTATATAATCATCTGATTTCAGTGAAGTTTAAAGGTCTGATATGTCTGTTCCAAAGTCTATAGCTACTGCAACATCTGAATGACATCAGTAGTGATTTGGAATGAAACTATGAAAGAAGGAGAAAACAGGCAGTTTTGGCTTGAATATTCGTGTATGTTGTTTTTCTGTTGTCTTAATTTTCCTGATGAATGCTAATACATTCCTCTCCTTTTTTCTTTTTCTTAAGTCTAATCTCTGCATCATTCTAACCCTTTCATCTTGGTGATTCTTTATTGTAAAACCTCAGTAAGTATTAATCCAATAATTGATTTGATCTCACGTGGTA
Organism: Centrocercus urophasianus; assembly: GCF_019232065.1. Lineage (NCBI taxonomy): Eukaryota > Metazoa > Chordata > Aves > Galliformes > Phasianidae > Centrocercus > Centrocercus urophasianus. Next base: position 4,588,067 of record NW_024884889.1, on the reverse strand, counting down.
TGTTGACTGATACTTGACATTCTTGCTTGCATGCCATATCTCCTCAACAGATGTTTCCATTCTTACTTTTCCTCTTAGAACGCAAACTTATGGGAGATTCTCCTACCATCCTACAGAAAACATTCTAGCAGTTATTTCACAACCCCATAGGTGTCTGAAGGGACCTCTGGAGACCATCTAATCCAATATTTTTGCTGAAGCAGGTTCTCTGGATTTTGAAGTCAGGCCTATTTTTGGAGTGATACTGCTGAACAGCTTTGGTTTGAGAAGAGATGACCTGGAGTTTTTCTTCTTTGGTGCATGCTATTTTATGCTTTCTTTGCTTCTGCTTGGATGATGATTAAATCTATCTGTACAAAAGGGAATGATGCTTTACTAGAGTCATGCCTGAATTAAATATTTTTCTCATTTTCAGAGAATGAAATAAGAAAACAAAAAGAATAAAAACAAAAATTGGAGGTTAACGGGCTGTTAGTATTGAGAGTCACTATTAGCATGCATCAGTTTCCCAGCAGTGCAGAGCGTATCTTTTCATGTTTGGGCTTTCCTCATCTATTTGGAATGAAAGCTTTCAATCCTTTCTGAACCAATGACACTTTACAGTTACTCAGTAAGCAGTGCGTCAGGTCATCAAGTGAATTCACCTGATCAGATGTTGAGGAATCTTTCACTGGTCTCTGGAGAACTGTTGCTTTAGCTTATCTTGCTTCCCAGCTTTGTCCTTGTGCTCCAGTTGCAATTCTGGCCAAGACTTTTGGGGGGAAATAAGCAATCAAAAGCGTTACTTAAAAGTGTTATAAAAACAACACAGTGTGATGCTTGTCTGCTTTCTAAGTGCTTTCTAAGTGCTCTAAGAATCTGCTTATTATTGAATCATTACAATAACTATATCTTTACCATACAGAGATCATAAAGTTAGCTGATGTTTAATTACCTCAAGGAGAACATACTTTCATTTTATATATGACTCAGAGAATTTCTGTCCTTGCTGTCTTAGATTCATAGAAGTTGCAATACTTGTCCTCGAGCCTTAAAGATGGAGAATCTAGTCTCTAGCCATTTGCATGTCTGAAGTACTTTTTAATGTGTTAATAACGGAACAGCACCCACCTTTTTTCCTTGTGTGACTTCACATTATGAATTATGTATGTCAGTCTCAAAGATTTCGGAGTCACTAATGTATCATTAGGATAACATTATTCAAACTTGTCCCAGAACAGGTAAATTTTCAAAGTTTTGAATATTCACTATTTTTGAAATATTGCTTGGAATGTCAAAAGATGCCGACATTTTCTAGGAAAAAAGAAGGTGCCTTCAAGCACAGTGCTTACCTCATATTTTTCTCTGAAGAGTCATTAGGTTGATATTTAAATAAAAAGGTGACAGCTTCATTTTTTTTTTGCCTCTGAATTTCCTGAAAAGTGAAAAAAGATTAAATGTCATCAAGGATTTTAATACCAATGTCAACTTAATTTAAAGACAAAAGCATGATGTATCTTTCTTTTGAAACCAGTGTTAACACGATCTTCCTTAACAAATATTTCTGTTTTCAAATTGTAAAGCTATCATCACAGTCTTCATTTTTTTCCTATCTCTTTCTAACTTGAAAATCTTCATATTCTTATTTCTTCCCAGAGACAATTATTTGACCAACTTTTTATCTTATTTCTTATATGATTCGTAGCTAGGATAAAGTTCATTTTGTGCTGGCAGATAACAACTGCATTTATAATCACAGGAAACTCAGCCACTTCTCAAAACATAAAAGGCCAAAGGGTAGACAAATTATTTATAAAAATATTTCAACTTGAATGTGTTCACATAATTATTATGTGGAATGTGAGTTGTTATTTCTTTGGAGAATAGAATTTGAATTTTTATGGAGATTTTATTAATAATTAAAGGCTTTTCTGTCTCAATCTCTAGAGCTTTTGCCATCCAGTTAAATATTGTGGTGCTTTCTGGAATAATTATATTATATTAGTTAAATCTATTGGATGGAGAGTCCTCAGAGTTAGCTGTGTGGCAAAAAGAAAAATAGCTAAAAATAGGCTTGCATAAACATGCATGTCGTGATTGTATACAAATTGCAAATCAATTAAGAAATAATTTTTTGAAGTAAAACTTTCAGTAACATATAAACAACACAAAAATGTGGGGAAAAGGACAATTTAATGATATATTCTTCAGCCGTTATTTGCTTCTGCTGTGTGTTTGGAGTAATGCTGACATATGACTTCTAAGTCTGTGCTTGTTTCATTTAGAATAAGTGATGGAGTTAGTCTAGGAATTAAATCTAGTTGCAGCTGAAAGCTGAAAATTTCACTCTTTCTTTGTTTTGGTTTGGCTTGCTTTGGAGATTAGGAGCCACGTCTCAGCTTTGCTAAGATCGGGGGAACTAAGCTTATTTTCCCCATCTTTTGGGATGTGGACTGTATGTAGATCTGTTCAGGATGAAAAAGAAGACAACCCTATCTGGATGTGTGAAGGTCCATCTGCTAGACAGAGGAGACCAAACTGTTGGAGTAAGTTGTATCGGCAGGAAAGTCATTGCATTAGCACTGCTTATATTGATTAGGGATTTGACACCCTGAGGCTGTTAGTAAAGGGTGTGACTTCGTAGATATGAACTGGAGTGTAGAATAAAAAGGATGAAGTAAACAAATATTTGACAGTGAACAGTTCAGAGGATAGAAAAATGTTGAGAAGAGCTTAAACATCAGACTGAATAATACTAGAGCAATAGACAAGGCATGCTCTGGTGTGCTAGACCCTCACATGTGACTTAAAATAAATGTTGAGGTTGTAAACTGACGAGGGAGAGAAAATGGAAACAACTCCTTAGCTTACAAATAAAAATATACTCCAGAATAAACAGGCATGCAACATCAGAATGCACCAAGTGATTAAAATAATTAAAGGAAAGCAATTGAGATATAAAGACGGAGATGAATGCTCTTACTGAGAGCAGCGTAGCATTCATTGTCCTAGTGAAAGATGCCTGGCTGCTTTTGTCCTCAGAGATAAGAACATAGTGCCAAACCTCCGGTGAGAGCTGCCTAGCAACTAACTCATCCAGTGAGGGCAATGCAGAAGTTAATCTCTTTAGTAAGCAAATGTAGCTATTAATTTAATTAGTGAAGGCAGTGTACCATGCATCAATATGGCAAAGCAGTAAAATTTTTAACGAAGATTTTGAAATTATAACCTTGACTGGGTGCACTGGAGAGTGGCTTCCCTATTACAGTGGGACAGCCTCAGTCTTATTAAAAGTGAACTTCATAATACTGTGCCACAAAATGGGATCCTAGGAGAGCCCGTAATGACAGAGAAATCAGTTTTTATAATAGCAACAATAAGCATGAATTTGATTTTACTTTAGGCTGAGAGTTGGGACTCAAAGATGAAGTCCCAGAAGTCCTTCTTTGCGTTTCTAACCACTTTGTTCTCTGGCTTGTGCTCTTCCTATGAAAGAGGTGATGGCGGCTCCAGAGAGTATCTGTAGTTGTAACCACTCTGAAATGGTGAGCATCTATCAGAAGTTCTCTGCAGTTCTCCGTGTAGTCAGGCATGCTACCAATTCAAGGAAAAGCATGTTTTCAGGAAATCCACTTACTTGAGATTTTGTCATCAAGATGTGGCCTTTACCTCCTGAATCCAAGCAGGTGACTTTAGGCAAAGACATAATATCGAGATTTCCATAGATGATATAACACATTTGTACTTTACACTCCTTGAAAATTATACTGTTGAAAATTGCGTAATGCAACCCTAATTTGCATTACTTGAATTGGAACTTAGAGATTTGAACTTTTTTTGCCAAATTGCTTCAAGATGTATTTCCTCCGCAATATCATGAGAGACTTGACATCTGTTCTAAAATTGTGTATGATAAAAAACATACACTGCTCTTAAAAAAAAAAAAAAAACAAAAACAGACAAACAAACCAACAACAGTTGTATGCGTTTCCTTGCCACTGTGAGAAGGTGATTTCTCAGATGGTTGCTGTGAAATCTCTCCAGTTGTCACTATGATTGGTTGACACATTAAATATTACAGCTTAGGTGCAAATGGTTTTTGAACCTGAGCATATCCTATTCTATTTAGGTACTTAATTTATTTCTTTTGGAGAGATATGGAAATATCCTTTAGCAGTGCATGAAGAAAAAGGAAAAAAAATGTAATTCTATTAAGACAATACAATTGAAAGTCCAATGACAAAAACTCTAATACAAGATGCTTGCAAAGTGGAAAAATGAAATAATTTCACAGTTTCTGTATATAACTGAAGTCTATCTTCTACTTTTCTCTAACCAGAACAATAAAGATGATCCCCAGAGGATTTCAGAGAACACTTGAAACAGTAAATTTGTCTTGCTAAGGTGCTTGCGATTTGAATTTGACTAGAAACAGTGTTAAATGCTATTAGTATGATAGGATTAAAGGAAGAGAATTAGACAGTGTTACCTGTGCACACCACGTGCACATACATATGAAGTTGCGTGACAGTAAGTATGCATCTTCTAACATTATAAGGCAGTTGTGCTTTTATTAGTTAATGGCATTATCTAAATTGGCAGTTAGCGATTTACTGGTGGAACAACTTATGTGCTTGCTGCTATGTCAGTAGTGGCTAATCATCACCAGAACAGCACAGGATTTCTTTGAGACTAAAATGAAATTTGTGCAAAGGAATTTTAAGTTTGGATGCTATCTAGGTGCTTGTTAGTGCCGTTGTTCTTGTATATTGAATCTTCTGAATGTTGTGGAAAAGGAGGTCATTGATGGTTACATTGGTGGTGAGGGTGGATTTTCTTATTCCTCCCTTCCCCCAGCTACTGTACTTGCAGCGTGAACTATTAGAATAAGTGTGGTGTGAATTATTCTTGGTGAGAGTGAGAAAACATGAGCTTTACAGAACAGGTGAATTTAAATGGCATCTTGAATGAGCAGAGGATGGTATTTCACTCTTGCATCTATATTTTAGCTGGTGAAGTTTCAGTGGAAGTTCAAGTGGAAGCATGAAGCGCTATTATAGATGTTAATATTTAATTTCTGACAAATACATTTTAAAATTATTACAATACTTTTATACATACGTTAATCCAACTGTTAAGATGCGTTATGTTATGGGATGGATTCAACATTTATGAAATGTAAGGATCTTTTTAATATTTGAGTGCTGAGCAGGCTGCCGAGTGCTCTGAATACTCTTTCTGGCTTTAGTGAAGCCTACAGTAAGGTGGTCTCATTTCAAGTGCCAACATCCAATGCTGTGTATTTTTGCTGTTTAGGAAAGATAGCTTTAGTGTTGTCTCCGTGCCCTTGCCAAAATGTCATAGCTGCCAGCATTCTGTTGTATTGAGAGGACTCATTTGAAGTTTGGTGCATCAAAACAGTTTACCTTCTTTGTGTGTAGCTTAGGTCTGAGAATGATGAACTGTCCTTCTGTAGTAACTGCAACGTTGAAATTATCATTAATGTGGTAATAAGGAATAAACTAGTACTTAATGTAAATTTCTCAGTTATCGATCCTCATACTTGAGTATGAAAAAATGTGGGAAACTCATATGCATCCCCATCCTTCTGAGAGGACATAAGAGAAGCTTCCTTTTGTTCAAGCTGTAAGCTTAAAACTTCTGTGGTGTTTTGAAGACTTGTGGCACTTAAATACAAACCTTCCCCTTTTATTCTTCCCTGACCCCTTCCTTTTATCTTTTTAAAATCTTCTTTGTTTTAATATCTCATGATAAGTGCTTCTTGCTCCACGAGTTTGTACCTGTGAGAAGGCTGCTGCTAGCGCAGCTACTTCACTTGATAATTTTATTTTTTCCAGTGGGTTTTAATATTCAATCAGGCTTTTTAGTTTCCTTTTTTTTTTTTTTTTTTTTTTTTCCTTTTTTTTTTTGAGACTATAGCTATACTGTTGTGTGGTATTTTGTGCTGCTCCTTGAATTTGTATTTCCACCATCTTTGTAAACTTGACACTGCCTTTAAAGTTTATACACAGATCAATCATGGGAGCTCCCATTTCAAACTTAGTCATATCTGATATCATTGGTGCAGTTTAGGAGTTTGTTACTATTTTCATACAGTTGCCAGTAATGTATTTGCTCTGGGTTGAAGCATGTCATAAAGGACATCAAGGGAGCTGTTTTGATTTTTAGTTTAGAAACAAAAATCCAAGCATTTTTCACCTAAAAGAAGGTAAGAAAAGGAAGCTTTCAACTTTAAATCATTTTTTTACAAGTCCAAAACTTATAAGTTATAACTTATAAATCTCTTTCATAGTGTTGAACAGATCAGGCAGTGGGGAGAATGTAAGGGAAGAGTGACAGAAAAAGGGTGTAGAACAATTTCGTGAAGTTGTTCAGTAAGAAATTTCCTGGGAAATCCGTGGAAATCTTTACTGCCAGGCAACAAATCTCCACAGGAGCTTCTTAGACAATATCTATGCAATCATACAGGGAGTGAGTTTGCAGTTCCCTCGTTACTGAAACATAGTTATCAGTGCATGTATAAAAACACAAGTGCACCATGTTATTTATTCACGGTTTTAAAATGCTTTTGCAAATGCGCCTCTTGCTGATGCTTAGCTTGATTAAGAACTGCAGGACGCCAGAAGAAATGTGTCTGCTATAACAGCTGCAATTTCAGGAATTGATTAATCAATCCAGATTGCCTTTGCTTCGCCTTTGTATCACCAGCATCCACCATTTCCTGACAAGTCTCAGGCTGCTTGGTGTCAACTCCTTCCATTGCTAGATCTTGAAGTCTTGTATCGACAGTAATTCACTGCTTACCCACACAAATACCTTTTTCACATGAGTAGCTCTCTTGATGTCTGAAGAATTACCCAGGGCAGCAAAAGCATGCTTACCCAAAAATGTTTGCAGAACAGATCTTACCACTCTTCTTGTTTTATGACCACTAAGAAAAAAAAAGTTTGCATTTCATTGGGAAAAAAATAGAAAATAAAAAACCAGCTGTGTAACCACATATTACGTAAAGTTTAAATCTGAAATTCAAATAACCGTTGTCCACCAGCATCTGGAAATAGGAGTAATTATTCTTAACACCACAAAAAAGCATTTTACTAAAATAAATAAATTACTGGATAGATCATCAAACTAAGCCTAGCCCTTAAGTTGCCGCTGTAAAAATCCTCTGAAGGATCTTCTTTGGTAATGACAGAAAGAAGAGGCGTGTTACGATTGATTTCTGACCTTGAGATTTACCTCATCGTATTTGCAGACCAACTGGGAGAAGTCAGTGTTACAAAATGACATTAGAGCTGCTGTAGAGCATTTATATATTGATATAATTTCTGCCATCAACTTCACAGTAAAAGGGTTTAACCTACTGCTTTAAAGAGTGATCATCAAATTACCTCATATCCTTGAAAGAAGTTATTTTATTATTGCAAATAATATATTCAATTTTTAAGGTATGCTGAGGTGGAAAAGTCAAACTTCATAAGAGTGAGAAATTAAATGTGAAATTGGCCTAACTATATTGTCTGAAGGATAAGATTTAAGAGTTGGAGGGTATTTCATGCAGCTGTAATACTCAAGGCCCATTAAAGCCTCTGAGGTCATTTGGATATGGAAGATCTTACCTAATGTACTGCAAGATTATGCTGCCTGGCCTTCCTTCTGAACTGGATGTTCCGTGTGTGTTTGTGTTTCATTAACATGGACAAACAAGGCTGATTGTAAGGAGCAAGTTTATTAGAAGAGTCATGAAATCACTTAAAATTTTTTCTCATTTTTCTCATTGACAGTCAGTTCACAGCTGCACATAACGTTTAGCATTTGTCCTACACAGCTGTTTATCTAAGGATTGGGTATTTTGGTGTTTTCAATCTTCAGCTTGGGCTTATTAAGTTTACAAATTGAAATTTTATAATGTTGAATTTTAAAGACATATCAAGGTGATGCGCTACTACATTCAGCTTGAAGAAAAAGGATAAAATAAAATAGTGGTTTGTACTAAATTTTCTACTTATTTTTTATTTTCTCAAGCTAAGCATGCTTTTTGATGTTTAGAGGAATGTTCCATCTCTCAGTGAACAGTCCCATTTGCTCAGTTTAGTCTTCCCATGCCAGCTAACTGTGCCCCAGATCTGGCTTTGCTTGTTCTGTCAGCACAGCAAACTGGTATCACAGAGATGGGAAGGGGCTGCTTTTGTCCTTGTGGTATCTACAGGCAGTCCCTGTGGGTCACAAGGAGTGTTCTGATGTGCCACTGATGCGAAACCACAAATACTTCTCTGCCATGGTGTTTCCTATTGCTGCAAGTTGATTGTTTGCATGAAGTCTCTTGAAACTTCAGGGAGGTGTCATCCTTGATCAATGCTTAGTTAAATAAGAATTAGATCTTTTGCTTTTATCTGTGCTAAAATTATCTTTGTTACCTTCTATGAGGGATGTTGCTAGCTCTGAGAAATTAATTTAAGACTCGTATAAAGAAAGGAGCTGGGGCTTGATCAGTGAAACACCTGAGTGAAGGTTACAGTGAGCAATGTGAATTATTTTGGCAGGTTGTAAATATTAAAATTGATATGAGCTCAGACATATAGGTAGTTAACTGGAGCAAAAGTCAACGTAGAAACAGATTAGAAATTGAGTTGGAAGTAGAGATGTTAGCAAGTTTATTTGTCTAAAACTTATCACATGGGCCTATCACTGATCTAGAAGCAAAGACTGCTGTGCAACTAAATGGTACAATAGTTATTATAAATGAGGAGAGGGAGGGAAGGAAGCATGTCAAGCAGGATGAACGGTATTTGGTATAAAATACCTCAGTACATTTTCTGAATAAAACAGCAATATTTGGGATACAACATTCAGAATAATGATGCACAGAACTCCAAGTCAATTGCAATGATCTCTGTCTTTATAAGTGATGAGAATTTCCAATATGACTTCTGCAGTATGAAGTATTAAGGAATAGCTGAATTCCCCATCCATTTTGATTAATCTCTCAAAGAAAACTGGTTTCTCAGAGCTAGGATAAATGCTTACGCATCATTTTTCTCACTAAATAAAGTGAAACTTCTCTGAAGTTCGTTTATGACTGGTTTGGAAATAGTATTTCTTGAATTTAATGAGTGGTGCATTGTGTGGGGAAGAATCCATCCTGCATCCAATTCTCTGAAGTATTTTATTAATGGCTTCTGTGTTGCACTGAAATCATTCTTCTTTCTATGCATGAAATCTGGTATGACTGCAATCGCTTCTGAGATGTACCAGCCTTTGATTTTTATTACTGACTCAACAGTTTTTCGTTTGTTTGATTTTCCTTATGGAATTGTGTCCCACTGATGAATGTTGTGCTTAGGAATAAGCAGGCAACGGTTCCTCTGAAGATAGAGTTCGCAATGAATTACAGACTAATTTTGCATTACTGAAGTTACATTTGGAGAAGAAAACCTACTTGAGCCTGCGAAACAAAATATCCGGAGTAATTTACTTTACTCACTGCTGGGAAAATCATCCTCTTACGTGTTCTGTCCACATTTAAGTGCTTATGCACACTTCTAAACTCAAATCTAATCTTTCTCCTGGTGAAAACAACTATGTAACAGTGTAGATTGTCCAGTGAGATGGAATCACTTCCTGAATCTGGAAATTTTAAAATAGCTTTTATACAAGCATCCGTCTAAAACATGCAAGGAAATTTGTCTCCCCTCAGGCTAAGTGTCAGTTTGCAACTTCTGTAGCTTTTTCCACACACATTCTATGGGATTTCTATGAAGTTAGATTGTTTTCAGCAAAATCCAAAGGCTTTCTGCTTAATTTTAGCTTCCAGAACTCCTTTCTAAACCTTTTCTTACTCCCTCTAGCAATTGGCACACTTTTGTTCTAATGTCACTGGTAATTACTGTTGTTTCTATTGTTTTGATACTATTGAAATAAATATTCTGAGCTATGTATTTGCTGTTCTATTCAAAGCTCCCAAGTAGCATTTACCACTGTGGGACTTGTTTGACTCTTAGTGTGGGTTATGTGCTCTGATGTAATCATCTCAGTCTATTGCAGAAAGTAATCAGATACCTTCTGAGTTATTTTTGCAAATATCAAATACTTGTCTGGTCTGCCTTTTTGCTGCAAAATGAAGTGATGATTGTGGCAGGTCTGTTCCTGGTTAGCAAAAAATAAAGATTGCTTTATATAAAGTCATATTTGCATGTATTTTCTAGAGTTTTCATAGGGGAATGTTTGTAATGTTCTGAGTAACCTCACTGGAAAGATTACTCGTGAAGGGAGATAGTTTCATGTCCGTTAGACAAACAATTATTGGCAGTATTTCTTATGTCGGCAGGTATTTTTTGACAAGTGCAAGTAGGAGGGGCAATTTACAGTATCTGCCTCTTCCCTTGCTACTCATACAGATGATGTTCACCTTCCAGAGTATGAAGGCAATAAAGAAATACCCTCTCTTCTAGACAATGTAGGGAGATAGTTAACTGAGTAAGTCAGCTAATGATGCTACGCTATAGAGAGGAGGAACAGCTCTTGAACAGACAGTGAATAAGGCCTGGCTACGTCTCAGCAGTTGCAGAAGAACAGATTTAACCAAGAGGAAGGAAAGAAAATGCTTTTGATAATTTAATGAGATGAAATCGTTTATTGTTTTGAAACTGAACTACTACAGACTGCTATGACTTAACTGCATTAACACTTAGTTAAGAATGGACACATCAGTTTTCTGCTGTAGTGATACTTAAATTTATTTCAGATGACTGGCAGCACTTTAAAATATACAGTGTTTAATACTTTTTAATGGGGATAAAATTGGTTTAGTCCACTAAAAATTTAGAAGTGCCATTTACAACATAATCTGCTCCTGCTGTTATTCAATTTGTCAGTATTCTCCACCATGACTAATGCTGTAAATGTTGATAGGCCTATACAGAGAAACTAAAGTATTAAGATTTGTCCTTTAGCAGGCAGTATACTTTCTTGTTTTGATCTTCTCATTGAATTAGTAGCAGTAGCTCAACAACAAGCAAAATCAGAATGATTGTCCATAATTTAAGTCATTTAGATACCTGAAATATTTTTGAGACTGTTTACTTGCTGTTAATCAACTGGAAGATAAGGAGATTCTAGTAGTCAGTAGCTGTTTATTCTAGGCTCCATACTATTAACATTCCAGGTATTTTTTAAAGACAATCATAAGTAGTAGTACAATTCTGAGCAGTAGATCAGTGACTGGTATCAATGCCAAATAGTGCAGTTTTGGTTCGGACCTTATGAGAGATATGATTAAAACACACAAACAAAAAAAATCATGGATTCATTAAGGTTGGGAAGGACCTCTAAGATCTTCTGGTCCAACTGTTCTCCTACCACTAATGTTTCCCCACTGAACTATGTCCCTGATTACCACACCTGCATACTTCTCGAACACTTCAGCTCAATTTTCCGGGCTTATGAAAGGCAGAATTTGTTTTCTTCTCTCATGGCTGGTTTTCTTAAAGATAAGGTGAATTGTGCTGAATAGTGAATTTGTTGTGGCTGAGCTTTCAGTGTTGAATGTAAGCTTTAAGAATAAATAAATAAAATCAATATCTTGTACAAGGATCAGCAATGCTGAGTAGCTCTCTACTTTGGCCTTTTAATTTTATTCTGATAACAATCACAGTGTACAACTTAGTACCCACCATGTCACTTGTGTAATGCTGTACCTTGAACTATCACAAGATGCATAATAATTATCATAACATCTAATTATCTGTAAGCTAGATTTGATGTGCTCATTTACAAAAATGAACTCTTTTTTCAGGTTCTAAGTATAAATTCTGCTTAAAAATAAGGGGGAAAAAAAGGTATTTTAACCTATTAAAAAAAAAAAAAAAAACCAACTACTTTTGATATTATTTGGATGTAATTAAATCCTGGATGTAAATGACACACTCCCAGCTAATTGTAACAAGATATGGAATTATATTTAACTGAGTGACCAAACAAGGTCATATAAAAGCCTACATATCTATGCAAAGACTACCTATAGCTAGTAATACTGTGCACATAAAGTTTTAGCTATCCAGTTAATTCATTATTTGATTATAGGGTTTAGATTTGTTGATGCAGTGTGTTTTTATAGTGACTCACCGCTTTGCCTGCTAGTAATATGGGACATCAAAGCCCTTCAAGATTATGCTAAATCAACTAAAGTAAATTATACTCTTTATTTATTAAACACGTTTCTTGTTTGCTTGTATGTCCTAAAGGCAAAACAGAATCTTTAAAATTACATGGGTTAATTCTGTTAGTGTTTTCTTAATTTTACCTGAAAATAAAAAGCCAGTAAGCATGTCTCTAAAAGGACTTTTGGTCTGCTTGCATAGGCCCCATTTACACATACTTTATTTAATTAAAACATGCCTATAATATGATATTTCAATTGTATAATTAATTTGGGATCTAAATAGATTCAACAAAAGAAATAAGGTTTCTTCTTTAAATTAGCACCTCAGCTCTCATCTTCACAGAACTTAATCTCAGTTTTTTTATTCATAATCTGCAGTTTATGACAGTCTCATTTTTTAATAAACATTTTAAGAAACAACTCCCATAAATAAATCCTAGTGGAAGTAGAAACTAAGTTCATAGTATATGAATATCAATAAAGACTTTATAGTTGGCTTTTGCTTGCTCTATTTAATTTACATGGGTTAAATTTTAGAGAATAAGATGTGGATAATTTGTGCTGCTCTCTGTTTGTTGAAGTTGTCAGTTGTGGTTTGCTTCCTTGAATGACAGAATGATTTGAGTCTTTCTTCTCAGCTTTACTGTTTTTGGAATCCCTTTGTCAGCTTCATTATCATCGTGCTTGATCTTATGGCTTCTTGATCTCATTTCTTGCTGTAACCATACTCTGTTCCTATATATATATGTATATATATATACACATATAGGAAACATATATATGTACATATATAAATTGTTGAATCATAGAATGGCATGGGTTGGGAGGGACCTCAAGGATGATCAAGTTCCAACCTTCCAACCCCCATGCCACAGGCAGGATTGCCAGACATTAGATCAAGTATTAGATGAGACTGCTGAGAGCCCCATCAAACCTGGCCTTAAGGCTGATGACTTGAAAGCTCAAGTTGCAAACAGAAAAAATTGAGGTCTGTTCTGGAAGGCAGAGAGGCCAGATGTGTATGTAATACTATAAGGAGAGAGGAAGGGTTTTGATCAGCTGGAGTTGGAGGCTACTGCTCTTCATTTTATCACAGTGTAAGGTGGAGTTTGGTTTGGACTAGTAGCATTTTATGGTTTGTTTTTTCTCCTTTTTCACATAAATGAAATACTGGGTGAAAATCAGGAGAAATGAGAAACTTGGTCCATGATTAAGCTTTGCTTGATGCACAACAGCCTTAGTTAAACTCTTTCCAGCTTCTACTTTCCATTACACTAAAAACATTGGGTCTGTAGCAGCTCTCTCTGGACAGTATCAGCTTTGTATTTCCTTTGCTTTCCTTCTTCATTGTCCATCAACCTGTTAGTTAAATATAACACGTAAATAACATGTTTTGAAAAGTTTGTCTGAAAAATCAACAGGTGAAGATGTGAAAAGAGAAAAAGCATGTAAAATGGTAGGGTAAGTGAACTCAGTAGGGCTTTTAGGTCAGTTTCTGGAGAACAAATCTGAGAAATGTTATGAATGGGTGCACTCAAAAAATGATTTTGTTGTGCAGTACTGAGAAGGATAGATAGTAAGAATTGGTGTTAGACGTGGATTGGTGATCAGCGAGGAAAAAAAATGATCTGAATGGAAAATCTGGTTACTTTTGGGTATGCAGGAGTGATTTAGATGCTAGGAAAATGTTAGAGATAAACTTAGTTAAAAAAGAAACATGTTGAATGTCATTACTGGGGTCATGGCATAGTGAATTAGGAGAGATAGAGAGGCTTATCAAATGAAATTGGGAGTGTGGGGTTGGTGAAGTCAATGCCAAACAGTGGATTTCTAAAGGGCATAAGATCAGTTGAGGGACTGTGGGAGATTAAGGGATGATTGTGCGGAGTGATGACATATTGGTAGGAAAATATTTCCTTTTAATCTGTAATTAGCTTATGGAAATTATCTGCCATGAAGGTTAAGTGCCTAGTGGGATTAGATATCTGTATGGGTACTGAAAATACGTGTAGTTCCATTAGATATAATAAAACTAATTACAGGTAAAACAATTCATGCTTCAAGGAAATTTCTGCGTACGTTCCTGTGTTTCTGGATGCCTGACTTCAGGTGTATTCGAGGTTTTGGCAATGAATTTGCTGTGCTTGTGGAAGTGTTCACATTTCCATTGAATTCCTTGTTGGGTTTGCTTTCATGTATTGAAATCGTACTCATTTGTTACTGAAAGCAATGAGATTATTTCCAGGTACTTCACTGAGCGTCAGATCAGAGACTTGCTCTTTTCTCTAAAGAATACCACAAAAGCTATCTTTGTTTAGTTGAGTTGGAGGGGAGTTAAATCCGTTTTTTAGTCTTTCTTTTGCTGAAAAACTCTTAAATGTGTCTCATTTTGCCAACCAGTTTTGCAGAAATCACTGACAGATTTTCAACTTCTATATGAAAGACCAGCGAAAGATATCTAAACTGCTGTTACTAATCAGATTAAAAGCCTTCACAGATTTTATTTTGCTAAGATAGTTCTGTTCCTACAGAACAGTTCAGAATCTTCCGAAAAGAAATGAGTTCTCCTTATTGTCCTATTTGAAGTACATTTTTTATTGTTCTATTTGAAGCAGAATGAATTTTTATCGTTCTACTTGAAGAACAAAAAGAATCAGTTTTACCAAATGTTTTCAGAAGATACTTGTCAGTGTGGTAGTAAGAAGATGGGATTTTACAAAAGGTCTTATTTGATTTAGAAGTACAAATTCTCTAAGGACTTGAAGGGAATTTCATATCTAAAATTTGTGGGTGATTTTAAAACCGAGAGCTGCCTTTCTAATTAAAAGCAATTTTCTAACCAACTCTTGGTACAAGTAGGATGTGGTCTCATGCTTCTGCAGGTTGAGTTTTATATTTCTAGAACTAGAATGAAATCATGTTGGAACTGTTATGCATGAAATTTACTTTAGGTAAGTAAATTCAATAGTTTTGTGCTTAATTTTGGAAACTTTTTCCTAGTCTCAAAGTAATAGGATTCAAAGTTTGATTTTGGAAATAATTTTTTATTACATCTGAGTAGAAAATTTTCCTAAAGAGTGATGCTAAAGCTTCAAGTGATTTTGAAGCAAAATTTTAATGAATTTCAATGACGTTCAGAGTGAGAAATAGACAACAGTTGTCTGTTCATTTGCTGATTTATAGAAGACAATTAGATCAAATTCCTTATCTTGATACAGAAATACAGATTTCTATGTTTTTCAAAATTAATATGAATTTATATTTTAACATGGAGTCACGCAATATTTTGATTTTCTGACTTTCACAATTTTGGATTAATATACATATCCTTGTGCTTAACTGGAAAATATCTTATGGAAAGAAATGCTTTTACTTCTGTGTAAAAGCACTGACTGCTAAGTCTGTTAGAACTACGCATCTTTGCATAACTGTATAGTTGCTACACACTTCTAAATTTTCGCTGTAAAATTGTGGTTTTCAAAATGTATGAACATCTTCGCTACCTAGTATCTTGTGAAGCAAGGATTTAATTTTCAACTCATTTATAGTTTTGCAACTCTGCCATCATAGCAGTGTGGTTGGAACTAGATGATCATTAAGGTTCCTTCCAACCCAAGCCATTGTGTGAGTCTATGACTGTTTCAGCGCACTTACATTTCTTTCACTTAATTTATTAAGATTTTTTTTTTAAAGATAAAACCTAATGATTTCCTATGAATTTTAGGTTGGGTAGAGATGTCTTAACGGTTGTAGGAATTACCACCTATTTGGAAACAGAAAAATGTAATTATGGTAGAATATTGTACATGAAATTAGGAAAAAAAAAAAAACCCACAAAAGATAAAAACGATGTGACCTCTTTCATACCCGAACTTCACATGTGCTTATGCATAAGTATTTTTTATTAAATGGGTTTGTCACTTCAATTTTTTCATTCTAACCACTTAGTGGATTACATGAGATTACATGAAACCAAATCTTATCAGAAGGTTCTTTATACATTCTCATTTCTTTTACTGGAGTGACATGTAAGCAGAAGTGCCATCCTATTCAGGAGCTGATTCTAAGAAAAGTAAATTAAATGTAGGCTAGGGACTAATTCTTACAAACATTTTATAACAATAACCATGACAGCACTGAACTACGAATATATATATATGTGTATATATATACATACACATATATATATATATATAAAAGTCATCTGTATTCTAGTAAATAGGAATCTGTTCAAATTATGTATTTAAATGACTTGGCTGTATTTTCTGTCTTGAAGGAAGCCACTGTGTTCTTAAGATGACTTTGCTGACTTCAAAAATCAGATTTAAGTATTTCATGTAAATTAATGTATTTTTATAATTAGATGAAGTTACTTGGATAGTTTTTTGATTGCATTGCAAGGTATTTTACCCTGAAGCTGAATTCAGTTTGTAGTATTTTGTTTGATTATTCCACTTCAAGGGCTTTTCACCTTACTATATTTTCTTCTATATGAAAGTTTAAATAAGCAATTTCCATAAGCAGGGATCACAAATAGTTGTACTCTTTTTAGTAACAACACATCACAGAAATTTCAGTCTTGTGTTTATAATACTAATCAGCATACACACTGCCATGGAGGAGTCCTTTCACAGGCAACAGCAGCACAGTCTAATGGAATTATGGCCACTTGCTTTCTCTGTGCCACTTGCATTTACTAAACCATTAACACCTGCTGAACCTTCTCCCCAACAGTCATCAATCATAAGCAATCAGCCAGGTACTTGATAATTAACAGAGAGGGAGGAAAACACTTCAAAATTCTAAAAATATGTATTTACCGTGTTTTAATGCATAAGTGCAAATAACAACAGGAGAAAAATCAAGTAACAACTTCAATGCCTCTACACCTCTAAAATAAAGCCATCAAAGTGGAACTCAGTAGTATGCTTAGCATAGCAACCTTTCACACAGTTGTGTCCTTTAATTGCAACTCAGGGATTGATTGAGACATGGAAGAAGAGTTAAAATTATGAGTAGTCACAGACATGAAGAGAAGGAAAAGAAAAAGATGTTAGAGGTCTTCTCTGAAGCCTGCCATTGTGCTGCTTTTCTGTGGTCCTAACAGTAGCAGCAGCCTCTTTAATGAAGTATACGTTCCTGAAGTCCTAAGTTTGCATGATTTTTTACTATCTAGAGGTGTACTTGTTCGAATGCATACACTGAAAATGTAAGAAATGCGTTAGTAATTGTCATTTTGAAGGGCCTTTGTAATTAACCCGAAGGCTCTATCAGATGTCTCTCCTAACTTTTCAGTTCACTTGAAGCAGTTTTGGAAAAAGAGTGAGTTAATTGAATTCTATTTCAAATTGACAGAGTATCTTTATGGAGAGAATGTTTGAAGTATAGATAGTTTAGTAATTCACAAAAAAAAGAAAGAAATAAAATCAGGATGTACTGTAGATATAACAAACTGCAGAAAATTTACTATAAGCAAACTTAATTTCTATCCTTATAGAGGGTACCTTGGTCATTTCAAGGTAAGACCTGTATTTGGCTTTCCTTTAATCTGGCTTTTTTTTTTTTTTTTTTTTTTGGCATTGTGAAGAAACTTTAATAAGGAGATAGGTAGTTGAAAACTTCTCAAGCAGGTTTAGAGATGATGTGCAGGCATTCATTTGGTTATTTATTCCTCTGTGAGGTGCAGTGAACTGAATTAAATGCCTCCCAGAGTTGACCAAGAAGAGCAGTAACAAGGAGGGTTGTACTACCAAGTAACAAGATCGGATTTTTATGCTTATGAGTATATAGATGTTTATAGTTATATGTGACAAATATTAATTTTAAATACCAGAAATATAGAATGATAATATCTCTCACGTGACATTAACCACCTGAAACTTGTTTTATAAATCTATTTTAACTTTCAGTTGCAAGTTGCAAAGTAGATTCAAGACACAATCCTTCCTCGCTATTTTTCTCCCACACTACTTTTTCCTTCCCCCTCTCTCTTACCATTTCAACATGCATATTGCAGATGAAAACAGCAGAGTAGGAGCCTGGAAAATATACTGATCCACCACCTATGCATATTTCATGAATTTGCCTAATTTCCTGCAGTTATAACTTAGTTAGGTAATTATTCCACCCTCTGTCACTGAATCTGATTTCTTAGTTATTCCTCTTGTGACCAATGAATATTCTTTCCATTACTGTGTGAATATAACAAAATCAATGAAATGGTTAAAAAAAAAAAAAAAAAAAAAAAATAGGCCATATGCGAAGTTTTTCACGCTGATTGTATTGGTGATGAAAATGCGTTACTGTCCTTTGGGTGTAGGCAGATCCCAGAGGATTGGAGGCTTGCCATTCTGACTCGCATCTACAAGAAGGGTTGTCAGGACAATTTGGGGAGCTGCAGGTCTGTCTGACTTTAGTGCCAGGGATGGTTATGGATCTGATAATCTTGAGTGAGATCACTTGGCATGTGTAGGACAACCAGGGGATCCCGCCCAGCCAGCATGGGTTCATGAAAGTCAGGTCCTGCTTGACCAACCTGATCTCTTTCTGTGTTCAAGTGACCTGCATAGTAGATGTGGGGAAGGCTGACATAGTCTACCTAGACTTAAGAAAAGTCTTTGACATCGTCTCCCACAGTATTCTCGTGGAGAAGGTAGCAGCCTATGGCTTGGACAGGTACTGTCATTGCTGGGTAAAGAACTGGCTGGGTGGCAGGGCCCAGAGAGTGGTGATGAATGGAATGAAATCGAGCTGGTGACTGCTTATGAGTGATGCTCCTCAAGGGTTGGTACTGGGATCTGTTCTGTTTAATATCTTTACTGATGATCTGGATCAGGGCATTGAATGCACCTTCAGTATGTTTGCAGGTGACACCAGGTTGGGAGGAGGTGTTATCTGCCTGGGGTTTGGAAGGCCCTGCAGAGGATCTGGTTAGTTGGGCAGAAGCCGATGAGGTGAAGTTAAACAAAAGCAAATGCCAGGTCCTGCACTTTGGCCACAAGAACCCCAAGCAAAATTATAGGCTTGGGGCGGAGTGGCTGGAAGAGTATGTGGAAGAAACAGGGGTGTTGACTAACACTTGGCCAGCTGTGTGCGCCTAGGTGGCGAGAAGGTCAATGGCATCCTGGCTTGTATCAGAAATAGTGTTGCCAGCAGGAGCAGGGAAGTGATTACTCTGGTGAGGCTGATGTGCGGAATCAAACTCTATAAACACAGAGTAGTCATGAAGCAGGTATGTGTGTGACCTGTATGAAGTTGGAGGATGCTTGGCTGGCACTGGCTGGTCTACAACTCTGTTCACCAATCCGCTGCTGCTTCTTTAATTTGTGGTTTACTATCCTATCCTGCTGCCCTGCATTCCAGAGATAGCTAACAACATTAATTGGAGACACAGGAGACCACTGTCTGTCTGTACTAAGTCTGTAGAAAAGCATCTGTTATAAGCAGCGGAAAACTGACTTAGCAAGGACAGATCTGTAGATACCAGTTCAGCATCCCATG
This sequence comes from Centrocercus urophasianus, assembly GCF_019232065.1. Taxonomy (NCBI): domain Eukaryota; kingdom Metazoa; phylum Chordata; class Aves; order Galliformes; family Phasianidae; genus Centrocercus; species Centrocercus urophasianus. The sequence continues at coordinate 4,568,407 of NW_024884889.1, read as the reverse complement.
AAGGACCATAACTTTTAACCTAATTTATTTTCCTCATTTCAACTTCACCTTGAGTACTGTGTTTAGTTTTGGGGTCCTCACTAGAAGAAAGGCATTGAAGCCCTCAAGCATGTTCAGAGAAGGGCAGTGAAGCTGGTGAGGGTATCTGGAGCACAAGTCTTATGAGGGAACTGTGATAGCTCAGTCTGGAGAAAAGGAGGCTCGAAGAGACCTTATTGCTCTCTAGAACTACCTGAAAAGAGGTAGTGGCAAGGAGGAGGTCAGCCTCTTCTTCTGAGTGACTAACAATAGGACTAGAGGGAATGGCCTTAAGTTGCACCATGGGAAGTTCAGGTTGCATATTAGGTAAACTTTTCCAGAAGAGTGCTCAAGCATTAGAATAGGCTGCCCAGGGAGGTGGTTGAGTAACAGTCTCTGGAGGTGTTCAAGAAAGATGTTGTACTAAGGAACATGGTTTAGTATGGAAATAATGGTGGTAGGTAAAAAGTTGGACTAGATGCTCTGGGAGGTCTTTTTCAACTACGGTGACTCTATGATTCTCGTCTTTCACTGTACTAATTTAGCTTTGATTTCCAAATGTACTATGAAGCCTAGCATGACCCAACTATGTTGCTGCTGAACTTTTCTTTGGTCATGCAGCTCTTAATGGTAGTCAGAGATACTAAATCCATAGGTTTCATGAAACACTTAGTGGATTGGTGAAGAAATTTCCACTGGTAAGGGATGAAAAATAGGGTACAGATTATTCCTAAATGAAAGTCATGTGAAAAAAGTACAGTTTTTAGGGCTCACCTCTCCCTTTATTAAGAACTGAAGGTCCTGTGATGACGCAGATGATGAAAATGTGAGGATTTGCATTTATGTTCTTCTTGTAATAATAACTTATGCTTGATTTGTTTCCTGAACATCTTATTTTGTAGAAAGAGAATGTGTGATTAAAAAAAAACAAGTGCTACAGGAAGGCTGTTGTGACATAGTTTACTTGTTAATTTCCTGGACTGTCAGAAATAGCTTCTTGGAGATATGGCATCTTATCTTGCAGTTAACTATTTTGGGGAAAAAAAACAACACACCACATAATTATTGTTTAAATTTTCCTAGCAACTCCATAATGGGTTATTCTCACAATTTTTGTGGAGACAGATTGTGAAAGAAAGACTTCCACAGTATTCAAAATATTTTTCAGAGGATTTGAAAGAAAATTTAGCAGCATTGTGAACTTTTTTTTTTTTTTAATTTAAATAGAACAGAACTTCAAAGAACTTCTAATTTCAGCTCGTATTTTGGTACTTCTTCAGATAACAGCTAGTATCCATGAATGGCCAAAGGTGTCTAAACTATTTGTGCAATTTCAAATGGGTAACTTCAATTAGAAACAATCTCTTAAAGGTCACTGTCTTTTATTCTGGGGTCTAGCTGTGTGGCTTATGCAGTGCAATGATTTCTCTCTAAATATCAAGGGGAAAAGCTCAAAGTCATATCCCGCTTTCTTGATTCACAAGTATACTTTTATTGACTTCTGCAGAAGTGTTTGCATGAGTCAGGCAAACGGGCTTTGCCTCTTGCTTCTGCATCTTTTTCAGCCTCTTCTCTGCTTTGCAGAACTGCTCTGTTTACAGGTGTGAAATAAGAATGAGCAGTGGCATGGCAATAATTTAATGTTGGAATCAACCCAGTCAAGTAAAATTCCAGTCTGAATGACTAAACTATTTTGATGGTATTATGTAGAGCAATTATTTTTTCATTCTACAGTTAAAAAATTAATCAAGGTTTGGTGGGGAAGAATTTAATTAAAAGAAAAATCTTGGTGATAGTGAATGTAATTTGGTGCAGTTGGAAGGTAGTTTTGATGGGAGAATTTTTTTAAGTGGGTGCCTAGATGGGAAATGAAGGCCTGTGTTCCCATGTTTCTTCCTAATCCATTAATACATCAGTTGTGAATGGCACAACTGAAGGGATCTTACGTGATGTCATTGGATCAGAAAGAGCATGACTTCAGGTAGTTACTGTTCCGTATTGCTCTTTTCAACCAAAGCACATACCTTTTCAAGTCTTGAGGAAAATCTGCAACTTCTGGAAAAAATGGAAGATGCGGAAGTATGTGCTACAAAAGTATGTCACAAATCTGTTTAAAAAAAGCAAATTCTCAGTTATTTTCAGTCTATGGATCAGCACAGCCTATAACTTCAGCTCCCGCCTCTCATTTTTCATTTTTTTTTCAGTTCCCTCCACAGATATGGTTTAGTGCTTGTGGTGGCAATGGTGATGAGGAGACGGTTGGACTAGATGATCTTGTAGGTCATTTCCAACCTTGTGATTCTATGATGCTATAGTTCTATATTAGTGTTGTACGTTAGCTTCCATTAGGATCTGATTTTTTTGGGGGGGGGCTTTCACTCAGTGAATCAATAAAGCAATTGCATTGCTCTGAAATACTGATGCTGAGCTCTCTGTGGCAGTGACTTGAGACACCAACAACTCTATTTAGTTTATGGTAAATATATCAGTAAGGAAAAAAAAAAAAAATCCCTTGTCTTGCCACTCAATAAACAGTTACAGCAAAAGCAGCTGTGTGAAATCTATTTTAAATCCTCTTTATTTCTCTTGAATATTTTCATTTTTGGCTTTGCATTACTCCCTGGTTATTTCAAGCTCCTTTGGATTTCAAACACCTCTTTTAAGTAATAGGAAATCCTGATGCAGACTTAAACAATACTTTATAAATGGCTTTGGTTTTCTTTTTTGATGCTAATGCGGAGTTGGAAGTGGCCAGTGGTACGTTCCAATCCCCTAAGTGGGTCTCCTAAGTAGGGCAGAATAAAGTTATAGCGGGAATCTGTGGATCTTTAAAAGGGTGCTACTAAAACGTTAATTATCTGATCCTTGACATTTTTTACTTAGGGTCATTTTTCAGTATTAACTTCCCTCTGTTGATAAAATAGGAGCAATGACAATTATAGATCTAAAAGGCAAGCTGAATCTCATTAATAATTTATCAATAAGATTATACAGTTTTTGATCCTGATATGTCAGCACTACATAGAGCAAACGAAGGTACATATTTAAATGGTTCAACATGTGTGAGGAATTGCAGTGCACTATCATTTTGCACTTAGCTGAAAAAAGTCCGTGAGATACTGTGGAAGGAGAGGAGTAGTAAACTGGGTGATACGTCCAGCATAGAGTTTCTGATAGCACTGAAGTAATACAGGAAGTAAAAGGAAGATGAAGTTGAAAGAAAGTGTTGGTAGGGCTACTGAAAGTAAAAATACTCTTCAATTGTGAAGGTATTGTAAGAAGTTGAAGTAGTGGAAGATGGGTTGTGGTTTTTTTTTTTTTTTGTCCATTTCTAAATGAGGTGGGCATTTTCTAAGGAGGAATGACAGCAACCATGGAACTAATGCTACAGAAAAATAAGAAAGTGTATTTTAAATTATAGAACAAGATCTGACTCAATATACAAATAAAAGAGAAGATAAACACTAACTACCGATGAGGAAAAGCACAGAGCCTTAATAAATTTGTTGTTTTAAGAGTCTTAAAGTATTCTGATTGAAGGTCTCATGGAAATGTAATACAGTCTTTCCAAAGGATATTTTGATGATAACTGACTTTAGTGGTTTACTGACAGTTTTGAGAAATGCTGGTCATTGTTGGGTCATCTGAGAAATGGAAATTCACACTCATTTCTATATATCTTCATTCGAATATGACATAGGCTTATTTTTATCTTGACAAAATAATTTGAAAAAAGAAGTTTGGAAAAATGGGCTGATATGGGCATGGAGATTTTAAAATGATGGAATTTGAAATGTAATTAACCGTGGGGAAACCACTGTGCACAATTGCCATTTGAAACAGAAAACTTCACAAACTTCATTTTTTGTTCTAATGTAAGTGGTTTTTTGTCCACATGCTCACTGTCTGGAAGGCCTGTCAAAGGACTTGCAGAAGTCTAGGTAGATGATATCTGTTACTCCTCCCTTGTTAACTGATGCAGTCTTTCCGAATAGCCACCCACTTGATTGCATATTGGCACACCCGCATATTTTTTTGAGTTATGGAGAAACAATCTTCTTTCCTTCTAGTGGGCATGTATGAGTGAGAGCGTTACTCCGACTTCTTTGATACTGTGCTTTGAATTTTAGCTTCTGTCAGGTATTCAGTTGAGATCAGCAACTGTCTCAGATATTTTCAAGCACAGTGGCTAGATAAGAAAACATTGTATGAAATAACAACCAATTACTACAGTTTTTCTGTGGAAAATACTGAAAAATAGCTGACGCTTTTTTGATACATTTTATTCTTCTCTAGATACCTACAGATTAACTTGGATGCTTGTGATTTTTATGTCACTAACATGATTTTTTTGTGTTTATTTCTGGAAAATTAAATTAATCAAAAAGCATTATAGGTTTTATTAGAATTACAGTGTGGATTCAAATGAGTTGTGCACTTATGGTAAATGTACGTTATGGTGCTCCCAGATGCATTATTTTGGAACACGTTGAGATTTAAACAATGCTGATGTCATCAATGTTATTATGTCAGTTTATTGTTACTGTGGGGTCAAGATTACTGGAAACATAAGGACACTAAAAACAAATAGATCTATTTTCAGTTTATAAATACAGGAATTTTCCTAATGTGAGAACAATAAGCAGTTGGTGGGATAGTGAAGGGTGATGCTTTGTGCTGTCACTGTCCTCAGGTGTATGTCGTTACTTACTTTGTTATAGAGACAGGAAAAAAAAAATACAGCTTACATCTTGCATTGAATAAGTCATAAATGATAATTTTTAACTGACATTTCTAGGCTTGTATCTATATCTGTATCTTTACTGTATTCGTAGCTTTTCTGATTTTTTTTTCAATATTAAGATGCAATTTCAATCATTTCAGCAAGTGAGTTATGACAGATGTCACGAAGTTATTTTGGAAGAGATGAGTTTTTTGTTGTTTTTTTTTTTTTTTTTTTTTTTTAAACAGTAATATTGAGCAGCAGGTTTATCATGGTATCTGACTACTTGATAGGAGATGCTGTAATGGTGTTGCATTTGCCTGACTGAGCTAATGCCATTTGTACAAGTGCAAAATCAAGGTTTCCCCATTTACTAGGTTTCATGGTTTAACCCGACAGGTGGCTAAGCACCACACATTTGGTTGCTCTCTCTTCCCACTTCCCAGTGGGATGGGGAAGAGAACGGATAGGGGAAAAGTAATAAAGTAGTACTTGTGGATCGAGATAAAAGCTGTTTACTAAGATAGAGAAAAGGAAAAAGATAACTATGACAAATATATAAATAAAAGAATGTACATAATAGGTGATGCACAAGCAATTACCATCTGCTGGACTATGTCCAGGTAGTTGCCTGAGTAGTGGAGGAGAGTGACATGAACTTCCACCTTCTTCAAAATTCTCCTTTTGTATGATATCATATGGTATGAAATGTCACTTTGGTCAGTTTAAGTCAGGGATCCTGATTCTGTCCCCTCCTAACCCTTTGTTAGTATGAGCTGAGAAACTGGAATGATCATGGCTCCGAACGGCACTGCTTAGCAATAACTGTAAACACTGGTGTGTTATCGACATAGTTTTTTTCCTAGAACCAAACCATATCGTATCAGATACTCTGATAAAAAACAATTCTGTCCTAGCTGAAACTAAGATGATATCTGCTTCTTACTCCATGTCATTACATCATGCTCAGGTTTCACAGTTTCTACACAGCTCAAAAAATTACCATCTCCTAACTTGTTTTTTGATATGTATGCACACAGACACATTTTGTTCCTATAGTCTGTGAGCCAATCATAAATTTTCTGTGGTATTCATTTAATTCATAACTTTGGGCTCAGTCTGTCATAGCAGTTCTTCAGTGAGGAGGAATGATTCGCGGTGTTGGGTTAGTACCAGCAGAAGGTAGTTCTGAGCCGTCAGAGTTCATTTTTCTTTAACCTGGCCAGTTCCTACTGTACTATTAAAAAGATATACAGTGACTGTCGTAATGATTATATAAAGTATTATGTAGTAACTTAAATATCATAAAATTTAAATTATTGGCTTCCTTCACCCAGCACCAATTCACTTTGAGGTGCATAATGGACACCCCCCCTCTTCTGTGTCCATAGTCAACTCCACCCCTTGATTTTGAGCCCTTATATATGTTGTATCTCTTCCTTGAAGTGTCCTGAAGTATCAAGGGCCCAGTGAGCTAGAAATAATTAAATCTTCGGTTCCCAGTTCAAATCTAGCTGAGCCTTTTGAATCCTAGCATCCTGATCCATCTGCTGCTTGTTTTGGCAATTTTCAGTGGCACAACTCTTGGATATGTGAGCATCTACATGATGTACATTTACAATAATGTTCTATATCTAAATGGCAATATCTTTCCACGGTGCAGCAGCCCAGATAGGTTTGCCTCTCTTCTGAGGATGTTCAATATTCTTTACTATCAGACGAGTCTATAATCAATTCTAAGATTGCTGGACAGTTGGGATTCCCAGTTTGAGCCCCTTGGGTGATAAGTGTGACCCACTTAGTTCACGTAACTTAAATTGCGTGATGTGTAGAGGGAACTCTCCCTTTGCGCTTCCAGCCCTGCACAGGCAGTTCGGGTGTCAAAAGGAGCTGTGCTTCACAACCACTTCTGAAGCAGCTCAGATCCTTTCATATACTACCAATATTTATTTTTCAGTGGGAACGTAGTGGGCCTCGAATCCTCTGTACCCTCTGCTCCCAAACATTTGAGTCTCCCCTGGGGTTTTCTGCCAGAGGCTCCAAGTGGGACCATTCTCTCCGGCTGCAGTGTAGAGCATATTTTTAATATTTTGTCCTGTCCGGACTGGACCAAAAAGTATCTCCTGTTTAATCTGTTCGAAGGCTTATTGTTGCTCAGGGCCCTATGTGAAATCATTCTTCTGGGTCCCTTGATAAAGCGGGTTTACAATCAGACTGTAATCCAGAATTTCAGAAATGGACAAAACGTAAGGAAACTTCACTTCAGTTAGTTGGTTGAAACATGGCAGTTATTTTGTCGGTCGCATCCATGAGCTTCTGACTTGCTATTTTATTCCTAAAAACTGGATCTCTTATGCAGGTCCCTTCATCTTACTTTGCTTCATGGCAAAAACAGCTTTTAGAAGGATTTGGATTATTTACTTCTCTTTCTCCAAAACTTCAGTGTTTCCCTGCATGATGTTGTTTTTTATGTACTGCAGGTGTTTAGGAGCTTCCCCCTGATCTAGTGCTGTTAGAATCAGCTCATGAAAAATAGAAAAGCTGTATTTCCACCCCTGGGGCAGTCAATTCCGTGTGTACTGGAATGCCCCTCCAAGTAAAAGCAAGCTGTGGCCTACACTCTGCTGCCAGAAAGACTAAGGCACTAGGCACACGATATTGCCTGAATTTCCTAACCTTTGTGTTAGAATTGGATTTTTCCTTATTTCTAGAGAAAGCAAGGTGAATTTTTATTTCTATATAATACCCACATTCAAGAAGTACTAAATACAAATGAAAGAAACTGTAAAAAGTTGAGCGTCCTGAGAGGAAGCAGAGGAGTAAGCTCCTCTCCTTGTCAGCAGGATGAGGCATATGTTATCATCACTGGTTTAAAAAAAAAAATAAAAAAAAATTGTACAGCTGTACCCCATCCAATCAAACTGTTCTCATTTATTATGAATGGATAAATTGTACACGACACCAACCTAAATCCAGAATTCCAGTGATACGAATATGAGTTTACTCAATGCTTGTAAACATCGTGATAGAAAATCACTGCCATGCAACTGAAACACACTTTAAAGATGCACTTGACAGCCTAATGCACGTTAGACTTGAGTATGTTATACCCTACCACACAGCTGTAGTATCTGATTTGGCTATGATTGGGCATCTGACATTGAATGTAAAACACTGGTGACTTTTCAGTGCTTTTTCACAGGAAAAGGGTACGAAGGAAAAAACCCATACGAATATTTTAAATTTTCAAGCCACTGGACCTGTTTGCATGCTGTTCCATTAGTGGTATCTCTTTCCAACATGTGTTAACATTTTTCCAAATTACTTTAAATTTCAACGCTTGGCACTGATCGTACTGATGTAAGCCTGGGAACATTATGATCCCTTTAAGGCAGAGTGTATGATAATAGTATCATGTACCATGAACGTATTTTCATTTTGCATGTTGCAATGTCCTGAAATCTGAGATGTAAGAACATCAAAGTATATGCTAAAAGCTCTACGTTAAGACCGTGTGCTTTTATTATAATTCAGCTTATAGTTAAAAGCTGTACTCTTTTATTAAAGCATTTAATTTTTCATGTGTCACTTTAAAGGACATTTTTAGATTAAAAATGGGTCAAATGTAAGAGATATTGATCAGGATTTCGTCAAAACCCTATTCATTGTTTGCACAGTTCACTTCAGTTAGTGCAAAGGCAGTCACTGTCATTTATGGTGAGTGAATAGTCAATTTAAGTTTAGGTTTCTCATGCATTATGATGTTGCAAAGTTTCCATCACAGAACTAGAGATGCCCATTCATTAAAAAAAAAAAAAGAAAAAATCCATTCATGGTGTTAAAAATAAATATCAAATGTGTTAAGATAATAAAATGTGCTCTTCTACATTTGATTAGGGGATTTTTTAAGGCTTTTATTAGTACGTATTTTGCAGCATGTAAGTCCAGAGGCACCAGCTCTGATAAACTTACTTTTGAGGTGGAGTGTGGGAGGAGAATTGGGAGTATTTTCTTCAAACGTGACTTGGGCTATGCTATTGCGATCAAACACTTGTCTTGGTTTTCAAATGCACAGCTGTTTCTCACCTCGTTTCTCTGAAAGTCAGTCTTTGCTTTATCATAGAATCACGTTTTTCACATGTCTAGATTTTCAAGGCTAAGTGCTGAAAAACTGCAGACCAACTTTTCCACCTTGAGTCAGAATGCTGTATTCCCAGTAAATGGTGGTGGCTTAAGTACTTGAGAGACCAGCAGAATTAGAGTATTTGGTAAACATGGTGCCAGTCAGTACAAGGGAATGCTGAATGCATGTAAAATCAGACTTATGAAGGATTCTTTATTTGCAAAATGTATGCAAAACGAGATCCTCCATTATTACTCTTGTTGTGGTAGACACGCCTGCTTTCCATACACTTGCTTGCATTCAACCTTATTGGGGTGAATGCTGGCTTTGATCATTTCATGCAGTGTAAATTAAATTTAGGAAGGAAAAGCACTCAGGTAATGCAGCAGGACTTTAATCAATGTGCAGATCATGCCTAGAATTCATGAAAATGTTGGAAAGGTGACCTCTCATGTACTGTTCTATTTCTTATGCTCATCCACAGCGCGGGAGGCAAGAAGAGGGGCAGGGCAGTGTGCTTTGAATGTATTTATTTGATATTCAGTCTTCTAGAGACCGTAACCAGCTGGTGCACGTTAGTGTCCTTCAGTCTCATCTAAATAATGTCATGATTCAGAATGGTGCAGGATCAGGGAACGGCCACGGCGCTTTGACTTTCTGCTTAGCACTTACTGTGCCATTATAAGCTCTGTGGAGCTGAAACCCTCAGTCTTCATTTTTTTTCCCCCGTAAGCTGAAGAAGTTTTTACGAGGGACAGAAGGGAGACAGGCGTCCATCTTGCAGAATATTTGGGTTATGTTGAAAACAATTTACAGAAACTGTCACAAGTACTTATATGCCTGCAATATTTTCACTATATTTGGCATGCCTCTGAGCTTTCTAGGGCTTGTGTGCTCTTTTTATAATGATTCATTCCTGTATGTATGAAATCCTTCACAGAATATGCTGTTGTAACCTTGCCGCTGACCTGAATTTTAATCCAAAATAATCGTGGACCATTACAGCTCTTATTACCAGTCCTGTCACTGAGATAATCTTGCATCTCTCAGTGTAGGTCAAAAATGAGAATGTTTTTGATTTTAGTGGATTTCATATTACATTAATTTAAAGGGCCTGATACATCCCTGCAAATTGTTTCATACCATATTGCTTTCTTTGGATCAGATACCTGTCTTATTTTCGTAGAAGATATCTCCTCTAAACTTAATGCATTTGGGACAAGTCAGACATTTTTGGGACTATACTGGCTGCTAGCATCTCTGTCTACTAGTTTAGAGGAATCGTAAATTATTTTGCTATTTTTAATCCTACCTTCAGAGATTAAACTTTATTCCAATCTCATAAACTGAAGAACATTTAATGTTTGTGGCACCAGTTATACTTAGAAATTTCTGGATATATTGTACAATATGATGCACATAGCACACAACAGCCTATTTTGTTCATCTTCGATCTAATTTGATTTAGAAGTATCACTGTCATGTTGGAAAAGATAGCTTAGAGGAAAGAAGTTACGTATCCTTAACCATACGCCCAGATACTGCAGCTCAGAGCTTTGTTTTGTCTCCAACTCCGATATTCCCTTCTCCTCTAAAAATCCAAATAGCACCAAATCCTGAGTTCTCTTCTGTGCTCTCTCTTCTGCGCTATGTTCAGCTTCCAGCTTATCTGCTGAGGCTGTCTTCTTGCTAGTCTTCTTTTGTACAATTTACTTTCATTTTAAACCAAGGATACTTATTTTTGTATCCTTTCACCTGCTGTATCTGCGTCCTCTTCTAAACTGTTCATTTCTTCTCTTCCTTATCTGTGCAGCTGGGGAATGAGGAGAGCTTCTTTTTGTCTTCATCTTCCTCATCGCGACATGCATGAGACCTCCTGGTAATCACTGCTTCTTAGGTCACGTTCTGTTACCTACATTATTTGAAATGTCTTTCTCTCTCATTCATGAAAACTTTGTCTTAAAAGTGCTCTTGATGAGCACACACATGTGCTCTGACATCGCAAGAGAATTGTGCATCTGTTTGTTTTTTTTTTTTAGTACTTCAGTTTTCGTCTTTTTTTTTTTTCCTGTAATACAAAAAGATTTCCCCTGCTTATTTCCTTTTTTATCTTTTAGTGGGTAGTCTGACAATGATAGATTCTTCACCATTGGTTTTAAGCACTGTGAGCATAGTCCGTTCTTTTTCACGTCTTGGACTTATGTATTCACCTTTGATCCCCATTACAAAGTTATGTATTTGCCTAAGGAATGTTTGAGATTAAATGTAGTTTGTCTCTATTTTGGTATCTTGAGTTTGCTTTTACACGAAGAAAACAGCAGCAATTGTATTCGCTACTGAAAAGCACGTGGATGGAAATTTTGGCTACTTCAATGTACAACTTGCATTTATCATAGCTACAGAACCTTGGATAGTAAGGTGCAGCATAAATGTTTTACTGACCTCTCTTTTGGATACACACTTCGAAGACTGACATGCAGCAAAGCCATGAATGAGTTATGTAGGTCGTGAAAGTGACTGAGTAACAGTCTAGTCATGCTTTGGTGTGTGCCAAAAACATGAGAAAATAATCTTATTAACAATGGTTTTAGGGATTTTTTTTCTTGCTATTTTACTATCTAGGCATTTGCACAGGCAGGTTTCCTTAGTAACATGAATATACTTGTTCCAGTCTCAAAGGATAAAAGCATATTTAATTTGCTGAACTCAAGAGACCCTTTAAAATACTCGAAGAAAACTTTTTTATTATTTTTATTATTTTTATTTTATGAACTAGAGTATAACAATTAATAGGATCTGATATCCTGGAGCTGTGTGTGTTGGACATTGATGTTTTTGCCCACTGAGCGTCCTGAAAGCCCACACTGCTCTCTGGAATGAATAAACCAACTCCTGCTTGACGAGCATTGTACTGTGTGTTCATGCTTTGCCCAGGAGTGTTATTTCATCTGACTGTTGTGCTTGTCGTTTTGAAAAGTAAGGATGCTTTGTAGCTTTTGTTTCAGATTTGAGAAAAAGCAATAATGAAAGATAACGTGGATTAGAAAGTCTGACTCCAGCAGAGACGTGACTGTGGGCTGTGAGAGATTGGCTGTCACTCCAGGTTAGCGTTTAGCACAAGTCCTACCTGCAGTTTTGCAACCATCCCTGGAACTGAGCTTGGAATGTGCTCAGCAGCTGCTGACTTTCAGAGAGCAGTCTGATTTTCCTGAGATTCTACATCTTGAAACCTTTTTCATTCTTGGTTGTTTTGTTGATTGTTTTTTTGTTTGTTTGTTTTGCCAAGAGCTGGTTTTCTTGCATTTGAAGCTGTGCTGCCTACAGCAGAATGACCATTTCACACGTGGAGAAGAACAATCCAGTTTATTTTTCAGAATGGAATTTCAGCTTTGAGCAAGATTTAGTCTTGCCATTCAGAGTTTTTGAAGTGCTTGCCTTTTGAGTATGTTCATGTATCAGTCTGAGATTTCACTGGGCAACATTTGCTAGTTGTGATGAAGTACTTCCTAGAAATAAATATATGGTAATGGCTTAGTGAAATCAGTGTTTCCCTTCTCCACTCAGTGCCAGGGATTGAATAGTACATGTCAAAGTTTAATTTTCTTACTTGTCTCCAACATGTGTATGTGTGCTTGGGACTGATACTGTGCTACTGAGAAAGAGAAAAACAACTGCAGGCTTTTGAACCTGGAAAACTAAGACTATAGAAGAAAATTTACACTAATCACTTAAGTACTCAGAGATGACCACCTGGAAACTCCTTTTTTGACGTCTTTTAGGAGGCGGGTAATTGTTGGAGAGTAGTACCTACAAACGTGATATAGGACGATATAGGACGTCAAACGTCTCATATAGGAGAAAAATAATGTTGCTGAGTTCTGTAAAAACAGAGTCAAACTCCTAAATTATTATTTTTTTTCATTGAATCTTGCGATGGTTCTGTTAAAAAGCTGTGGACAAAACAGAGTAACTTTTTCTGATTTCCAAGGCACCGGTACAACAGCAGGTGCTTGATTTCACACTTGATCCTGCATTTTCTCTATGTCTTCACTGCAGGAAAGAAAGCAAAAATCTCACTTGAAAATACCTCATCTATTAGACATTTGTTTTTGGTTAGGCTCATGCAGCCATCTTCTTGCTTTCTAACATGTTGTAGTTTGCCTCCTGCTTTCTGGTTATTGGCAATAGAAAGTAACATAGCATATGTGAAAAGCCTGAATTAGCTCAGGAGCAGCTTTAAAACATTATGAACATGAAGGTGGGTTCAGGTTATCAACATTTCTTTTCCTGCCTTGACAAAAACTCTCTCCCTGCATACAAAATATTAAGCTTGGCCACCAGGCAAGATTTCAAAGTTTCCAAGCTTTAATTTGTTACTGCAAAATTGTATGCATTTAAATTATCTACAGGATACTTTAGGGTTGAAAGCTTTTTTGTTACCTACGTGTTATGAATATGAAAAACCCCTATTATTCTATCAAGAAAGTAACAATTTAAATTACTCTACACACAGTTTAATACTCTCCTGAATTGTTTCTAATGAAGGTTGGGTTTATGAGATAATATGCTATTATTGAGTGGTTGCTAGCTGCTTTATAAGCTTTATACATTTGGCAGTTCAAGAGGAAGCAATTCACTTAGACAAAAATTTCTTTCCCACAAGCAAAGCAGACTATTCCCACGGCCATCTGCAGAAGTGTTTTGGTGGATTGATAACATTTCAGTAGTCATGTTTTTGGAACGTGCATGTTCTTAAGCTCTGAATACAAGGTGTAACAGCAAGTGTGTTATAGATAGAACGGGACTTTGATTTCTTAAAACCTGTCCTGCTATTTTCAGGATGTGATAGTCAGGCTAGTTTTGAGGACAAATAGGGCAAGTGATGGAGAGGTGATATCTTGGTTGAAACCCAATTTGTGGTAACAGCACATGGCAGTACATGAACAGAGGGGAAGTCTCTAATGCCCCTTGCACAATGAACGCTATTTTGCTTGACAAGATGCAGCATTTATCTTATTGGGAATTCACTGAGTCAAGATAAATTAAATTTCAGCAAGATAAATTAACCTCAGAGTACTTCATGCTACTGAGACTCAGAAGCTCAAGTTGGATCATCTGAAGTTAGTTTTGGTATCATCTGTAAACTGCTCTGCTTTCTCTGGCAAAAATATCTGCTAAAAATACGTATGAGCTTATTTTGTAAGCTTATTTTTGGCCACTGCATGACATACTGCCCATTACACAAGGCTTACCAAAGATCTGAGGCTCAGTCTTACAACCGAGGCTCTTCACATGAAAGCTAATGAAAAATCTTTTGGATTTCATTATAGCCAAAATTTTTTGGCGTGTTTACTTTTTGGTACTGACATTTTGGTGCTTTTAAGGATAGCTGTGCTCAAAAGTTAAAGCAGGTAGCAGTATGATGTGACACATGCAGTAGCATCCTAAATCAATACATTAGAACATTCACAGTATTCACAGTAACATGGAAAAGGTCTTCTGAGTTGATTGTACCTTTAGAAACAGCTTTCAAATGTACGTCCTTGGAAACGCTGACTAGTGGCATTTTAGGAAAATCTGATTTTTCACATGACAGTAACACAGCAGTAAAAGCAAATATTTACTCTATGCTGGAAGCTGTATCAGAATGACAGTCAGACAGAGATGGTGCTTGTTAGCTTCTTCACGTACTGAAGACTAGTTTTCATTTTTCTTTCTGTGTTGATGGCGGTTGGGAAGATGCTGCTGCTTTGTATTGCTTAGATGTTTCTGACTTATTGCACTTCCTGGGAGTGAAACCTGGACTTTTACAGGTATAGACTAGAACTGGAATGAAACCAATGGCTTCCTAATGATTAGGTTTCTTATAAGCCACGTTCTTTCTCTGCCAAAGAACATGAATATAATAGTTATAAAAGTTTGCACTATGTTGTTTTAGGCTTCTGCTGTAGTTCCTGAGGGGTGAATCAAGACTTCAGAAAAGGCGAAGTTAAAAAGTAAAACCTGAGAGAAATTTGCTGTGATTTAAGAAAGCAGAAATGTATATATGAACATACATTCAAATATAGGAATATTAAAAAAAATCTTGTAAATGAGAATTCAATATCATTCATATAAAATAGTTTTGAGAGCTGTCTTTCTGCTTGTCATTGCCCTTGGCGATGTTTCCTTTCCTATTGGACTGAAGCTGTGCTGTTATTTACCTTGGGCAACTTGCTATTAAGTGATCTTGCACATGGCAAATTGCATATGTGGGACAGGTGAGGTGAAAGCTCTGCCTTAGTATTCTTACACTTTTGTTCTTTGAAATTTAAGTATCTGAGCTTACGCAGAACGTATTTCATTGATGTTTTCTAGAAGACATTAGATAATGTTAAACTTATTACTTGCAAATTATTTCAGAATCAGCTGTAGGAAGAGAAGTGCCA
The DNA here is from genome assembly GCF_019232065.1 of Centrocercus urophasianus. NCBI lineage: Eukaryota > Metazoa > Chordata > Aves > Galliformes > Phasianidae > Centrocercus > Centrocercus urophasianus. The sequence continues at coordinate 4,553,115 of NW_024884889.1, read as the reverse complement.
GGTTTAACATGGTCATAATAAAGTATTCTTTAAATAGGTACATCACAAAGTCTTAGTGCCTAACAGAAGATAATAGCAGTCAATATGAGTATGTGGGGAAAAAAAAAACACACACATGAATATTTGAATTACATTTAATTATTGAAATTATTTAAAATAATGCTTTTAAAAATAATTCCAGTGCATGTATATTCTATGTATATCTTTAATAGCAACATAACCAAGGGGAGAGCATATGATTTAGTTCAAAGGAAATTGAAAAGTAATTCAGTCAATTGATTCACTGTGCAAACTGAAATGCCCATATTATGCTCCTTACCTCTGTAGGAACACAATACAAAAAAAGCAGAAAACTAGAATATCAAGTTTTGAAATGCCAGAATGCAGGATGATATACTTTATACAGCTCTTCTGTGACTGTACAGTTGGAAAGGTTTTAGTTACCAGATCTTGTGCTGGTTTGTACCTCCTACAGGACTCCTGCCTTTTATACCATGTATGTTTATAAGTATATGGATATATGTATTTATGTATATATGCAAACATAGTGAATACACGTATTTGGGTTATATATGCATGTATGCACAGATGTGTTTATCACGGGGTTAATAATTCAACTTCTTTTTACACTGGATCTTATGGTACATGGCCCTATGCCTTATTTACTTTGCCAGTTGAACCACACAGAGTAAAAAAATTGCTAATTTCCTCGTGTTCTCCTTTGGTATATTCTTTAGTGGTAGTAGCGAACTCCTTCACAAACCCTAAGGAATTTATCTTCACAGGGCTCTTAAGTGTTTCCTTATTGCCCATTTCTTACCTGCAGAACAGAAGCACAAATTTAAAATAGAGAGTATTCACTAATTTGAGTGTAAACTTGGTCTAGTTTTCCCATGGTCTTGGTTCCAGCTCAATTCCAACTGATTTGAACGCATCAGTCAGCATTTCTGATTTTAGAAACCCTTGCACTCGGGCATTTTTTCTTCTCTTCTCTATACGCTTGCTCTATTTTTACACCCTGACTTAAACCACCAGCTGTTGATCAGTATTGGGTTCTCTGGAGTGATGGTACTAGGGTAGAAGGATTGGTTTTGGTATTACCATTCCTATTTTCTGTAGGGCAGTAAAACAAAACAGAACAACAAAACAAAACAAAACAAAACAGAAAGAACTGTTTATTCGTTCACAATATTTTTTTTCCCTGATTGAAAAGCAACCACAGATTGTCTGGTTGTGTATGTACTGCTCAACATCAAGTCAGCACTAAATCGTTCTGTTCCTTTAGAGCCAGAATCACTTGCTTCATTACCGTGCAATTAAATGAAAATAAAAATAATAATAAAAAAGAAAACTGATGTGTAAAGTCAGGCAGGTACCAACATGTGGCTTCTAGGTCTTAAAAGTATTCAGGCTCTCGGCAAGATCATACTAATATAGGTAAATCTTGTGCAGAGTGAGCATTAGATTTGTGCTGCTGGGGGCTCCCACATACAGATTTATTAGCTTCATTGGCCTTCATTAGCCTTATTTCCTATTTTGTAGAATTTTGTGTGAGCCAACCACCTGCATGTACAGAGGCTGTTCTCAAGGAGTGCAGTAAACAGGACATGCAGATAGGGCAGCATGTGGCACTTGGTGTGGCTGTTGGTGCAGACAGGGTGAGCATGAAGGGTATTAGGCAGGCTGTTTTCATCTAGGGGTGCAAGAGTGCAGCACTGTATCAAAATTAACTTGGTGACCACCTGCCACAACAGCTGGGCTGAGGCAGCAACCCAGTTCAAAGGACCAGAACATTTCTGGGCTGACGTGTCCACCCAGCTGGACCTCCAGAGGAGTAAAAGAGCTGCCCAGACCTCCATTTGGGCAGAGGCACTTCGACTAGACTACTGGCAGTGTTATCCTGTCTGTGGAGTCCTCATTGGACTGGCTGAAATGCCTCTATAACAATGCATGCAGCCTGGGTAATAAGCTGGAAACCATGTTGCAGTTAGTAAACTATGAGCTAATTATGAACACAGAAATGTGATGGGATGATTCATGTGACTGGAGTATGAAAGGTCAATAAGATTTTCGGAAGAGAGAGGGGAGGGGGATTTGCCCTCCGTGTTATGAGGCCGGATAGAATGCGAATAGCTGCCTCTGAGAAACAGCCACAGTGAGGTTAAGAACCTGTGGGTGAAAATCAGGCATCTGACCACTAAAGTACCTATGGTGGTTGGGGTCTACTACAGGCCATTTTTAGGGGAGATGGAGGTTAGATGTTTTATAATAAGTACTCTGAGACAGTGGTGAGGCGCCAGAATGGCTGCCCAGGAGGGTAGTGTATTCAACCTTAGGTGTGTATGAGAAACATTTAGATGTGGTACTGACGGACATGGTTTTGTGGGAAACATTGGTGGTAGGTGGACAGTTGGACTGGATGATCTTAGAGGTCTTTTCCAACTTTGGCAATGCTATGATTCTATGAACTGGGGGGGAAGGGGAGGAGTGGTGGTGTGCAAGGATGATCAAAGGGTCACCTCTTCTACAAAGAAAGGTTGAGGGAATTGGTCTTATTTAGCTTGGAGAAGAGAATGCTCCTGGGAGAACTTGTTGCAGTCTTCCAGTACTTAAAGGCAGCTTTCAAGCAGGAGGGGGACTGATATTTTACAGTCTGATAATGATAGGACAAGGGGGATGTCTTTAAACTGTAAGAGGGGAGTTTTTGTTGAGATGTTAAGCAGATTTTTTTTCCAACATCTTTATTTTAGCAACATTCTATGAATCAATTTGTATGTATAGATATTAATAAAGTTCCATTATATGCTTCTTAAGATAATAAACATTTCTTGGTTTCATACAGTTAAACAGATTCATAACTTATGAGTATGCCTTTCCCATGGAAAAGTGAGTCTCTGGAGTATCATGTAATGTTTATTTTTCCCAGTTTCAGATCTCATTGTAGTTAAATGCAGAATAGAGGTTACCTTATTATTATTATTTTTTTTACCCTGGAAAATTACAACTGGTTTTGCTTTGCCATCAGGGGAGAATTCTTACGTGGAAAATTGTAGCTACATTGAATTGAGCAGTGCTGTAGTCTGACTTGGGGATTATCCATATGAGTATTGAATTCCAAGCGTTTCTATTGTATGTTAAATAAGAGGCAGCTAATCATCTGTGTGTATTAGTGCTGACATTTTACAACCTGTTATTTTTATTTTAAAATAAAAACAAAGCAAACCATCCACACGGGATACAGGTTTTTTGTTGTTGTTGTTCTTTAAACTTATGGTATTTCATTGTTAGATGTTATAATTAAATGTTATGTGATGATCTTTCAGTACAAAATGCTCTCATGCATTCACTTGCCGGTAGGAAAAAATGATAGATTCAAGACTACTTTGATTTTTGTCCTCTCTATTGAATAGTTTTGTTTCATTTTGATGTCCTGCTGTTTATTTGCTAGCTCACATGGTCTAGTATGATAAAAGCTAAAATTGCAAGTTCAGAATCTCTTACCAGCTTTTGTTGAAGCATTTATCAATGTTTCTTACCCTTTTCTCAGTTGACATGTTCTGTTCAATATTACCAGTCCTCCCTTTTGGCACTGAACTGGGTATTTCTACTTCAGAAATAGCGTGTTGCGTTTACCTTCCATTATTTGTTATTACTCCAAATCCAACTTCATGCTTCATGCATTAATCAGAATATTGGGCTTTATGTTGTTCTTTCCTTTATTAAAATGATAATTTTGGAATATACAAAAATGGAAAACAAATTAAGATCTGTTGAAAACCATGGAGCTTGTTTCCTTTCTCTTCATACTTCATGGGAGTGATTACCTTAACTCAGCCTTTCCAGTGAGTTGACAGTCAAGGCAAAACCAACAAAGAGCATCTCATATAATCAAGGCAGAACTCCATATCTGTATTTGCAGTATTGCTTTTGAAACTGTATTTTCATCTAGCAGGTGAAAGCAGACAAGAAAACAGTAGTGCTGTATTGACAAATATCTAGCATAATGCTGGAGGTACATTTCTGATAAGGTGAGGTAATACATGCTTTCAAATGGTTTGAACTAATTGCCCCGCTGCAACCTATCCCTGTTTCATGTTCTGCCCCTTCTAAGAAATATATACAAACATGGTTCACCACTCTATATCCCAACTGTAAGCCTGAATCTAATTTATAAGAACAGAATAAATATAACCTTAAACATCTCTACTGAGATACTATTGTTAATTAAATGAAAGGCCTTCCCATATATAGTTCTAGAGGTTCTAGCCCTGCATCCTTTTTCCGAACAGCATATGACATTGATGGATAAACTCAATTAAAGCTTGAGCATTAGGGAAATAGTGTGGTGAGCTGAAGTTACCTTTACCAATCCACCTCGAAAAACTGCAATAAATATTTCAAAATGAAATGTTTATAAATTATGCTGAGGATACTTATTAGTGAGTTTGGGTGGAAATTCAATTCAACTACTCTGAGTTAGTTTGATTTTGGTTGACAGTGTATTTACAGGTATTTACTTTCTCTCCAGTTATGTTACAGTATTTTGCAGATGGATTAAAAATGGAATGTTTTTAAAAAGAGCAAAAAAGAAAACATTTCCGCTTTTTCCATGTATAAAAATGAAGTGGGACCCCATCTGCAATTTGACATTTTCTTGCATTTGTCTTTTTCAAGGCAACCAATATTTTTACGTAACAGGGCTAGTATCTAGATATATATACACCTAATTGTGATTGCAGTGCTAATTTTGTAAAATACCAGACATTAAGAGAAAAATAATATGTATGTATATAGATACATATACGTACGCAATCCTGGTAAGCTGAATTACTTCCTCCCAGAATGTTCAGTCTGTGTTTGGGAACTGACCTATTGATTGAGACACACACACACACACACACACACACACACACACACACACAAAAAAAAAAAAAAAAAAGACAAACCACAATAAATTGATTCAGAGAGGAAAAAAAGAAAATGGGGAACTGTTTTGTGAAAGCTTCCTGCATTCATTGTGAGTGAGATGTCATTGCCCTTGTCACGTCTGCATGTCTGGCTGTACAGAGAGCACTGACTTTCACTGTCTATCACTAACTTAGCTTCACAGGAGGGCTTAAAAACTAGTTTAACCACTGAGGCAAGATTTTTATCTGCGTACAGGAAGTTGTCAAACAAAAGATTCATCATAAAGGATTTTTTGCATTCCATCAGTCTCCTGAAATTAGACCTGCTTTTCTGGACTATTCTCAGGCTGTTCCAAATTGTGATGCTGATAATTGGACAATGAAGGAATTATATATGAAGTATTAAGCCATCTATGAAGGACAGTTCTTTTTCTTCTCTGGTCAAGTGCCTTTTATTTGAGTCCTGATTCTATGGTTTACAGTTTGATTTTTACTTTACAGATGTTGGATTTTCGTATGTTTTACGAGGAAAATCTGTGTCAAGGATTTAAACTTTAGGAGATTTTCTCATACTTAAACCTTCCAAGCAGAATTTTGCTGAAAATTCCATCCTTAATGCTTTTTATTCAGTGGTGTTCATCAACGGAAATGTTGATTTTTGTCAGTGAAATATTTCAAAAAACATTTATATCACCATTTAGATTTATCTTACTAGGCTTTACACTGGCTTTATTTTGGACTAGTACACATTTCTAGACTCAGATGTCTTAATGTTGTTTGGATTCATGAGATGGTCTCCTGCTTGATTTTGCCAGGGTGGAATTGAAGAAAAAATGCCCACTTTGGGAAGGAGCTGCATTCATAGATGACTGTTTACCTCATACTGGAAATAACTATATTAGTTCAGGTTTCATAAGATAGAAACCTGCTAATTTATTAACAACTGCAAGTACCAAAATGTAAAAGAAAGGGGAAAAACCTTTAATAATGCATTGAAAGCAAATATATTGAAAAACAAATCTTCGGTCCATGCTTTTCTAGACTTTCAAAAAAGCAGTTTTAACGTGAACACACATTTTTCTCCTGTCTGTACTCCATTTATTAAAGTCATGCTAAAATGATAATGTAAAAGATGTCTGTATATGTGATGAGGTAATATATTTAAATCACTCTTCTCAGAAGATTAGTGACAAGCAGTATTTTAAATCTTCTAATCTCACTGATGGGTGCATAAGGAAGACTTGCACATCTAATGGCTTTTGTTTAATTAATATGCAGTTATCTTTGTGTTTGGGAGGATTGTCTGGTGGCTAAGGTACTTGACTTAGACTCAAAGAAGTAAAATAAGAGGAAAATAAAATCCAGAGCTCATCATTTGTGGCGCTGTCTGGGTCATCTCCATTTCCCTGTGCCCCAGTTCTCCATCTGTAATGTGAAGATATTTCCCGCCGAGAGCTGTACAAGTCTGAAGAAGTGTTCGTAGTTGTGACAGATGCAGGAACTGTGGTGAAGTGGCTGGCTTCTGTCTCCATAGAGAGACATTAAAGTCAGGCAGTTTGGGAGAATATCAGCCAGAAAACATTACCCCTGTCTCTTACAGGAGGAACTGATGCACCTAACCATCGTGCAATGAACTGCGACCTTTACAGGAACATCTGCTTCAAGTACAAAAGGGGCAATTTATAACAGTCTTTGTGTAACCAAATTATCCTTGTCAGATGGTATGGTTGCGTGAGACCCGATTAAGTGAATGTTGGGCAGTAATGTTGGTACCAATTTTAAAGGCACAACTAGCCTTCTCTGATCCGTCTGTTGAATAGACAGAAGTAGGCCAGAGTCACTTAAGAAATATTTCTTACTGTGGGCGGCTTGTTCTATATACTTTATTTTAAAGGAAGAATGAGAATGATTTTTCAGTCACGTAAACATAGACCATGAATGTACCTGAGAGCATGAAATAAATGCCCCTGCCAGGTACTTGGCCCCAGCTTGGCAGCTGCTGAGCCTTGTGATTTTGCCTGTGGGAATGCTTGTCAGCCATGTGTACTGATGGAGTTTTACTGCAAATGACCTGGCTGGAGACCCGTTTTGGACAAAGATGCACAGGTAGGATTTTAAGCAAGGTGTTCTCAGCTTTCGTCAAAATGGATTTTTATTACTGATACCTGAAATGGAGTATCTTGCACAGGAATATTTACAGATTTGTGCTCTGTTGAGTGATATCCAAATCCCTCTATGGAGGTTAAGGCTGCAACCATTCGCTTAAGGTGCACAGTATGAGGTAGTGCAGGACACTGTACATGAGTGTCCAGTTATTTACAGAAACAACTGTATTCTCCTTTTCATGAAAACCAGGACTATACAGTGAACTACCAAAGAGATGTAGCTGATGGTGAGTATTTCGCCATGTGTTTTTCTCGGGAATATGAACAGTAAGAAACAAGTTCACAAGTCACAAATCATGCCAGGCTCCTTCAGAAGCATAGTTTGCAGGGTGGATGGTGATTTATCTGACATTTCAGTTGTAAAAGACTAATCTTATTTCTGTGAACTGTTTCTGCCTGGAAAAAAAGTAAAGTGAAAAAACTGGTCACGCAATTAGAGTTGAGCATTGGACAAACCACCTTCACTGTATCAAATGGTGAGGGAATCTCTGATGTGTTTGCATGCCAATCTGCCGGTAATAGGTTGATAAATGAGATGGAGTTGCAATGTTTGGACTGTTGATAACAGTCTGAACATTTTGTCAGGACTACAGATAATGCTTTTTCCCTCAGTGCTGAAGATCTCTTATCTTTTCAGAAAAAAAAAAAAAAAAAAAAAAAAAAAAAACACCTTGAGAGGTGCATCAAAGTAGGAGTAATCTCATATTCTATCAGACATCTGCAGTGTCATGGCCATACCTGCAGTGGTACTGGAGACACTTGCTGTGGTCAATAGAGAAACGTGGTGGTACATTTCTACACTATGAGGTTATGAATTATTCTGTGGAAACGCATACTTCTCCAGTAGCTATAAAGTAGAAATAATTGGCTGGCTTAGAGAAGCATATTTACAGTGAATGGAGTTAAATTCCATCTCTGCTGTATTTACTGAGGCTCCACAGAGACACAAGCATCCTTTTGAACTGTTAGAACATCACAGAGTCCAGCACTTAGCAATTAGTTATGCTGAATGTATTAAACAGTAACTACTGATAATCTTATGTTTCTATAAACCATTAAGAAGGGCTGGAAAAATACTGCAGATTGAATTGTAAACAGTATGTAGATAATGTAAGAAATTTTGATTCTTCAGTGAACTTTTAATATGTTGGATTATTAATGTGGTGATTTCTTCTAGTGTATTCATATAGGTGGCAATAATGCTTTGAATATAAAATCAAGTTTCTTCAAGATGCAGCAAAGCACATAAGTACTTGTCTAGCTTTAACACTCCAGTAGATACATTTATGTCACAGGCGCCTCAAATGCAGGTGCTTCTACTAAGTTAAGGCCTGCATGGGTTCGTATCAGAGCTGCACAATTCGGGTATGAGCAACAAATGAACCAAGCAAATGCAGACAGCCCTCCAGCCACAAAACACAAGAATCAAATTTTGGCTTGGAGAAAATTCTAAAACAATTGAAGACGTGAAACAGATTAATATTGATATTTTTTATAGTCATTGTGCATAAAAAGGATTATGTAATGAATAAAAGATAAATGCTTTCAGTATAAAAAAAAAAGATTCAGATGAAATTGGAAACGTATTAACATAGGAGAGTTATCAGTTCATATAGTCTGTGCCAAATGTGCTTGAAGCATGATTGTCTAAAAGACTTAAAAATACATGATCACTCCAAAGAAAAAGCATTTATAATTTAAATTAACATAATCAGTGCTACTCCTTGTAAGTAGTCAATTTTGCATTTAAGTAATTTTAATTATTAAGTAGCGTTAAGGCTACATCACGGAGGTTTCTATAAAAACAATAGCTACAAATAAGATTATATGGTATATTAGAGTTGAAAAAGATTAAGTGTCATTTACTGGTTGGGTTTCTTTAGGCCCAACAGTCTTCAAAGAAAACAGGGAAGCCTTTTCTTTATAAATGACCATCTTTATCATTAGCTTTCTGATTTGTAGTCTCTGTCATTTCAAAGATTCGCTCTGGATATTTTACTTCAATATCATAAAGATTTGAACCAATAATAAAATGAAAGGAGCAAACGTAGCAGTGAGGATTTTAAATGAGAAAGCAATAAGGCTTCATAACAGGCAGTGTAATAGCTCCACTGAAATCAATAGGCATTCTCACATGGAATAACCACTGAAACAAGACTTTCCATAACCCAATAATAATTTATTTGGCTAGTCATTCAAATGAGCACCTGTAAACTACTATTCTGAAAGAATAAAGGCTTTTTTTCCCAATAAAAACATAGAACACTGCTAGTTTTGTATTTCATGGCTTTTCAAAAGAAGGTTTTAAGTAAATTTTAATGGAACCTGTGAAGGATTTTTCAGAAAGTAGCTTATGAATCACTGTAAGTGCTGGATTTTTCAGCAGCAGCTTGCTAACTGTTTTTTTTTTCACTGTAATCTATGGAATACTTGGAATATATGCAAAAATCTATGAAGCATCAGGAAAGAGCCATTATACTTGACTTCTCTGGTATGCGTGTACTGAATATAGCAGGTCAAGCCATTCGCTGTATATAACTGCCAAGGGGTTTTGTCAGTTTTTCTACCTGTGAATTATCCATGACCTGATAATGATTTTTTTAAATGAACGCTTGTATTTTATGTGGTTCATCACATAATCTTACAATCAAATTCAGCTTGTAGTTTTGCGTGTGTTCACGTGAATACAGTTTGCATAAAGTGACAGTCATGTTTGTTACACAGTTCTCATGAAGCCCTACATATGCTGTTACTTCTTGACCTGTTGTCTGCAAACAAGACCACAGAACTAATTCAGTCTTCATAAACAGGATTCAAGTTAGGTGGAAAAGAAACGAAAAAGTGTAAGCATGTTGAAACCTTTACGGTCTCTTATCTTTTATATTAAAAGAGCACCATATACAGCAGAATACTACTAGATCTAGAAATTAAAGATGGATCAGCAGCATTCACAGTGCCTAACTCCTGTAACTATAATCTTTAGTATCCTTCTTTTCTGAGTATCGTGAAGTCGCTTGTAAGGCAAAATGGTCAGTCACATTTAACTAGTTCATTCTTATACTTAGTATTGGTGCTCCAAAACTCCTCTGAGAAGTCCTTTCTTGACCTAAATATAGAATTCAAATATATAACAGCTTCAAAAGCCTGGATTTGTCTGTCACTTTTTATGGTCTTGGTGTTCAAATGTTGTCACATTTTGGACTGTCATCTTCAGTTCTCTCTCTCTCTCTATATATATATATTTTTTTTTCTGGATTTCTCAAAGAAGTGATGTTTTAAGACCTCTCTTTCAGTGCATCAGTCTGTCTAATAACTTTTGAACTCAGCCAGGCAATTTCATTCAGATTAGAGAGAACTGTCAAAGTCTCGACTTTTCTTTTCCAGGATTGGTTAAAAAAAAAAAAAAAAAAAAAAAAAAAAAAGCAAAGTGAAGAAATTTTAGCACCTTTAGCAAAGGAAAGGCTGTAGTAGAATATGCTGTATCTAGCGTGGCAGCAGTCAGCATGTTAGGTTATGTGTATAGTTGTGTCTTACAATTGTAAGAATAAGCATTTATTGGATTTTGAGAAGAACCTGAGAGTATTGAGCTTTGTAAGACTCAGTGTTATTAATTTCTTCAGCAGAGGTTTTGTTTATTTCATTTTGCTTTTAAATGAAAGTCAATAGTCTCTAAGGTCCATTTCAATACAGAAACAAAGAAAAATCTTATTCCTTTGTGCTTTTCATGATAGAAAAATAATTTCTACTAATATTTTTCTTATCTCAAATGTAACTTCAAGATAAGTGAGATAAATACGTTGACCTGTGTAATGTGAATCAAGAGGCCAAAATAGTGCAGGAGATCTGGGATATAGCACCTAGATGTCTGGATATATCCTCCCTTCTGGTACTCACCTTTACTCCTCGCGTAATGGGATATTTCCAGGGGAACCTATATCTTCTCATAGTAAAAGAAAATAACTAATGAAGTTCAGAAAATGACTTTCTATTTAAGAATCTGTCACATCAAACAGATTTTTTAAAATCATATATTTAAGATTGGATAATAATCATTTGAATAATATGAATCTCATTCAGAGAAAGATCAGTGAAGAGTGAAGGCCAGACAATGAAATTCAGTTTGTGCATTTATGAAACACGCACAATTTTGGCTTCTCTTCCCTTACCTTTTCATTTGAATTCTGATGGCTTAGATTTGTATGAAAGTGTCAATTTGCTTTTCACTGTGAGGGAGGACTGTTTGTTCCCAAAGAACAATTGTATTACTCCAATTTATAGGAGGGAGAGGAGATTGTTTTAATATATGTGTACGCAACGATGAGATTAAAACACGATGAGTGAAATGTTTGCCCAGTCAGTGTATTACAAATCCTAGTCATGTCATTTATGGAGATGAGGAAGGGAACACGGGCAATAGAGGAGATAGGAAATAAAAGCAAGGAGTCTTTGTAGGAAGCAAGAGAGGTAAAGCTGGACATAAGCCATGTGCGCTTGCAGCCCGGAAGACCGAAGTGTGTTCTAGGTTGCATTAAAAAAGGGGTGGCCAGCAAGGAGAGGGAGGTGATTGTCCCCCTCTACTCGGCTCTTGTGAGGCCCCATCTGCAGCACTGCGTCCAGGCTTGAGGCTCCCAGCACAAGAAAGAAGCAGAGTTCTTGGAGCTGGTCCAGAGGACAACCATTAAGATGATCAGAGGGCTGGAGCACCTCTCCTATGAAGAAAGGTTGAGGTAACTGGGCTTGTTTAGACTGGAGAAGAGAAAGCTCTCGGGAGACCTCATTTCTGGCCTTCCAGTACTTGAAGGGAGTGTATAAACAGGAGGGGGAACAGCTCCTGTTGAATAGTGATAGAACAAGAAGGAATGGTTTAAAACTAAGACGGGGGGATTTAAGTTGGATATTAGGAGAAAGTTTTTCACTCAGACGGTGGTGAGGCACTGGAACAGGTTGCCCAAGGAGGCTGTGGATGCCCCATCCCTGGAGGCATTCAAGGGCAGGCTGGATGTGGCTCTGGGCAGCCTGGTCTGCTGGTTGGTGACCCTGCACATAGCAGGAGGGTTGAAACTGGATGAGTGTTGTGGTCCTTTTCAACCCAGGCCATCCTATGATCCTATGATATGAAATAAGAGACCATGAAAGTCTTATATAATGCGCTGTATATTGATCCATGCTAACAATAGTAGCTGGTACAGATTCAATTTCATTTTCTTCATATATGCATCCATGCATGCATCCATGCGTGCATCCATGCATACATACATAGGGAACATAATACATAGGGAAAATTTATGACAGAAATAAGACAACTATTTTGAAAACATTTAAACATTTATAATGGCTTTTAAAAGTAGGAATTAAAATAGGGAATATAGAGAAATAGAAACTACTCAAAAATACCTTTAAAAAAAAACCCCATGAACTAATAGTAGGCTTTTGTGAGTGTTTTGTTTCTCAAAGATGAATTTTTAGGACCACAGCCTGTTATGAAAAGACATTTACAATCCTTGTTGTGTTACGTATAAGGTGATGGCATATCTTTAAACTCTTTTGCGATGTAGGCACCGGGAAAATAATATTAAACTGAAGAGTCATTAAGGTTGGAAAATACCTCCCAGATCATCTAGTCCAACCATCAGGTCATTGCCACCATGCCCACTAAATCACATCCCTCAGTGCCACCTCTATTCTTTGCTTGAAAACTTCCAAGGATACTGGCAGCCAGTTCCAATACCTTTTGAATCTTTCAGAGAAGAGTGTTTTCCTCATATTCAGTCTGAACCTCCCCTGGTGCGACTTAAGACCATTGCTTCTTGATCTATCCCCAAGTTATTTTGGAGAAGAAGGTGACACCCACCTCACTACAATCTCCTTTCACGTAGTTGTAGAAAGTGATCAAGTCTCTCCTGAACCTCCTTTGAGGTATGTGAAAATGTAAAGCAAGTTGCATAGAGTATGATCTTTATCAGCATCTTAGAAGGCCACAATTTTTCGAGTGTTCATGGAGTTTGAAGTTTTATAGTTTACATACATCTTGTGATGCAAGAAAGAGTAGACTTTTCGGTTTAATCATATTGTGGGTCTCTCCCTTGGTATTTCTGTCTCAGTATTTTGTTACTTTATCATTTGCTACCTTACAGAATACATAATTTTACTACCATGTAGGATGAATGAAATTTTTTCTGGTGCTTCTCTTGAGTGCCTGGGATTAAAAAATCCATACCTTCTTCAGAGCAAAATATCTGCTTTAAGATAGCTCAGTAATCCTTGACCTTTCCTTACCTTTCTTGTGTTAAACCAGCTTTCTCATTTTTACATTTTAGCCATCTTAGAGTACATTTTAGCCATCTTAGAGTATTCTGCTTCTGGCAACTTGATTACTTGCTGTGACTACTTCCAATGTGGGTAGTTCTGATACAGAATACAAATATCTGGAAGGTTCTTACTGCAAACAGATCCCTAGGTAACAAATCTTTGATGCTGTGTGTTGTGTGTGGAGAGTCAAGCAATGAGTAGTGCGAACTGTTACCTACTCAAAAGAAAACAAATATATGACATGCTTGAAATCCTACCCTTTTACTCTTCACCATGCTATTGGAGAAGATCCAAAGGCGGGCCGCAAAGATGGTTAGGAGGCTGGAGCATCTCGCCTACAAGGACAGGCTGAGAGAGTTGGGACTTGTCAGCCTGGAGAAGGGTCTGGGGGAACCTTATGACAGCCTTGGAGTACTTGAAGAGTACAGGCCTACAGGAAAGATGGAGAGGGACTTTTTAGAAGGGCATATAGTGACAGGATGAGGGGAAATGGTTTTAAACCGGAAAAGGTAGATTTAGACTGGATATTAGGAAGGAATTCTCTACTGTGAAGGTGGTAACACTTGGAACAGGCTGCTCAGAGAGGCTGTGGGTGCCTACTCCCTGGAGGAATTCAAGGCCAGGTTGGATGGGGCTCTGCTTCTAGCAGAGGGGTTGGATCTAGGTGATTTTAGAGGTCCCTACCAACCGAAACCATTCTTTGATTCAGACCTGTAAGTAGGTAGGTGCAGTCTCTGTTTGCAGCAGCTCCACTAAAAAAAAGGATAATTCAGTGGTAAGTGCTTCTAATCAACTTCTTGAAGTGACCATGTGTCTGTTTATTTCTAAAAGCAGAGCTGGGCAGGGATGATAGTCACTGAGTGAATGTTTTTCTTCATGCATAGTCGTTTTAGCACCAGGAAAGTGATACGAATCAAAAAGTAAACTAAGTGGGCTTGCCATCTCCATAGTCAGGAGAAAGTGGAGGACAAGTGAGACCATGACTCATGTAGCTTAAGTCTGTTTGAAGAAGGAATTTATTATCCAGGGCTTACAGCAGTGTTTGTGTAACTCACATTAGGCATCCAACAACTACAAGATGTAAATGCACTGGAGTAAGTCTGTGAGTCTGAAATACTGAGTGCAAGGCTACTAAATTCTATTTTCACTCTTTATTTACCTTACATATCACTTGACGTTAGCACTTCTCCGTAGGCATTTCATTTAGCTGGCAAAATTCTTCAGTTAGGCTTCTCCTGTTGTCATCAGAAACACAGTATCTTCATGAATGCAGTTGAGTCTATCTTGTGCTTTGAATTGCCCTTTTCATTGACTCCTAGTGGAGCTTTGCCACGTAGTTTGTTGGCCAAAGCAGGCGTCTACAGTAAGTATCCATTAATAGTGTATTTTGACTGTGCAGTGAAAGATTGTGTTGGATTTAGTCAATTCATAGGCGCAGATGGAGATACACACTGCGTACTGCTTTGCTTTAGAAGTGTCAATTCCTTCTAAGTGAGGCAATTCAGTGCATACAAAGTATGCATCACATTAGAAAACAGTATGAATTGGGAAAAGAACAAAAAGAACAAACAGGTACCTTCAAATTAGGTGCTGTGTTACAACTTTGAGGAGCGTGGCTTTGGATATGTTATTTGCATCATAATTTTCAAGTGGGTGCCCTGGATTACTGGAACTAGATTATCTGATGGCTCAGGCTTACAATCTATGTTTTAATGCCAAAATGGTTTGACCCAAGTTGATCTAAACCAGTGTCTTTTTATTTACTGAACAGTGTATCATGGCTTCTGTTAGATACGTACCTCATCGTGGCTCTTGATGATGCCCTGGGAAGTTAAAAGCCAAAATTGCTGAGTTCATGTTGGTGTAATGTGCTGTTTAAGATATTTCATCTTCAGCATATGAAGTAAACCAGACTTTCCAAACAAGGAAAGGGGATGAAATGGAGAAGATACTAATTTGAATGTTACCAAGAATCTCAGGTGAATAAGTGTGTCAGTCAGAAAAGGGCAAAATTAATGGGGAAAGACATTGGATTTTCGAGCTTCCTAGAGGACATTCAAGCAGTAGAAATAATAATAAAAAAATAAAATTAGAAGAAGTGATTGAGAATGTCTTAAAAATATTAATTGGGTATTAAATGTGAACGGCACATACACAATACTTCCTATCAATAGCAGTAGACTGAAATGGCCACTTTCTGGAAGCCTTTAGAGTGTTCTTGCTTTTTGTCCCTTCTTTCCTTTGATGCACTTTGACAGAAGAACAAATGCCTGTGGCTACTTGCGGTGTGGCTGTAGAATCCCATCAGACTCTGATCTATTTTTTAAGAAACAGTATTAGTTCCTGTGAATGGCATCCTGCTGGCTTTACTCAAACCTTTTGTCTTTCTGGTGCTTACTCTGTCAATCTGGAGCAGGTGGAGATTCAGATTGGTAACAGCTGTGCTTTTACCTCATTTTCATTCACCTGCAGCACTTAGTATCACACTTGCTTGAATTGAGCAATGGAGTCTGGTTGCAGTGTTGCTCAACAGGTTGTATCTCATGGCACTGAATTCATATTTCAAGAATGGTCAGGAGATTGAGCTTGTGGGCAACACAATATTCTATGATGTTATCACTAATAACTGCTTGCATCCGATTACTGGCTTATTCAGGCTGAATGCTCCTTTGTCTGTGCTTTGCTCTGTGGTATAGATCCATCAGGTAAAGTAGCACTATTTTTCTCTCATATAATATTCTGAGTGTATAAAGCATAGGGTAAACTGTGCTTGAAATAAAGTTGCAAAAATAAAGAGCAAAGAGTGTGGACACACATTAGACAAGGAAATAAAGTAAAGCATCTGCTTCTTTTCTGTGTACAGGAAGACCTGCACCAATTGTTTGGGACTACAGGAGGTATAGCTGTGAGATCAAGGAGTTAGCAGGACTTTTGTTTTCTGAAGATATGGTTTAATTGAAGAGGAGGTATGTAAGTATTGCTTATGGTTAAAACTGAACATTGATTTTAACACACTTGGCAGTATATAGGTCAAATCCTTAAATCATTCTTCTTGCAGGACTTGAAAGCTTGCATCTTGTATAGGGAATTGTATTTACAGCAAATTTAGTAAAAACTAGCTGAAGGAAAATAAATACTTTTTGAATGGAATGTAATACACACACCTCAAAACAAGATGTTTGAGAGATTTTTGCAAATCATAAAGTATTCAGAGAAGAATATTTATGTACATATTTATTTGCAGAATCTGCAGAACTGAAGTAACAGTAAGTGGAGAGGAACTTGTAAAATAGTATTTTACACACTGCAAAAAAATTATATTGTCAGTGTTGTTCTCACAGGAGATTTGTTTACTTGTGCAGTTAGTCTACTGAAGTTGTAAAAGTTCATGTGGTAGTGTAGCTTGTTCTGTTGGTGACAGACAGGGCGTGTAATGATAACAAATGAAGAGCAGTTATGACAAAATATCAGATGCAGGCTGTGAGTATTGAATCTGTGCTTATATTTTTATGGACTACTTTCAATTTTATTTTAAAATTATCATTTTAATCATAAAGCTACAGTGTTCATCTTTTATTTAAGTGACTGAAGCTGGGGAGCTTTAAAAATTATAGGTGTGGAATGGAAAGCTTAGTAAGAAGACTGATTACTACTACCAAGGTACAACGTAACAGCAGGAACAACTTTAAAGTTGTCTTTTTAAATGTATGGTCCATAGGAAAAAATGATATAACAGACCCAGGAAAAATACCTATAAATAGGCTTGCCACTGTTAGAGTGTTATTAGAAAATGGTATCTGTCTCTGGAGAAGTGTGAGAGGTTACTCAAAGAAAAATGTGTGTGTGTATATCTATTTAATATAGTTGGTCTTAGCGTTGTCAACTGAGAAACAGCAGTGAAGTAAGAAAAAGGAAATTGGTTTATCTGTAACTTGATTGCAAGCATTAACCAAATCACTGTTCAGAAGTCATACTATTTTCTAGTTTTAAGATGAAATTGAGTTACAGAGAAGGAAAATGCTTACCTAAGGCTAGTGAACATAACACTACATACATTGCATGCCTGGTTGGTGTAATCTATCTGTGCTGCCTGATTTTGTGGTTTAGAAGAGGATTTGCATAGAGTGAAAGAATTTTCAGCATGGGGCGGACTGTCATTTGAAGAAGGTATCTGATAAGTGGGTTTTCTTTGTTTTGTTTTGTTGTTTTTTTTTTTTTAAATGCAAGTTTAATTTGAGATTGTACTGTAGCCTTGTTTTGGAGTGACAGAGAGTAGGTGATCAGTAGAACTAGGAGGGAGGAATCGGTCACACTTTAGCTTTTCTAATGTTTTTCCCTAGAGCTGGGCATTATCTGCTGCAGTTGTAGCTTTTACACAGAGAGGTGGTAAACTGCTTCATCTAAAATATAACTTCTTCTTCAGTAGAAGCCAAACCAAAACCAAAATCTCTTGAAGAAAGATGTTATTTTGTTCAGTGGAGATATGGCATGAAAATTCAGTTATAGTGCATGCGGCAACTCATCTGAACATTTGTTGTGCAAAAAGCACTTGACCTGAATACGCTCGCTAACCTTTGGAAATATTGTAAGATAGTGAAGTTAGCACATTTAAATGTAAAAATTATTCAGTTTGGAGGAATGAAGAAAGAGAATGATAAAGCTATTGCTAAAGTCTGGCCTGAGCATCTTATCCTTAGTAGTGGTGCTCTCTCAGTAGAGTTCCACTGCTTGCATGCTGGCCTGCAGCTCCTCTCCTCGGCTTTTTGCTGCTTCTGGCCATGCTGTACAACCAGCAATTTATGGATTAACTTCAACTGCAATCAACTCTTTCAGACATTTTGACGTTAACTTGATGTCAGTAGCTTTAGAAAGCAATTAATCATTGGCACTGGTGAGTGCCAAGTTTCTATGAACTTGAAAGGGCCACAGAAAGGGACATCTGCTTGCAGGGTGGGAATGCAGGGACATGCTGAAATGAACAGCCCCAGCCCCTGTCCTCAGGATGTCACCTGCGGTGGTGGCCACAGGCAGGGATTGCTGGATTGGAGACCAAGAGGGGTGAAGGCATGCAGGCCAGGCGTGTGGCTGTGTAGGGATTGTCTGTGGCTGAGCTAGTGATGAGCACTCCTGCAAGGGGGATTGGGCTGAGCTGAAGTGGCACTTGGATGTGGAGAGGAGATGCCATGTGAGGTTCTCTATACCGGTCTCTATATTCTTAAGAACATAATTACTTCCTGACACCAAATATCAATGTTGGTGTGAGTTCCATGCTGGCTTGCAGTTGTGCCTTCTGTAACAGTATCTCAATTATTTATCGACCAGGATAGATCAAGTGTGGTGTAGATGGGCTTAAGATGAACCGTAGCTCCTTTCCTCCTGTGCTTATAAATGCAGAAGTTTACCATTTATGCCATTAATTTAGGGTTACTATGAAGCATTTAAACTAAAGCAATTTTTCAATACCTCCCCCCCAGCATACATATACTTCCACTACCCATGCTAAACTTCGTGATGCTCTCTAATTTAACAGGATAAGAAAAAAAAAACATCAATAATGTATTTAACAAAAAAAAAAAAAGTAGTTTGACACTGGAATTACATTTTCTGAAGAGACGTGTGTCTACAAGTTGAGGATTAGTTATTTAAGCTGTCTTAACACAATTTAAATTGCAAATGTAAACTATCAGAAAGAAACACCCGTAAGTGCTAAATCAGGCAACTGCTGATTTTCAACCAAATCAATAATTTGTAACAGGACCATAATTTGTACCATCCAATCAAACAAATAAGGACTATCTTCTTATTATCATAAAAGCAATAAAAAGACTTGCATGGCATTCTTTCCCTAATTTGTCTTTCATTCTGCTCCATAAAGATAACAAAGTATGGTATACTCTAAGAACATGTTGTTTTACTCTCTGTTTTTCATTGCTACAGTCTGGAGTATATTGTTTTTTAATTTGCTGATGGAAACCATCAATTAAAATTAGCTTGAGGGCTGTGGGAGGATAACAGCAATAGATGTGAAGGGAACGGAATAGTACCTAGCATAAACTAATGATGAATTGTTGTGCATCTCATTGACTTGGTGTCAGGGCTTATTCTATGTGTAAATAAAGTACTGTGGCAACAAAAACTGGGAAAGTAAGAGGGATTGGTTAGTGAAATGTCTAATCGTAGTCACTCATACTAGAATGAAGAACTCTACATCTCTGATAAAAACATAATGAAAGTAACAGTGTTTTTCTGAATGTTAGCATCTTATAAATGGTCCACAGCCTTTGCAAGAATATTCTGATGCCATGTTACTTACTGAGTCTGTTTGTGACTAAAAAAGCTTCCCTTAAAAAGAAAGAAAACTTGGACGAAAATTATCCATCCTACAACTTTTAAAGATGCTTTCCGTTTTGAAATTCTATAATGCTTGCACTTGCAACCATTTCCAAGTGAGAAAAAATAAATCTGTCTCATTAAGCATCCACACTTCCCAGTAAAATTTGCTGTGCCAGAATTTCAGTCATCCTGGTTTTCTTTTCCTCAGTTCAAGAGAGAATTGGAATATGTTCAGCTATATCAAGCGATTATCATCAAGGTAATGAAGGAGCTGATCTTTGAGCTGCTTTCATGGTCAGTAGCGAAAACTTGTGGCTTATGAAAGACTGAAAATATCCACGTGCCCAAGTAGGTGTCTGCTCAAAGGTTTTAAAAAAAAAATATTTTAAATCATGTAATTAAGTCAGCCAGAGTGAATTAAAACATTCAGATCAACATAGAGCCCTTTCTGCCATCCAGTCTACAATAGGTATGTAATTTCTAATTAATGTTTAAAACGCAGTTCACTTGTACTTGATAATTAATTTATACTTATAAGCAGAGCATATAATCTAATAGTAACTTGAATGATTTCTCCATGAAAGAATCTGCCTCTTGGAAATTACAGGAGAGAGGAAATACAAACATAAAGGTTTCTTTTTTTAATACAAAGAAATATTTCTGTTCCAGCTTTAGCTAAATTAAAGTTTTATAGGGAATGAAAGCAGTGGAATAATTGAGACAGTAATGTTTTTTTAAATCAAAACTTGCAAAACATGAAGTCTGAAATATGTGGGAATTTCATGTAGGGTGACAATTTCTGAGCCTTACCTTGGAAATCTGAGTATATAACAGTAGTACCAAAACCCTGATTCAATGATGAAGAAAATGATCTCCTCATGGTTGACAATGATTTAATTAAGACTGTAGAATTTAGGTTTGGCTTACCCCAAAGAGATCAGCACTTTGTGAAGACGGCTGACAACTTCCTTATCTAGAATTATGTTCATTCATTCGTTTGAGTATGTAACATGAACTAACCATAATAATAAAGACTAGGCCTATCTGGATGCATATATACAGAAATATGCTATCTGGTTGTTTAGAGGGAATGAAATGTGGGTTTGTATCTCTTAAAAATTAAATCAGCATGTGGTATGTTTTCCCCTATCAGAAGACATAACTGGCAAGACGGACTTTGTGGTGTGAGGGATCTTGAAGAACTGTATGGATTTTTATTACTTCTTGAAGTATTTTGGGGTTTATAGTTTTATCACATACATGTCTGAATGAAGAATTCTGTTGTTACTGGATTTTTTTGGTGTTAGAAAGGGATATGCTTATTTTGTGTTTTTTTTTAATGCTGACTCCTGAAAATAAGGGGAATAGTAAGGCTGATGGGGGGGGGGGGGAAAAGAGCTGTAAGCATTTTCTCCTTTATTCTTCTTGTGGCTACTCTGAATATCTTTCCTGTTTTGTCACTTTATAGTGTCTGATTGATCTAGGAATCAATCATATGGCCAGCCTTCTAGAGAAGGTATTAAGGTCTTTGTTCTTAATGACACATATATAGGGTCCTCAGTAACGTATAGCCTTGGGAAGGTATCATAAAAGTGTAGGAACTAAAATTTTAGCAGTAACATCCAGCCTTGCAGTTTTTAAGTCTTTTTTCTTTCTCTCTTGTAAGTCTAATTGGGGGGGGAGGCTGTAAATGTCGAGTTATAAACTTTTAAAAACTGAAGTATGAAAGGGAATCTATTTTGGTAACGGGCTGTATAGAAGAAAGAGAATAAATAATAAGAGTAGTGCTTCAAGTGGCAGACTTGGGTTGAGTGTCTTTCAAAGAATGACGAGCAGCACTGACTTCTTGTTATTTATTGATAGAGAAAGCTAGTGACCATTAGTCATGCCTTTGCACAAATTTAAGTCACCCTGGTTTAACCATTAATAAAGCGGGGCTACCAGTGAAAGATGATGTCGTCAGTTTTGAGCTTGGACACATGTTAATTGAGAAAATGGCTACATGTTGATAGGCAAAAAGCACTAAAAGATTATCTTCATTGCGTATAGGTACAGACATTTGCCTACAGATAGAATACTTCACAACACTGAACAGGAAAGAGATAACAAATCCCATGCAAGCGCATAGCTGCCACTGAAGACTGATACAATTTGTTCCCTTGTGAGTTTTGAGAAATGCCTTCATGGGTGAAAATGTTAAGTGTGCAGGCAAATCACACGAGTGGAAACAGAAGAAGAAAATGCAAATACAGAAGAAGTACTTAAACTTTCCTTGTTTAGCTGTGTAAACGTGACTTCTGAGATGGCACGTATGGTGCCATTATAATCTGGAATTGTGTGTTCATACATTTGATCAAATTTGATCAAAAACCATTATTTGACCAACAGAATTTTTTTTTGTCTTGTTCATTTCTGTCACGTTCTCTAATTGAGATACTGCTAGGAGGAAGCATGCCGCCACATCTAGTGCACAAAATCTATTGATTGTGCTCTCATCCAGACACCACTATATGTTTTTGGGTGCCACCTGCTGGCTTTTTATCTCTTAACTGTTTACAGATCTGCGAACATTTTTCTGAAGGTGTGCTGCTGTGCCAAGTGCCAGTTCCTGAGTATAGCCTTAGAGAATACCATTCTCTCGTGCCTGTCACCTGTCCAAGGGCAATGAAGAATGAAAGATAGCAACTACATATGCATTTCAAGCCTTTCCTGATATCCATATTTCACTGAAAAAAACTCTAGCTGTTTCTGTTTATGTATACTCTTCTATTGCCTTGTTAGAAGGTTGCACTAGAGGGAACAAGAAAAAAAAAAAAGGAAAAGCAGGAAAAAAAAAAAAAAAAAAAAAAAAGGATCATGACAAATACACAATGGAGTGCATTATTCCTGATAGGAAAAGTTTATATCAAAAGCGTGCTCCCAGTACTGATGTGAGAGCATACTCTTGGCAAACTATCTGCTTTGTGTCTAGTTGACACTAGGTAATATAAGCAGAAGAAGCTATGTTCACATTATTGCTTCCCTAAAGAACACTGCCTTTGGAAATCTGTGCACCATTTCCTTATGGCATGCATGTTCTGTTTAAAAGAAGAGAGAATAGGCAAGTCATAAAAATGTATTTTGTAGAAATCTAGGGCTGCAATACCTACTTGGCCATAACTGCAGTCATAACAATATGACTGTGATGTTGATAAAACTAAATGAGAGAAGGAATATCCTTTGTAATGGTTTGTTTTACATACACAGTGTCTTCTGCTTTGGGTGGAAAGTGCAACAATGAGAAGTACTTGTTTATTCTCTTGACTCCTGTGGAGAGCAGTCAGGAATAAAGTGTCTGGTAACTCACATCCATGCAACTCCCACTGGGTTTCTATTTACAAACTGCTGGAAGACAAGCTGTCTCTCCTGATGGCATTCTATGAGGAGGCCTTGCTGTTGTCTGTGACATTCATTACACATGTGACTGCACAGCACCTGTCACTCACTCTCACCCAGAGACACCCATCGATGCCTGAGATAGTGGTTAAGTTAGATGAACAAATATAAAAATGTTGAAATTCAGTGAGCTAAGCAAGTTACGGTAATGTAGACAAGAACGTGCTAATATTTTAATTGTAATTTTAAGGGTCTCATTAGGACGTCCATTCCCCTTCATTCCTGGTGGCCTGCTATGCGGATTCTTGCCATCTGCCTGTCTTAAACCATCATGCAAAAAGAGATAATGGTTGTAGCTTCTTTGGCTTCAATCTCATGCAGAAATTGGGGAGACTTTCAGAATGAGGAAGGACTGGTAGCAGGATGGGTAGTGTTTGGAGAGCAAGAGGACCATGGTGAGGTAAATTTGTATCAGCTTTAAGAGTAGTTGGAATAGCAGTGAGTTACACGTTAGATTTTGTTCCGAGAGGAAAGAAGAATGAGTTTAAAAACAGGTTTAAAATCTTTCTGGATACTTGGGTGCAAGTCAGATGCAGAATGACTATTATTTTACTGTAACTAAGTAGACTGTAGTAAAAACCAGTAATAAGTCCTGTTTGACTTGAAGCTTTATAAGGATAAAAAGCTGGATCAATTAGGATTCTGATGGTAAATAGCGTGAAGAATACACAAGTGCTTAAGAATGCCTTGAAGGTGATCAGAAAGATACTGTCTCACAATGCCAGAAGCAAACAAGGTGCAGGGGTGGGAATAGGTGAAAACGAATGCTGAAAAAGATCTTGTCTTAAGCAAAATGTTTCAGGATCAGTTCATTGGTATTTTTTCAGTGAAAGTTTTTCAACAGCTAAAATCTAGCCTGGCTTACAGGGAAAGTGAAACATATATAATAATGAATCAAATGGGGAGAAAAAAATTTGATAGCAATGAATAAATGAATATAAATGAGAATTTAGGAATTGAAGATGTTTGTAAAGGAATCAGAAGGGCATAGGAAGAAAACTGTGGCCATTGGAATTAAGAACTTGAAAAAGTTTTTTGTGGGGAAAAAGTTCTAATAATGATATTCATTTGTTAATAGGTGGAAAAAATGGAAAAATGTGTAACAATGCAGGAAAAATAGAGGTATTTGATAAACATTTCTGTTACATCTTTAGTCGGTTACTAGTCTGAATTCTGTGCTAAGAAAGCTTAGCTGTCATGGCTAATTTCTGAGTTAAATGATATTCAGTGATCCAGGTGGATTTTGAAAGGCATAAAAGGAGTATTGCTGGTGCAATTGCTGATTAAGCAGAAATAGGTAGACATGAACAGTAGTAAAGGAGTTGTAAGATGGGCAGTAGAGATGAAACAAGAAACAAATAATTAGACTAAATGAAGAATTTCCAAGGATTCATCATGGATCTGGGTTAAGATTTTTGTTTGTGACTACATTCTTTTCTTCTTAAGCTACCAAACTGCTGCCATCCTTTCAAACTCTGGGATTCCTCAGTAGTCCTCTCTCTAGGAAGCAAAGTCTTTTGCCTTCTCTAGGTTCTCTAATACCAGCATTATTCTCTCCTTTTAGCTCATTTTATTGTGTGAGTGGCAGTTGTTTTCCATCCATTTCTCTATTATCATCTTGCCTTCCTCCTTTTCCAGGTGGAACATGTTTCAGGTCAGCATGTAAAAATAAAAGTTGGACCTGAAGCAGAAGCCTAATTCTTTGAGAAGGTATAAACAGTATGCTGCTGAAGCTGAAATACTTCAAAAGCTAATGAAAATAATTAATATGGGCTGCTAAACCTTGATATTTTCAAAATATTTTGATATGATAAATGTCTATACATTGTAGAAAAACTACGAGGAGCTCAGTGGACTATTATCGCTTCTTTTCAATAAAACTGAACTGGAAAATTCCAGAAGATGAGAATTAATCTGTTGTTGAGCCAATGTTTTGAAAGGGTGAAAGAGGTTACTGTGGTAATTACAGGCTTGTCACTTTGACATCCATCTTGGCTAAAATAATAGCGTGGCTGATGTAGGACTCAATTATGAGTAATAAAATAAGGGTAATGATAATAGTAAGACTTACAGAATAGATATTGTAAAACTGATATGACACCCTTTAGATGAGATTACAGTTTGAGTTGATAGATGTAAGAGAGCTATTGACGTAGGGAGGTTTTTTATGGGAAGGAGGGACTGGGGGTGGCCAAGAATTTTTATGACACCCTTAGAACAGCGTTAAGTCATGATAGTACGTGCTGTGTGAACGAAGAGTGACTGCATGAGTGATGAGTGATCATCAAGCAGGCACTGGTCTGGTGGTCTTGATCAGGGATGGTTGGTACACTGTTGAAGATCTTCTCAGTGGCCCGGAATAAACATCATCATTAGCTGTTAGTGTGCAGTTGGTGCAAATGCTGACAGAGGTGAAAAGAAAGAGCACAGGTCACTGATAATCAGAGGAACAGAGATTATTGGTAAACAGGGTGAAATTGAGACTGCTGCATTTGAATATGAAGCCAAGACATAGTAAGAACCTACAGCATAAAAGACTTCATGAGCTCTGAAGGGAAGTGGAGCATCTATTTTTTTATTTCATCCCATCTCTGTAGGTTTGTTATTTTTGGCATACTAATTTCCAATAACCACAAAGGTTTTTCACAGTCTGGTGTTACACTGTTAATCATTGAGGTTATTGTTTCTATTCTTTTAGCTCTAATAGTCAAAGTTTGCTGGGCTAATTGTGGTCTTTCTTGATAGATAGAACAAGTCTTAAGACTACTATAAATGATAGTGGAATGTGGTGATGCACTTGCCCAGACTGATCTTATATCAGCAGGTGCTGTCATAACGTACAAGCTGTAGTTCTTGCTCAGAAGAGCTCTTATTGTACCCTCTTTGAGTCATGGATAAATTTGTGTTTTTATTCAGAATGCTCTTTATTTTTCAAGTTCTCAAGATGGTGTAATGATGTTTTGCAGTCATTGAATAGATGTAGGTAGATGTACACTTCCACCAATCTTTGCGATAATTCTGTTAAGTAGCATCAAGCTCATCCGGTTAATTTACAAATACTACTTTGTAAAGAAATTAATTTGGATCTACAGCTAATACTTCTGCAGCATTAACATTCTAAATAATTCGATGCAACCTGATCTATTTTTCTCTCTTGTTTTGTTCACCTAGAGTGGAAAAATTCCTCCTTTGTAAAGTGTTTTGAGATCCTTTGATGAAATAGAAATACTTTACCTGATAATAATGAAATAATATTTTACATGATACAGTACTATCACTCTTCAATGATATACATTATTATCTTCAGTGACATTTTTTTTTCTTTGTAGTAATAGTGCTTTTTTCGATGAGGTGGAGTTAGGAGTAAAGGGAGTGTAAATAAAAATTTCTGATGGCTGAAACCTCCAGCAATTGCATCAGATGTATTTGATTAGTTCAGTGGTTTTGTGCATGAGTACTACTCCAAGTGTAATTGCATTCTTCTCAATGATCTCAATCCTGTTCCTTATTTTAATAAACTAAAGCAGGTAAAAAATGAATAAAACTGGCACTATTTGACAGAACCTTCTTTACTGGTCTGCCTTTTCAAATATTTAATGGATGCACCTTATGTCTGTATTATATCCATTCCACGAAGGGATTTAAGTAAAGTAGTCAAACTTGATACATTTCAATTTGTGTGTGACTGTTTTGGTCTTTCCTCTTTTTAACAGTATTTTCTTGCACTTCCCTATGACTGTCTAAAAACTTTCTGATGAAGAATTATTTCCTATTGTGATTTATTGTTGTGCAGTTCAGTTTAGAGGTAATACGATTTGGACTGGCACAACTCTTTCTTTTCTCTTCTACTCACTAGCAGGGAGTCTTTAATCTCTTCTTTCTTGACTTTTCCTAATAATCACAATATCTCACTTTCCCAGTGGGATTCAGTCTAAGACTGAGTAGAAAATTAGACTCTCATCAGGCAGGCTGAGCTTATAATAATGCTGAAGAAGTAATATAACATAAAAAATGAAGTATTTCTGTTCGACACACGGTTTTAATTATTGTAACTTCTAGAGTGTAATTCTAAAAAAAAAAAAAAAAAAAAAAATCACTAATGAATTGAACTGAGGTGGAAAAATCTCCTTTATCTTTTAAAATAAAATCATTCTAGTCCAAGATACTTTTAAAAATCTACAGTGTTTGAGTGTAATAGTAACTGTTTATTGAATAAGAATTTGAAGTCCTTCTTATTAGTTGTTCCTTTTCCTATGAATCTTTCTACTTGTACATAGATCACATTGGCATAAAAAAAAATCAAAATAAAAATTGAAGCTTGCTGAGTACTGTACTTACTTACTTGATCACCTAGCTGATAACCAAAGATGATATAGAAATCTGTTTTTATAATTTGTTTATTTTTACTCGTGTTATCTTGATTTTGTTGGTTAGTGAATATGGTTACAAACCTGCAGTTACATATGAAATATTTTCTTTGAAGTATGATCAAATATATTTCTTAGTATCTATTTTCTAAACTATACTCTTAATTTATCTCATGATCAAATAAAACTTTGAAACTAAAACAGATATTTTTAATCAAATATCTGTGTGAAGTACTCATGCTGAATAATTGAGGTATTTACAGAGATTTTTCATTTAATTGAGTAAGATTATAATATGAATAAAAATAATATTTAAATCAATTAGAAGATGATTAAAAAGCATGGAACTATTTTAAGTTGTTTTATGTTTATCTGTAAAATATTTAACCTTTCCTTCCACTGCTGATTTTGTCAGCTTGCTTTTTTTTTCTGTAACAGCTTTTGACAATAAATTGTCAAAATAAAGTAATTGTTTATATTTTACAAGTGGCTCGTGAATACTGGCTAAAGTGAGCAGCGTGGACTTTCAGGGCTTTGCCTGATGTGTCCAATTGGAAAGACCCTACAGCTTGTGCTAAGGACATCTGAGTTTAGATGCATTTTAGGAGCTGTGGTCTTGCTGTACATTCACTAGAAAGTTGGCCTGCACACCCCTATTAAAGCAACAGCACTATACAGAAATATATGGACTGTTTACTGGCAAGTACCAGTAGATCAAGTTCAAACTCAGTTAAGGTCAGTTATAAACGTTATCTATCTTCATGAAGGTTTTTATCAGATCCGTTGATGTTTTCAGCAAGGTGCTCAGCTCTGGAGCGGAGGCATCCCATGCTGAAGCAGGGCCCCATGTCACAACTGCTTACCTTCACGCACACAAGGAAGTTTCAGAACATGACTAGTTGAGCTCTGCTTTCCTGTTGTCCTAGGTCAGCATCTTATCAACTCTGTCATTTCCACTATTGGTCTGGGCCTCATCTTCACGTGATGTATGGCATCTTTTTCATGTTGTCTGGCTCGGTTGAACATGTACACCTATCCCTATTGTTGAGATTAGAAATCAGGTACCATATAAGGTGTTCAGATAAAGCCTTTCATTTCTTGATTATTTTGCAAATAGAAATACATGTCCTAATGGGATGAGATCCATATTAAATACTTGAAGTCTTAAAAAAGGTACCTCGTCTGAAAAGATCATGTTTTAAAATGGAGGAATTTGTCGCACTAGTTTTCTGCTAATATATATTTGCAAAATTAAGCATTGGGAAAATCACAGAACTTGGTGCTTTCTGGTCTGTAAAGTAGATAACTCTTGGCAAACTCATTTTTATAGAAGGTTGTCTTCTAAAAAAATAAGTGTTATTCTTCTGTTTTTGTCAGCTAGACAGAAGCAGAAGCGCTGTGATTTCTGCCTTTACTTGCTGGTGAATTTTTGAACGCTTCTCATTTTTATTCTCTTTTGAGGGCAGGAATGAAGCAAGCTGATTGTTTACCTACTTCTCTCCTAATTTCTCCTCAGTAGCTTTTAAACCAACCGTTCAGCTTCATCCGGATTTCAAACAATGTAATAGTTTTGAAGTTACAAGCAGTTTTATGAAAACCCAAAGCTGGACAGAGGAGTAAAAGCTAAAATGTTTGCCTCTCCTGAGCTCTCAGGAATAGGCATAACTCAACTGTTACGTATTTTGTTTGGTTGCTGACAGCTGGCTGATCAGCATGTTGACAACTTTCCAGTCACTTCATTTTCCTGTCTGTTGAGTAGTGAAAACTCACAAGGATTCTGAGAAGATGAGATGTAGGGTAAGGGAAGATGTGTGGCAAGGGGAGAGACGTATCAGGAGATGATCTTAAAAGTGAGGATAAGCATAGGAGGCAGTGAAGTTGTAAGAGGTGGAAAAAAACCAACACCATACAAATCCATGTGTTCTTCTCTATTTTCAAAAAGAAAGTAGGGATATTTCTACATCAAATATTAGGAAAAAGTAAATGTTATATGGTATGATAACTGAGTATGCATTTTTTTCCTCAGTGATGACATAACGTCTCCTTGGTGTCTGAGGTTAGAAGATGTCTGTCCCTGGAAGACGGTTTCATGAGCAAATGCCAGGAGAATACTTTATAAGTGGAAGGACCTGTTTTTTTTTTTTTTTTTTATAACTAATCTGACATCTAAGTTTTTCAGAATTTGATGGTAATTTCCATGTTTGTCTTGCAATGCTAAGTCAGTTATACAGATTTGTTCTGCTTTTATTGAAGTTAGTAGCATCTTTTATAAAGCAATCTTTAGATCATGTCTCTGGTATAAAAAGCATTCTGGTGTATCATCGTTTTCTTAATAAACCTGATTAAATTATGTGCTCGTAAGTAACTGGAGTTCAAAAATTCAGAATGGTTACATCTAGGAATGGAAAGGAGAAGTAGGGATTTTAAATGAAAAACCATCAGCATTTTAGAAGTCAAAATTGTACGTATTTGCATGATACAACATGGGTCCAGAATTTATTTGGGTCACTAAAACATACTAGTGTAACCTTGTGTAAGAGGTGGTGTAAGTTTTTTCTCTATTAAATCTGACGCTAACAGTATAATATTCTGATATTTGAACTTTTCTGCATTCCAGGTCTATTTTTTTTAGATAGAAAAGTGGTAAGAATTACTGTGGTAAAGTTAACTGAACTGTCTATGAGAAATAGCAAGCATGATATTGGTGACTGCAGTTGATACAGCTGGAAGAAATTCTACAACTCATACATATGGAGGCAAACAAAGAACTATATCAGATTGGAAGTGAACTGGGGCAGATTAATTAGGTCCCTCAGCAGCCAGTCAGGGACTTCTGAGCTCTCTGCTATGCTTTCACACTGTGTGCCTTCTGAGTCTGGAGTTTGCAGATGCACTAAGCAGTGGCCCAACTCTGCTCCCACTGCAATACGTGATGAAATTTCCAGTTGAAGCAAAGTTAGGCCAATAGTGAACATGTAAAAAAAAAAATCCATTCTAAGTGTACATCAGTGGTTACTCTGGAATGTGAATAATGAGAAATATTTGCTGCTAAGGTATAAAACATATTTCTCAAGACATTTCAAGTTGTTGCTCTTCACCAGTTCAGCATATAAATACGCTGATTTCAATACAGAAGTCTCATCAAATACTTCAGATTTAGATACACAGTAAAATGGGATATATATTTTTCTGCCTGCGTTTGCAAGTAAATGTGCAGGTACATCATAGATAAAAAATAAAATATTAATTATTTTTAAACACATGCAATTTTGCACCTAAGAGCAGAAAGACAGATAAATGCTAGTCATGTAGCTTGATAGGTTAATAGAAAGGCGCTCCAGTACAACACTGACAGAAGAGGTATAAAAGCCTGATTAGAATATTTATAACTGGTCGCTTGTAATCAATCTAGACAAAGGAATGTGTCTCTAGATTTTTGTAATGTATGGCATACATTTGTGGTACTATGCAAATGCCTATTACTTAAAATGTATTCCTTAAAATATGGTGATACTTGTTAATTTACGATATATATCATAGTTGTGGATTAATTATTCTGCCTTAACCCTCCCCTCCCCCCCCTCGCTCTCACTGGCTGCATAACTGATCCCATGACTATCTATTACTAAAGATATAAGAGGAACATTTTAATTTTCTTAGAAAACCACAGCTGTTTCAGTAGAAACATACCCTTGTATTTATTTTCTGCATTTAACCTAGTGTTTGAAGAATTTTTATTCCTTATGTCATTGCATAGAATGTGATAATAATGATGTTGTACGTGGAATTGGAACAGAAATCTTAAAATAAATTTGCTGGAATGGCAAGACGTCATTTAATTTCAAGTAAATGTACCTGGTAGCTGTTCAATTCAGTTCCAGTTTGTTAAAGATTGTTCTACAGATTCAAAGTCTAGTGCAATGAGTGTCCAAGCTTTTGGCTTTCCTAGGCCACAGTGAGTGAAGAGGAGTTGTCTTGGGCCACATATAAAATTGATATTTTTAAAATAGATATTATTTCTAAATACATTTTTTAATTAAACATGAAAAAGATAGTGACAAAACATTACTGAGTTGGACCTGTATGGCTTTTTCTTCTTGATTAAAGTTTGCCTTTTTAAAGGGACAAAGTAAAGCACTGGACTGTTCTCAAGTCATTCAGATTTGGTAGTGCTTTTAGTGTAAATCATAAAACCCTCCACGTATTCATGACAAATGAGGCTCTCATTTCTTGCAGGAAATGCAGTAGAAGCTAGGCTTTGTTTACAGAGGTTACTGGTTTTTAAAAACACAGCGTGGTGCATACTAGTCACAAAGGAATGATTCCTTTTTGTGTTGAGAAGCACTCAGCTAGGGAACAATTCATCAAGAAAAATTAGAGATGATTATGGTCGTGGGCCAGAATGTTTGGCATCAGGAGAACATGACGCTTCTATCAGTTAGTTGGTACATCTCTCTAGCCATAGTAAGATTTTCTTCCTTTTTCCTTCTTCATTGTTCAAAGTTGTGTCTTCTTAACTTGTAAGCTTGATCAGAACGTCTACAAAGATTAGTGCTTCTGAATAGATAATTTACTGCCTTGGAACTTACTTGCTTGGAATTCCATGTGGTGGGTAATTTTAGGGCTGTGGTTCACTGATTAAGGTAAGGTAGAGAGATTGCCATAAAAGGCTGTGCTGCATGCATATTCTCTCCTTAAAATTCATCTTTCTAGCCATCTGTCCCATTCCCTAAAATATGGGGAAGTTGTCACTGAAGGGGACGTGCTAGCAGATGAAAAAGAGAGGGAATTCTGTGTCTTGCCTGTTTGGTAAATGTCCTGTAGGATTGTAAATTTTAGGTTTGAGGCTTTTCTTTGTAAGCGTGCTGTAAGTATCTTTTGAAAATCAAGAGTGACAACTGTAAGTTTTTTTTGGGTAGAAAAAGTGATGGGTGGATTTTGGACAGTACCTGGGCAGAAGTATATCTTTCTTGCTGATCTTTTTTTTTGGCTTTTGTTATGAGCACAAGTTACACTGTGGATCTGGAGTGTTCTGATGAAAAAGCTTAAGGACGAATAGTTTTGGTGTTTGTGAATAAAGAAGGGGAAAAAAGTCTCCTTTTCCATTGTTGTTTGTTTTGTTTTTAATTAAATGAGCTATTCAATAATTGGAGGATGATCTGAAAAGGTTGTGGAGTTTTTTTTTTGTTTGTTTGTTTTTTGTTTTTTGTTTTTAATTTTTATTTTTTATTTTTTTTTGTGAGGATTTTGGTGTAAGGTTCTGTTAAATACTTCTGCATTCCAAACCAGCGGATCTGAGAGGCTGATGGCTGATGGAGACTGCATTATTTGTGGTCGTTGCTAACTTTTCAAAAGACAGAACTCAAAACGGTGGGCAAATCTGCAGCAGCTCATTCATGTTTTTAAATCTGCTTTGTGAAACGTATTCTTGTGTAGGAAAAAAAAAAGGATGTTAATATAGTAAAATATAATGGTGGTAAGCTTTTTTTTTGTTATCATTCACTTCTTTGCATAGATATAAGAAGCTATATTAAGAAAAATGTATGTGACATACGGTTCATAGAAAAAAATTAAAGAAGTGAGTACAAATCATTATTCTGGGATGTTAAAGTAGGGTATGAAATAGTAGGTGGCAAAAGGAACAGCGATGATCAATTCATTTTGCCACTGAAGCGAACAAAATAGCAAAGAGACAGCAGGGCTGCTGAAAGGATAGAACTTTGACATAACAGAGGGCCAAAATGAATTCTTCACCCTAATGATTATGGACTGTGGAGATGGTAATATTCCAGGAACAGAGAGTGATTTTCTTCACGTTTTTTTTTCTTCTTTCGTAGCACATGAAACATTGAAAGTCTTTATCACTGTATGAAAGCAGATGATAATAAGGCAATTAGAACGATCAAAAGCTGACAAAGAAGCAGGCTTAGAAGAATCACAAATCAGGATTCAAAAGTTATTAGCAACAGAAAATGGAAGGTCTTCTGCCAAGAGGGCTAATGGATGTAATCAGTAGAAGGGGAGAGAAAGGTGTTTTTGTAGGGGGTAGTGGGAGCTAAGAGAATGAGTTGAATTTCCTTGTGAAGGCATACATTAAAAATATGGCCAGATCTCAGGATTTTCATGCGTAAAACTTGATGTGTAGTGAGATGTCTCTTGTCATTAATTTATGAAGAGGATACTGAGACTGGTAAATGTGTTTAGTTCAAAAACATTACTAAATTAGAGGACAACAGTGGAACAGTTACATGGAAGAATTTATTGAGGTTTTAGAAAAATATTTGATATTTAGACAGATTTACAAAGTCACGTGGCATCGTATCAGTCAAACCTGTCAAAATAGAAAGAAGAACAGCATGGACAGAACTAGCAATCATTAATGAAGAGCAGCATGATATAGAAAATGTTAACAGTTTGTGTAAGCTCTTCACACTTATATTCATGTGATTATCAGTAACAGCCTATCTCAGATTGTAAAAAACAAGCATTTCCTTACATGTCATTATATGTCATTTGCAGTGGGATTCTTCTGTGTGCTAGTGATGCTTATATTTGCTGATTTTTCCAACACATCTTGCAGCTTCTCATAAACCTCTTAGAAAGTGCTGATTGTGGTGAATGGGAGAAGCACTAAAGGAAATATCTAATGGAATCTAGAACAGTTTAGGAGTAACTAAAAAGCTGAGCAGATATAGATTGAATTGTCTTGCTTATTCCAGCTTTCTTTTGTTGTACACTGCTGCCTCAATATGAATCTTGTGCTCCTAGCACAATCTTACTACTTCATTAAAGTATTTCCAGTTTGTCGAAAACTATGCAGAATGGCATCATATAGAAGAAGTATTATCTTCTTGTTGGAGAGAAGTGAAGGTAGCATTACTGTGATTCGTTTATAGTGCTGGGTAATATGTGGAGATGATCATGAATACATTTACTTTTGTAGCTGAATAAGCCACAATCTGCAAAAGACCTCCTTGAAGAATGGTGTTATGACTATAGTACAGTACATTACAGCTCTGCTGCTATGCTTAGGACTCAGTTGACACTTCCATTATCCTCTCATGATTTATTGCTACTGTTCATATTACAGAAGAATCTGGAAGTCCCAACTGAGATCATGTCTGCATTGTGCTGCAGAGCTTTTACTCAGAGTGGGTAAAATATGAAAAGTGGGCGGGGAAACAAAAAGAGCAAATGAATTGCCCAATTCACCTTAGGAGGTGAGAGATGAGAGAAGTCCAGTCTGAAAGCTGAACAACTACAGAAGCAGTGACTTGAGGTTGCAAGAATTTGCTTTCAGCTCCCAGTTGCCTTGTAAGCTCAGCTCTCTGGTCATATGATCACATGGCTTTCATCTGAGGACAGTTCCACTAGCAAACAAAGTTAAGTTTCCATCTACCTACTATAAATGGATATATTCACACTGGCAGCACCCAGTTTGGAACCTATATTTCCTGATTCTCAGTCTAGTTAACGTCTCACTTTATTACAGCCCCCCATTCAGATGGATCTTTATGTCAGATATTGTTGTTAGTTTCAACTAGAGAAGGAAAAAAAAGCTTTCCTAAAAAGTGGGTCTTAATTTAAAATATTTACGTAGATCAGGTTGTTATTTTCTAATAAATATTGCTCATTTGATCTATTTATGTCAATCACTGTATACAATTGGATTGGATTGCAGTGAGAAAATGTAAGCACACTGCTCAGTAAAAGAAAATTTTCCACAAATACAGTGCTGATATTTTTCTTTAGCTGTTAGGAAAACATGTTATCTGATGCTGTCTAGTTTAGTTTTTATATTAATCAAAGGTATATTTATAAGTACCTATTTTGATTGATATACCTAGAGAAGGCCTTTATCGCTATATGAATTACTAATGCATTAAAATGTTGTATAGCTTTTTCAGAGATGCAGGGGACAATCACAGTTAGAGCTCATGATGAATGCAAATATTGATTTGCTAGTATGGAGTAATCTGTATTATCTGAATATGGTGCATATATTGTGTGCAGATTGATTCCCGTTAATCATCTTTGATCATTCTCCTAAATCCACGATAGTCCACAGGTTAGCCTTCACTCTCCATTGGATTTTGTACAGGCTAGAAGGGGCTATTAAAGGGCGAGCTTGCTGATTACTATTTGGTTCTCCAGTTGGCATTCCAAGCATATTCAGTGTTATTGAGCTATTTTAACTAGTCTAGGGAAATACGTAAATGTGAAAGAGAAAGGGAGGCTGAGGAGCTGATGGAAATGCCCTTCACCGAGAATGCCTTTGGCTCCATACAACACTGTGTAACAGCATCTGTAAATATCATTGTGTTATTGACATGATTTCTCTCCTAGAACGAAAACATAGTAACATACCAGACCCTCTGAAGAAAATAATTCAGTTCCAGCTGAAACTAAGACACCTACTATACTATAATCCTGTCTTTCCCTACTTAGTTTCATTTTTGTATCCTCTTGGCTTTAAAGCTAATAAATTATCTTAAGGCTGTCTAAATTTCAGTAATCTGTTGAATAGCAGTTTGAACATTTTATTTCTACTGTGATCAGAGTAATGTCAAGTCCCAAATACGTCATGATACTTTTGCTATTGTTTAGTGGCACAAGTTAAATTTGTTATGCTGTATTAAGAAATTGTTTCTGTGTACCCCTTTAGTCTTTGATATTGCCAAGAAGAACATGAAGATAATAGAGTGCTCTGGATTTTTTTTTCAAACTATAATATTTTAGGATGCAAAGTTAACGTGGAAATCATTAAGAAAGAGGAAACTAGTTAAGGTTAGTCTTAATTTTAGCAGAAAGTTGGTGATCTTAATTCTAATGCTGCTACGTAAATGCATGCAAGTGAACAAGTAAAGAAAAGAGGCAACAGAAAAGCACTGAGAGCATAAGCATCAGTCATTTCATCCCTCTCAGGAGATGACCATCTAAAAAGAGTTGCAAAGGTTAATGTGGTGGCAAGGGTGGCTCGAATTTTCAAACTGAGAAGCGTTAATACACATTCTGAAAGAACATAAATTAGCATGTAGAAAGGGACAGAAATTAGTGTGTTTTCAATAACTGATTGTCACTACGTAGTAACATTGATATAAAATATACACTAATTTTGTTAGATGCAGAGAATTGTGGTTTTACTTTTTCGTTTTGCTATGTGCATGCAGTATTGTGAGAAAAGATTTTGTCCCATCCAAAAGAAGACAAAGAACCAGGATGCAAAACCAATTCACTATTTATGTAACTCAGTGAGACAAGGCATCAAATTGACTTTGTCAGTTGCTTCCCACTAAGAGCTTCCATGCTCTTGCCATATCGTAAGCACAGATTGATTCCTATCATCTCTCACTTCCTATGTTCTTTAGACTTCTGTGAGACCAGAAAAGGCCATGCTGTTGATCCATATACGCAATGCAACTATTTATGCACAAGCTACTTCCCTTCACACTGTTATACAGAGATCATATTTCTGTCACCTGATGCAGCTATGTTTATAATAAATAGTTATTTTTTAAACTGTCCTAATGAAGTAAGTGGAGTGGTAGTAAATTCCACATATCTGTGAGGACATTTATAAGCTGTACTAGCAAAATGACTATTTTGATTTTTAAATAATGTATCTTTATGGAATAGTCTCTTGGTGTGAAAAAGGTCACAAGCTAAGGTAGATATCAGAGCTATAATGTCCGCTCCTGTATACAATATAGAAATATCACATTAATTAATTACAATCAATTCAAAACATTAGTAATAAGGTTAATAATAACGATAGAATTTAGTAGTCCAGGCTCTTACTGGTCTTTCTAAGTGTAGATATGGGACAGTTTTTATGCTACCACTTCTTGAATCTGATCTGATTTATTCTAAGGTA
Organism: Centrocercus urophasianus; assembly: GCF_019232065.1. Taxonomy (NCBI): domain Eukaryota; kingdom Metazoa; phylum Chordata; class Aves; order Galliformes; family Phasianidae; genus Centrocercus; species Centrocercus urophasianus. The sequence goes on along the minus strand of NW_024884889.1, from coordinate 4,515,725 downwards.
TATTTGTTTTCATGATTTTGCAAGGCAAGGACTGAGGTGTTCACATGGAGAGAATGCAGGAACACTCCCCCCCAAATTTAGATCAGGCAGTTAGTAACACTCAACTTTGTTTCCCAAGACCTAGATCTGGTTTAGAATTGCAGTGAGTTTTGCTTAAAAGTACCTTGGCAATGATAGTATTATCTGTGTGTTATCAGTTCATGCATTTGAATATCCTTCGTTATCCCATTCTTGAAAAACGCTGCAATTTAGATCTTAATAAAACGAATAAATAATGTTAACTGTGCTTACTCTAATGTTAAATTAAAGAAGTGAGGTACAAGAAGTAGTGCGGGTGCTTGGCTGAGGTCCGCAATGTGGGGTGAGGGGTTTGTCCTAGTAGAGTGTTGTGTGTTACTCTTGCTACCGGTTCCATGTGTTACTGCCAGCAAAACCAGCCTCATTTCCATGCATGTCTTTAGAGATAGGCCTTGTCTGCGTGTTCCACAATATATTCTATCCTCTTCTGCCCCACTAAATTCTTCCAGCTGACATTCTAAGCCCTAGCATAAGAAGCTTTTAGGTTCCGTTATCCCATAGCAGAAGCTTCTCCAAAGAGCGATGCTACTGAAATCATGAGAAGTTTTTTCAGTTTTGTTTAGCTCAGTAGCGAAGTCAAAGAACGTTTTAATGCAAAGGCTGAAATAAATATACACTTTTTCAATATAAGGCTTTTCGAGTCACTTTGAGCTCTCAGTTTTCCACTGTCAGGTGTAAAATGGCATGCTCATGTTACAATGTTTTTTGTCTCGCAATAGATTTCTTATCACTGTCTTATAATTGTTATTTCTGCTTTATATTTATGTTGAATATTATGGCCTTAGCACAACAATTGGAACTCTCACAAAGCATGTGCTTTTGGTAATCTGAGAATATGGCTGAACATAATTAATCTTTATTCATACATATGAATTGTTGTTAAAGAAAGGGATCAACGCATCTAAAGGAAATTATGACAAGCTTTCTTAATATTAATATTATTCTTTCAAAGATAATAGAACAGTTTTAAGGTTGAGGAATGAGACATAAAAAGCTTATCCTAGGTTTTGGTACTCTTGGTCCATGTTTTTCCAAAAGGTATTCATACTGTGTAACCCATGCAAAATTCATAGAGTTATGTTAATGCGTTGAAAATGGAAGGTGAGTCATCCCTGGGGATTTCATGGGTCCTAAAATGTTATGGGCCATCATAAAGGAATAAAACAATATGCATGTCTCCTGAGCAAATTAAGAAAACCTTATTCAGCTGTGCAATGTGGGTTCTGAAATGCTTGGCTTTGTTTCAGAAGGTGAGAAAGATGTTTTAAGAGCATATGAATCCCTTCTTTTTCATAAGTACTGTAGTATTTTTATTTTTTAAATCTGAGAGATCTTTCACTTTGCAATTTATTAAACTTCGTCTTCACTGGGTAAATCTTTTGCCACATGAATTGCTAATAAACAGTCATGTCTTCCTTTCACTTAGTACAGCATTCAGCAGCTATAGCTCTGCAGCAAGTATGAAGACTGTGAGCTGCAAAGCCTTAGCAGAACGCCTAACTAATGGATCATGTTCAGCTTCATAAAGCTGTGGGAGAAAGCAATTCAGGAATGAACTGTCTCCCTCAGTATCAAATCTGAAATTATTTACCTCTTACAGAAACATATGACCGTTCTGTGTCTAACCAGCATACTTTGCACCAACGCTTATCCAAAGAAGACACAAATAAACTGTTACAGAAGAACATAGCTGTACATCATAAAACCAAGTCTGGTTATTGACTGTATATAACGACCAGACTTTGTTAAATTCTAGTCTGTATTCATTCACTGAATTGGAGGATTTGACTGATGACTGGCGATCACTTAGGTTCAGCTGTAATGCTCCATAGATTACTTTGTAAAACAAACACAAGTACTTTGAAGGCAAAATGAGTATATATTGTTTTAGTTAAAAACTGTTCATCTGCCAAAAGAATCTTCAGGATTTTCTCTTTCTCTTTCCCTTGTTTTTTTTTTTTTCCTAGCGTAGGGGTGGTTCATTGGTTCTTACATTCACTGTTTTTTTCTTTAAAAAAGGGATAATAAGAAAGGGATAATTTATTGTTCCTTTCATAGGCTGAGTTGATCATTGTAAACTTGAAGTTCAGTTCAAATGCTGTTTTTTACATAAAGGATATAAACAGAGTCAGTTTGGAGTGAAAGATATTAAGAAGAGTAAGCATACAGTGCCTTGAAACTAAATGCATGTAGATTTTTCAATATTTTTTAGTTACAGTAGTAATGAAATGTGCTTTTGGATTACCAGTGCTCATGTAGTTGTATTGTCATAAAAATCAGGCCTTTATAGTTCTGCTTCAATCCTGAGAAAACCTTTCACTAACACAGGAACACGTCACAATTGTCTAAAGTACAGTGCTCTTATAGCAAACTGAGGACCACACACAACACAGCCAGTGCAGAAATAGTGGAAGGGAAGATTAGTCTTGCTAAAACTTGTTTCTGTCCTTTTTGTGTGTATTTGTCTTGTATTTTTTTTTGTGAAGAAGAGGTGAAAACGTGTAATTAGTCTCACTTTCTTGCCTGAAGGGCTTTTGTAGAGATGCCTCAAATATCTGCAATTCCTGATGGAAATAACTCCATTAGTTTGAATTTAAACACAGTGGATATGAGAAATTGGTGAAGTACAATTTTCTTTGGTCAACGTTACGTAAGATACCATACAAAACTTCTCACTTGGGCTTGTTGCTGGAAGGAAGGTGTTTTAAGGATTTCCATTGGGAAGCAAATATTGCATTTCTATTTAAAAAAAAAAAAAAAAAGTGTTTTTCATAAGCTCTGTTGCTGCTGCTCATAAACGGAGAAAAACTTCTGAATATATTTTAAGTAGAAGCCTTACAGCAAGTAAGTTGATTCAAAGATTAAAAAAAATATATAGTGAAACAAAATTGAATAGAATTTCAAAAAGCATTAATTTTTCAGAACTATTACTGTGATATATGACAAGTGAAGGGAGGCATTTCTTGTGAGAATGCTTTTTGAAGAATTGTTGTACTATATCTATGCCTTTTAAAAGAAACAACTCTTTTCTAGGGTCCAAACATATGAATACTTTGGTGCCATGACCAGATTATGCCTCTAAAAAGACACAGAGTAGAGACACACAAATATAGTATCTGTCTTGTACTTGAAATATAGAGTACTGCAGGGCCTGAAGGCAGAGAAGCAGTAGTGTAAGGATATCTGGATTTTTTTTTCTTTTTTTTTCCCAGTCATTAAACAAGTGAATATCACTGCTTCTGTGATTGTATCAGGTCCTATCTATTGTTGACCAAAAAAAATAAAAATAAAAATAAAAAAATGAAAAAAATCTACTCTTTAGAAAGTGCATTTAAGCTTTCTTGTTTGCTTTGGACTTATTTTGATGGATATATAGGAAGGGCGTATGTTCCTCTGAGCTTGTACTTCCAACTTCAGTCTTCTGAGACATCTTTTGACACGCACACTGAATTGGAGATTGTTTTCCCACAGGGTGCTTGCAGATGACATGCAACTCTGTGATTTTCACAGCAGCAGCTCCAACTGGTCTGTGGCTTTAAGTTATCGAACAACTATAGATATGAGGATGGAGATTCTCTTGTCTGTGTATTTATAATGCTCTTTGCATATAAAATTAAGGGGAAGAGCAGAGAAAACACACAGTTACCTGCTGTCTTGTCTTAAATCCTAGATAAAATGTTCGAGTTTGCTATAATTTACAAATGGAATGGCTGACATTCATTTACCCTGATGTTCTGTCTTCTCTATTTCAGCATTAGGTAAGTTTCTTTGCATTCTGAGATTTTTTTTTTTTTTTTCCCCTGCTACTTCTGACAATTTATTTCTTGATCAATGGGTAGTGGAGATGTCTACTAGGAAAAGGAGTTAGCTGTTCTCAACGTGTTAATTGATTTGCAAATTCAGCTGTCAAAAAAAGACCCTGAGAGGAACACGCAGTAAAACTTGGTTTTCAATTAAGCTCATGTCTCCACAGAAGTGCCCTGGGCTGCTATGCAAGGCTTCTTTGCATCCAGCTTCTCACTGATCAGGCATGTCACAGAGGTAATGCCTTTGGCTCCCAGGGGAAGGGAAGAAGTCAACTACAATGTACCTTTCTTGGATGAGTCAGTAAGTGTATCGTTAGCTGAAATGGCTGCAGGTCTTCTCTTCCTCGGCCAGGATTCAGAAGTGTAACGCTGAAAATCTGGGTACTAGGGTGAGGGAAAAGGAGAGGCTTCTGCATAGGCTCTCCCACGCCGTTGAGCACAGTATTCTTTTGGTTTTGTTGTATAATGATGAGAAAAAAAAAATAATCTACCAGAGTTAGAAAATAATCTAAAATTTGTATACATTAATGATTAAATTACACCATATTCTTTGGTGCGTGTTTTGGTCAGCAGCGCTCAACGTTTTTGTGTGACAGCACGAAGTCTCACGGTTAGTGGCAGCTCCTGGTGGGAAAAGACATCTTGACAGTAGGTGGCAGTGCAGTCCTTTCTTTCCAGCCTTGGACCCAGCAGCGTAAATGCAGCCTTTACAGACTACAGCCTTTTCCAGATGCAGGCCTTAGGGCTGTATTCAGCCCTGCAATTCACTTCTCATTGCTGGGATGTCTCATTAGGAGATTAACTGTTTGAAATGCAGTGCTAATGTGAAAGTTTTAATTGGGAAATCCTGTGCATGTTAAATTAATCTTAAGTACTTTTATCTAGAATGCCTGCTTCCTTCCTTTCCGTGGTGCTCTGTATTTTAAATCACCTCACGTTCTTTCACATGACATGAAAAAAAAAAATTGTAATAGGCCAACAATGCCTTTTTCATTACATTTTGTTGTAGGTGATTTGCAAAACTGGTTTCTGAAGCCTCCCAGATGCTGAAGTAAAGAGGTTCCTGTGTACGATGTAAGCTGAGCGGTACCAGGGCTATGGTATATTGGTAAACAGATTATATCTGTAGAGAGATTGCAGGGTAAAGGTTTCGTCCTAACCACAGCTTATGTTTCATGGATAAGTGTGTTATTCATTGGGAAATTCTGAGAACTACTGGGATTTGCAGTTTGAAAGAAAAGCAGATAGTAATACTATCTAAACATTTAGGCTGAGATTTTCAAAGTGGCCCCGGGGATTTTAGAGGCTGGAATCTCAGTCTGCCTGTAAAATCCTCAGCCCTCAGGACTATTTTCTTCTCTTTACAGTGCTCGTGCTGTTTTTAATTTGAACACATCACGCACACCAAAGCCTGGGTATCTGGTAGAATGGGACAGGAGAGGGAAAAATTCATGTTACAGTTCTGCCAACAAAAAAATTGTTTTCTGATTCTTACCTTATATGTGCAATTCTGATTTTGTCTGCATACTCTTCTAGCTGCTGTTGCTTTTGAAGTCTTGATCTTTCTCAGGGGCACTCTTTTTGCCTGCCTTTTTGTCACTTTTCCAGGCTTTATTTTTTCTTATTTTTTAATTTATTTTTCAGGGAGAGAGCTTTGGGTACAACAATGCTGTGAGTATCTTTTCCATACTTCCCAGTATGGCTAAAATCAAACATAGGAATCCTTGCACTTGCACTGCCCAATACAGAAACACTTGAAAAATTGCGACTAGTCTGCAAACTGTATAGACAACCAAGCATACATTTCACATGAATATTTTACAGTTTGGGATTAATGAGATTTGGGATTAATGAGATTATGCGGAGAATAACCTATCTATCTATCTATCTATCTATATATATATATTTGTTTTTGTCTGAGTATTTCAGTGAAGATGTGGCAAAAAAAAAAAAAAAAAAAAAGCCAAATGGTAAAGAACAATCCCAGAGCAATGGGCCATGAGAAGATAAAGTAACACATCAAGTTTTGTCTTTATGTTTGTAAGCAATGTAACTTCTGCAGATACTGAAATGTCATCAAGGGGATTGAAAGAGATGGCTTTGCAAGAGTGGATATAATTATTTACGTTTTCCTAGAATCATAGAACTGTTTTATTTGGAAGGGACCTTTAGAGGCCATCTAGTCCAACTCCCCTGCAAGAATTAGGGATGCCTACAGCTAGATCAGCTTGCTCAGAGCCATGTACAGCCTGACCTCAATTGTCACAAGGGATGGGGCATCTCCCACCTCTCTGGGCAACCTGGTCCAGGTTATGTTTTAAAACCTTACTGTAAAGAACTTATTTTCTGTTATCCAGTATAAACCTCCTCTTTTAGTTTGTGCTACTGAATATTCTCTTTAATTAATGTAATAAATAATGTAGCATAGAAATTGCTGTGGTCTTTTTCAGGAATTAATTACACAACAGTAACGCATTTTGGGATATGTGCTTCAGCTATGAAAGCTAAGTTTCACATTCATCTCTTGTGTGGAATGCTTTCAGGGTAAAGAATATGAAGCCCACTCGTTAGCAGAGGAGTTGGAGCAAATCTGCCAGTGCTGAGGTTTTCATGGTACTTCAGCACTTAATACTTAAAATGCAGATGCTCATGTTTGTTGTTTACATGATTTCAAGGATTCTGATAAAGTGTTCCATCTGATCCAGCTTCAGATAACCCAGGGAAATATGTTAAAAACTCATGTATTGCATTCGTCTTTACAGAGAATAGGAGATAAATATGATTCCAAAATATATAAATAGTTTACGAATTATTGGCACTATCTTTCAATGTTATTTATCTTTTCATAACTGTAATTCAAAAATTGTCGTTTATAATTGAAGGTCGTCTAATTTCATTTGCCAAGAACACAAGATTAGCATATATGCCTGAACAATAAAATAAAATATTAGTGAGACATTTGCCTCCAGTAAGGGAAAAAATGCTTGAACTTTTACCATAAATCTGCATCATATAAGTCTGAATAAATTTATATAAGTTATATGTGTATGTGTACAAGTGCATGTGTGTGTGGAGGGAGCAAGATATGAAGGTGAAGTGATTTTAAAAGGATATTAAGTATGATATTTGAAGAAAATAGATATGAAAATACTAATCCCTGGCAAAAATAAATATGTACAGACGTATATATGTCAGACAGCTTTTTCAGAACTAAGTGGCGTGTAGATGTTTATAGTTGAACGCTGTCTTTTGATAAGGGAAAAGGTTCAAAAGTTTGAAAGGAAGCTAGTAAATGACTAATTGCCTTGCATGTAGGAAAGGACAAACAGTGGGAAAGAATTATCTGCTATCTTACTGATACTCAAAAAGATGCCAGCAGCTTCACAGAAAGCCTGCAGTACTGACAACTGATGAACCGTTTGTGAGTATCCACAGTTGAGGTGAGCTAATAAATCAGATGTTAGAAACAAAATGATATTTTTTCACTGGTGACTCTAGAAGAACCTGTATAGAAAGGTTTAAAAAGGTTAAAAGCTAATATATTAGAATTGGTAACATCTGTTAATGTGCAGCTCATATTTTGAATGTAGGGGAAAATGGGTTTTAATTCATATTCTGAGCCAGGTTCTTATCTTTTTGTGTTACTATCTAAAAAGATGTACCAATTTAGCTTAGAAAGATAGCCTTTTTCTTTGCATATGCTTTAATGTAATATTCTTAAGCAGTGCCAAACTCTGAAAACACAAGTCTACCTTGTTTAAACTTGACGAGTGCAACGTGTTCTGTAGCAAAGAATTTCTTAACAGAGCCATAGCTCTGTAATGGGCAGAACATTTACAGTGATCACAGGGCAGGTCACCCACCAAGAATGCTTTACTGAACTGTCAGTGGATACTTCCACATTGTATTGCTGTTGCCTGCACAATAGACCTGCAGAACATGACACAGATGCAACTTAAATGCCATGTGAGCATGTTATTGGGTTGTTTATTTTCTTTCACCTCTGTTCAGTGCATGAACAGAAAGAGATGATATCTTTGAGTACTGTACTATGGAAATATCCATAGCAAAATATGTTACTTGATGATGCCTTTATTCTGTAGACCCTAGACACTGAACTGCTATCAGTAATCTCATTTCACATAACGCACGCAGCATAACTAATTCAGCATCCTTAGTTATATAGTTTTAGCTACTGTTAATCTGCACTGAGCAGTTACTCTAAAAATAAAAGTCTCTATCTTATGTTGTTATTACCAATTCCTTCACCCGTGCAGTCCCCTTGCTTGTTTCATTTACAGAACATTAATAACTAGTCACAATAAAGTATTATTTAATTTCGCTCGTGAGCTGGTTGAACAGTAGCTGTGTATTGACACTTTTAGTCCACTTAATTAAGCCCAAAAGTACAAAGCAAAAGCAGTTAATTACAGCAATCAATATATAATAAATGTGAAGTACTGAGCACAAAATCATGATTCTTAGGGGCACTGTAGCAAAGCAAAATTTTGTAAAAAGACCAAATCTGGGCCATACATTGTTTTTTGGTGGGCATAATTTTCTGAGAACTTAATAGCATCAAGGAGATAGGATTTCCTATCTGGAACCTAGTGTTAGATATTCTTCATCTGAAATGGTTCATAAAACACACATGAATTTCACAGTGATAAGTAGTCATTTAAGTAAATATATTATACATGCAGCAGCCAACAAATACTGTAAGTCCATTGATACCTATTGACCTCAACACACTATGCAAACAGCATATTCTGCTTGCAGAGCAGCTTGAAAAAAATCATTCCTTAAAAATTGATAAATTGCATAAAGTGGTTGAAGTCTTTTGATATTTTTCATATTCAAATGTTAATCTTGGCTCTTATCCATATGTTGTTTCAGGAATATCACAATGAGAAAGTAGTTTAGCTCCTCAGTTTAGCGTGCTGGTGAATTTGTGTAACTTACTCTCCTAAAACACGCTTCTCTGGACATCAAGTTGGATTTTCAATTGTCTGTGTACACTTTGTATAATCTTAAACAGTTATTTTGGCAATAGTTACAATTGAATGTTTAAAATAAGATGGTCCTTCTTTCACTGTTAGTTTGCCATGAATCAAATTAATCACACTCCAACAACTTTTAAAAAACTGTACCTCAAGAGTTTTCAAGCTATTAAATATTTTTCTATTATAAGGGCTCAGAATTGTTCATTGCAGAGAATAAAGTACCACTTTGCATACATTACACAAACATTTCATGCTTCATGATTCTACAGTAAATTTTCGTACTGATTACTTGTAATCTAAGAATCTCCTGCTGTTTTATGGAGAGTCTTATTAATTTCATTCAAGTAGCAAAATTAACACCTGTAGAGAGCCCTTCATGATTTTGAAACTTTTGTCATATTTCTAATAACCTACTCCATTCATTGTATAATAGCTGGTTTATTTTACCTCTGAATCTATTTATTGATTCTCAAGGTTTTAAAGAAGAAATTTCACCTGTCCCTCCTTTTTTTTTTTTTTCCTTTTTTCTTTTAAATTATTATATCAGCAGGGCTGGTTATTGATGATAGATTCAGATATGATCGTAGTTTTGAAGCTAGATCATTTTGTGTTGAGTATCGAGAATTGAAATATTTCTTTCACAGTTGGAAGGAGAGCTGAGACATTTGTATGGCACTCCTATGGCTGCTCGTGCCAGTAGAAATTAAATGAAGTACTCACTTATTACTGTATGGATAGAGATTTTGTTATCGGAAAGCCAGATCTATAAATGGTGGATTCGCTTGCAGAAATAACATAAATGGATTGTAGAATGTTAAAGGTTAATAATGAGGCTTAGGAGGGGTAACTTCAAGGTACTGACAGAATTGTCCTTCTAGGTGAGGCAGAGAGGAATATAAGCCATGTCTCAAAGTCTTTTATGATGAGAATGGATTATAAAAATGTTTGACAGGCTTCTGACATCTATCTACATGTATATTTCATTTTTATTTTTTGTGTGGTTGATTCTCAGTAATGCAAATAATCAGCAAACCTGTATATACATAACATTAGATGAGATAATTATACATAATTTTATACATAATAAATATACGTAGATTATTTATTGTTGTCAGAACGTATTGTGTTACCTGTTAGATTGCTTCAAAAGTAATGCCTCCTATTTGTTTCCATGGAAACTACAACAGATACAAAAGGCACAATAGCACTATTTGATAAAGCAAATTGTCAGCTACAAAATACTATTTTTAAGCATGCTAGCTACACATATTCATCAGTGATGAACAAGAGCCTGCATACTGTGCTTGTCAAAATTGATACCAGTAGAGTCGCTGAAACGACTATTGTCTCACTATGCTAGCATCCATTCTTTGTTCTCCAGGAATGTTCAGAAAGAATTGATGAATGTCAGTGGATGCCATTTCATCCACATGGAGGAATGATGACACAGTTTGCTTCATAAACCTGTCTGTGTCAGATGCCATTGTGACAGAGTGCCCCTCTGCTGCCATCTGTGCAATGACATGTAATGGAATACCGATTAGAAGGTTCAAGCTCTACTGCTATACCACCAACATCTGCCTCTGATGTTGTGGGCCAATATAATATAAAAGGAAGCATTCAGATTAACCCTAGTATTTTGAGAAACTTCTTTCTCTTCTTTTTCTTTTCTTGTGATGATATTCTGTGTTGTTTCACTTGCACAGCCTGAAAGGAAAAAGCTATATTTGGTTATCCCATCTGGGAGGTTAACCAGTGACATCTGCAGCAGCAGGGTCAGACTACATGTTCTGAAGTAGGGTAAAGTGAAGATAGGATCTGTGTGTGAACCAGAGGGACACTTGGTTGAATAGCTGTGCAGGCTGGCACAGAAATTGAGTGCTGTAAAAGCAACAGGGATCTTGCAGTAAGCATGATAGTGACTGGTATAATTTTGACATTTATATAATTTACTTGACTTTCAAATGAGTCCTTTCAGAGCACATACCACAGAAAGAAGTGTTTCTAAGACTTTTCTTGTTTTGATTTTTTCAAATATTTATTTATCAGATAAAATAGGTTGAGATTGTCTTTACCCACCTGAGTGGTGTGCTTAAATCTAAAAGCCGTTTCCAAAATCTTTAATTTCCTTAATGCCTAAGTATGCTGCATGTGTTAAATTATGTGGTAAATGCTGCGAAAAGTTCAGGCAACACTGTTTCTCTCAAGTAAGAGAACTGTTGTTTTTTTTTTCCTGAAATATTTTTGAAACGTTTAAACATTTTTCATTTTCTTCCCCACATTTTTGAATATAAAATGCAATCCCATAATATGAGCTCAGAATATTTCGGTTTTAGATCACGAGCTTTCCTATGCTCTCAAACACAAATGGATTTAAGACCGTGTATGGCAGCCTACCTTTCTCTTCCCTGAAATTCTTACAGGCCTGTAGGTAGGTCAGAGCCTAGTAGAAATAATTTGAAAGCTTTATTGTGATGCCTCGATTCTATGGTGTCTTGGGATGCTCTTAATCGCTTTTGATGATAATTGTTGGCCTGTATACCCTGATAATGATGGTGAAAATAATCATTTAGCAGAGTTTAGACTTTGCGGATAATTAATACTCTTTTTTGTTAATATTGGAGTAATTGCTGCTTCAGTTTCAAATCAATCTGTGAAGCATAATGAGCTATAGGTTTTTGTAACTGCCTGCAAAAAAGCCAAGTTGGGAACAATTTGTGTGGTTGAACTTTTTATCTGTTAATATCATCACATAAATTAACAATAAAATACATTTATTAACGTAATTAGTTTATTGTAGAAGGTAACACTGTTCAAAGAAGCAGGCCTTTTAAACTTATAAAGGAGAAATGTATTTCACGTATTTCCAAAATCTTTTCTATTTCTAATATGGCTGAATATGTTTGCTTTATTCACAAAGTACCGCTCTTGTCTTCTGCAAAGGTAAGCAGGTTAAGTTTGGTGTTTTAACATGGGCATTCTGATTTTAAAAAGATATTTATTTAATGATGGAATAATTAATTTCATTGGTACAATAGAATAATAGAAGGTTTGGGTTGGAGGGGACCTTTAAGGTCATCTAGTTCCAACCCCCCTGGTGTAGGCAGGGACGCCTTCCACTAGACCGGGTTGCTCACAGCCCCATTCAGCCTGGCCTTGAATGCTTCCAGGGAGGGGATATCTACATCCTCACTGGATAGCCTGTTCCAGTGTCTCACCACCCTGATGGTAAAGAATTTATTTCTATTATCTAATCTTAATCTACCCTCTTCTATTTTAACAACATTTTCCCTCTTGCTATCCCTATATGCCCTTACAAAAAGTCCTTCCCCATCTTTCTTGTAGGTCCCCTTCAGGTACTGGCAAGCCACTACCAGGTCCCCCTGGAACCATCTCTTCTCCAGGCTGTAGAGCCCCATTTCTCTCAGCCCATCCGCACTGTGGACGTGCTCCAGCCCTCTGATCATCTTCGTGGCCCTCTTCTGGACTTGCTCCAACAGATCCACGTCCTTTTTGCACATAGGTCTCCACAACTGGACACAGTACTCCAGGTGGAGTCTCATGAGAGCAGAGTAGAAGGGCAGAATCACTTCTCTCGACCTGCTGGTCACATTTCTCTTGATGCAACCCAGGATGTGGTTGGCCTTCTGGGTTGCAAGCGCACATTGCTGACTCGTGTTGAGTCTTTCATCAATCAACACTCCCAAATCCTTCTCCTCATAGCTGCTCTCAAGCCATTGTCCACCCAGCCTGTATTTGCACTGTAACTCCCCATCATAAAAGGCCACCTAGTTCATCAGAGCCCTTGGTGGGACCATGTTGGTTACCATGAATCACCTCATTTTTATTTACGTTTTACCTTAGTAGGGCTTTCGGGAGGATCGACTCCGTGATCTTGAATGGCACAGAAGAAACTGTGACTGCCACTGTCAAATATAATCTCACTTTATCTCAGAAGAATACTTAGAAATCTTATGTTTAGTTAATCTCTAACTTGAGGGGAACAGAACTGTAGGTAGGCAAAAAAAGACTACATCTTTATCAACTGCCCCAAATTTTGTTCTATTGGACTAGATTTCTTCTAGAGCATTTGCTAGCATTTAGAAAGAATGTGACAAATTCGTCACTGTCTGAGTGCTATTTCACAGAACTCAAATATTGGTTTCTTTGGCCACTGTCTTTCAGTTACGCATCTGCCTCGCTTGCTATTTTCTGAATTCTCATGAATCTCACAGGTGTATACTCTTTACCAGCTGTTCAATATATTGATGCCATCATACACTAGCAGGTCATTTTCGTCAAGGTTACAGGAGCATCTCTTCAAAGGAGATGACATTTTGCAGGCATATCTTTGTATGCCCTTGTTGTGTTTTTGAGAAAGCAGACAGAACTCACCCTCTCACTATGGCCCATTAGATTCTCTGAATATTTAAGTTGTGTCTTCCAATGGACTTGACCTGACAGCTGGCTTGAAGAGACCCTCCTTGCAGGGGATACTGGATGAAAATACCTTGTCCTAAAGTTCCTCTAGGATTTGTTTTCATAGGATGCTGTTGAAGCTCTGTGGTGATGTATGGAACAGATACATAATTCTGGAAAACACAATTGATAACAACTTCCATGTCAACAAAAAGGTAGCATCTAAACTCTTTAAAATGCATTTGAGGAATTATCCATCACTTTACTTTCTTCTGCACCTGGCTCTGTTTTCTGTGAAAAGTAACAGAGCAGTCAATACTTGTGTATTTCTTTCAATTCCCTATTACATATGTATACTATAGTGTGCAGTTATCAAACATCATCTTTTTAGCTTTAAAAGTTTCAACTTATCCTTAGCATCATGTGGGGAATGCATAGAAAATAAATTTGGGAACATCCATTTATTTCAATTAGTCTAAGTATGCAGACAGTTTTATATTCAATTAATTAAAAAAAAAAAAAAAAAAAAGTTGCAACCATTTATGTTGTGTTCATCTCCAACTGTTTCTAAACTTCCAGCACATTTTCAAGTGTTTGTAGGAAGTATAGCCCTCACAAGAAAATGCTGAGTTCTTAAATGGAGCCTAGAGTTCTAGCCAATGTGCAATTCTAAATGTGGAATCACGTCAATGTGTAGCATGGAATAAGGGTATATATATTGATGAACTGTTGTATTCTTATAGTATTGATTTCCATAGCCAAAAAGAAGTATTTTGTTTTAATCAGATACTCTGTTGAAATGTTAATGCAGAATCTTTTGGAGAACATTTGCTTAAGTATTGAGAACAGTAGAAATTATACTTTTTGTCTCATTGAAAGAATGAGACTCCTCTTGCTCAAAGGCTAAGTGCAAGTGTTGCTGTATTCAGCTTTTGAGGAAACTGTTTCCAAAGTCCATTAATCCCAAAATCATGAAACGTTAGGGATGCTAGTAAACTGAGGTTTTATTTTACTTGTAACACTGTAAAAGCTGTGTGTATCATCTTCAGAACTATATCAACCTAAATGTCTTAGTGTATAATAAGGAGCTGTACTGTACTGTGTCATTTAGACAGCATCTACAACTGGTGGTAAAATGCAGGTAGTCTGGGAGTTGATTTAAACTCTAAAACAGAAACGCTTCTTAAAAACATAACTGACATTTTTTTGTCTTTCAGATCACTGAAAATTACCAAATTACATCAAATTACTGAAATTTGTAAAAACAAACAAACAAAAAAACCAACAGACTTTAAAGCAATTACTAAAATTCACTATTACCAAATAGCAAGTTCTGTCTCAAATTCTTTAAGGACAAAATGGAGGACTAAATCTCTCTATGAAATCTCTTTTGATCACGTAGTGAAATTTAAATAATTTGATGGCAAAACACCTTTGATGGTGAAGGAAGATTGCAGAATGACACTTACAAATTTAAGTCACAAAAGCTGAGTGTACAAATATTAACCTCTGTTCTCCTTTCCTCATTTTTACTGCATGGCGTACATGTATTTTGATACTCAGTTGTAGAGAATCCAGGGCTGTGAAGGAGAAATGAAATGCTCTTCTTCTTGAACTGATTTTGTTCTTTTACATTTTGGAAGTGAAGGTTTAGAAAGATTAACAATGCTTGATTCAAAAATATGTTAAGGTATTACAGTGAGAATTTAAATGACAGCAGTTACATAATTCCTAGCATATGAATAATTTTTGCTTGAGAATTAACTTATTAATTACAGCAGTTAAGTGTAATTATTCTGCCTCTTAAGGTGTACCTTATTATTGCTTTTTAACAATAAGACAAAATCTGCCAAAGGTAATTATCATAACAATAATTCGTTGCATGCTTTTGATCTTGTTAGGAATACAATATAATCTTCATGAAATGATCTTTTCCATGTTAATCAGTCATTCACAGAAAAGTCTTTCATGTTTCTTACTCCTTTGAGAGGTGGATTGAAGCTTGGTAATTGGAGAGGCAGTGAACAACAGTACAGAATTCGTTGCTCTGTTTGAGGGACTGGTTTTGACTGAGTACAGGAGTGCTTGCAAAAATTGAATTAAATTTCTTCACAGTAATAAAATGTTGCAAATTTAAATAATTCACTCAAAAACTCCTACATTTGGCTCACTCAAACCTCTCATAACTGAAAATGCCTTACGGAACTGTTACGCAGCAAGATACTAACAAACAAGCAGGGACTTCAGCTTTTTCTTCTGTGTGTTCTTTTTTTTTTTTATGTGTTGGATTTACACAGTTTCTTCGTCATGATTTCAGTACACTGGTGTATGGGAACTGTTGAGTCACAGCCTGAACCACTGATTGATCACCTGAGGACAGGACTGAGTCAGCCCTGGGAGCACAGGTGAAGCTGTAGACCCCATTTAAGGGCTGACTGCCTCTGGGGAAGGATCTCTTTCTGGAGATCCCTTCTCCGTGGAGTCTTTCCTGTGAGCCTGGATCTTTGGATACAGGTCAGCGTTCTTTCTCAGTTTGTTTCTTTTCCCATTTCCACCACAGTAATCTTTCCAGCTGTAACACTAACTGCAACAACTGGCAACCTCCTATCTATTTAAAAAATATCAAACTTTTGTTTAAGTATCTGTAGCAGACATTTTTTTCACTGCTGATGTAACATTCAATCTGATTTTATTTTCTTTTTAACAAGAATAACATTGATATTTCCTCCCTCACTAACACCTGCTCTTGCTTTATATTGAATTCAAGTGAGATAAAAATGAACAAAGACTCTGAGAAAGAGATGTTGCAAATCAGATGGGGGTAGGTATCACAGTACCCTTAAGAATAAGTTGAAGATAGTTTTTGTTAATTGGTTACCACCTCAGAGAAGTTTCTCAAACATGTAAGATTCACAGTGAAGAAAAACGAAAACTTGGTCTTCTAGTGTATATTTATGGAGTAAGACAATAAATGTTATTGCTGAGCTTGTAAATATTTTTTTCAATTGTTCACAAAAATACTGTATCTATAGTATGATACATGGTCTCCCTTGCTTGCACTCAAAATTATTAATCTCTTTTGGGTTGTATAACTAGTAGCACACATTTAGCACTTTATAAACTATATTTGGATGTTAGCATTTGACATCCATAATCATTGCTTGAATGTAGAAAAAGTGCATTTTTTTTTCCCTAAAAAGCAGATGGGATTTTGAAATGAGGGGTTAGATCTGTAGTAATTCCTGCATGTTAAGAAACAGAGATAAAAAATGATGTGGCGTGTTAGAAGAAGGAGAATGCTTCAAAGCTGCTTGCTTCCTGTAGCATAGTAAATGTTAGGTATATTTTTAGAAGCAGTGAATGTCTGCTGAGCATGTAATAAAGAATGGTGACGTTCAGTATCTCGTTTTGACGTTGTAGTATTTCTATGCCATGCTTTAAAAAAAATATTTGAGAGGGTCACATTCTTGCTGAAGTTTAGTCCAGCACACTTCAGAGACTTAGCACAGGATTCAAATGCTCGTATTGCTTAAAAATTGTAAGTGTTTATTTTGACTCTAGGAGACAATTCCTGCATGTGCTTCTTCAAATATATGACTTGCTCAGTGGAACATGGTTGTTATACTTCTAGTTCAAGGTGTAATATATTATTTCCATATGTTTCTGATGGATTTTTTCTGTTCTTGTTTTATTTTCTTGTATTTCTTTGTTGATTTTAATGTATAGGCTTTCAGTTGTTTGTTGTGTGAATGAATCACTTAAAAGCACCTTCTGTAAATGAGCTTCAAATGTTAAATGTCTGAAGTGCTGCCAAATGTGCGTCTGAAAAACTTGCAAGAAATTTATCATTTTGTCTTTATGATATGTACATAAGAGAAATAATTATCTGTAATCAAAAGAATTCTTCAAGTTACTGGAAATTTTTCAAAATTTATTTTTCCTTATCAAGAGCAATGAGTCAGAAATATGAGTGTTATTTCAGGATCTTACTGTCTTTCTGATTTCTGTTTCACTAGGCTGTTTGTAATCCTATGGACAGCAATGTCAGCTTAATTTCTTCACTTCTTGATAAACGTATTACGAGGACTGCTCCAGAAGTAATATCTCCTACCTTATTGTATTGTCCCATGATGTTGTTGGTTTGGCAGTGGAGCCTGAACCTTCCCACCAGCATTCTTTTGTGTTTTGTTGCCATGTGACAGATAGCAGCAGAGGGGCAGTCTGACCAAATGGCACCTGACATGGAAGTGTGTATGAAGCAAAGGTGTGTCATGGAATTCCTTCATGTGGAAAATATGGCAACCATAGATATTCATTAACACTTGCTGAATGCTTCTGGAGATGGGAGAGTGAATGTGAGCACAGAGAGGCAGTGGGTAGTGTGTTTCAGCAGTGGTGACTGTGGATTACCTCCACTGGTGCCGATTTTGATGAGCATAGTATGCAGGCTTATGTTCACCCCTGGTGAAAATAGATGCCATTATAATAGTGGTAACTATATTGAAAAGATAGCGTTCTGTATCTGACAATTTGCTTTATCAAACAGTGCTGTTCTGCTCTTTGTATCTGTTGTAGTTTCTGTGGAAATAAATAGGAGGCATTACTTTTGAAGCCACCTCGGTGTATGGCCAGATTGTGTGACATGGTGAATGATGGTTTTGTGTTGTTTTGTTGTTTTTTTTTGTTTGAGCCACAGTTGTATCACTGTGCTCTAGATGGTCAATGTTGTATTGAAACAAAATCCTGAAAAGCCGTTTAGTCTCTAATAATTTTTTTTACTGCAGAATTCTGGTTTTGCAGACAAGTTCTGTTCTTTCTCATGTGGGTGTTATTATTCTTCAGAGCTCCCATAATTTAATATAGTGATGTGTGCGAGACCCAAAAAAGGAAGAAAATGGCATCCACGGTAAAATGAAACTTGCATGTAGGAAAGAAAAAAAAAAACAACCAAAAACATAATTTGGTACATAAATAGAATCTTGTCAGTTTCAGTCCCTGAGCCTACACTTCAAGTTTTCTGTGGTTTATTTTTTAATGTTATTTTCATTCAGTGGTAATTAACATGTCTGCTTCTTTGAAATAACGTAGCTTACAGACTCCACAGTTTACAATATTGCCCTCCCTCTTCAGAAGGATTCCCAAAATCAGATTGCTTCTCTTTTTGGAAAGAATAGTATTTTAGGAAAGACAGTATGTCTTTGAGCTCAAACATAAACACTGTATATCACCTCCCTTTGCACTCCCCTGTTTTTAAATCCTTCACTCAGTCCCTCTGGTGACACTAGATTGTGGGGTGGTATTTGACTCATGTCTCTGACTGCCCTGCTTAGCAGTCCAGCCTAGAGCATCCCGATGCCCTTTTCAGTAAGAGAGGGATACGGTGATGCATGCCCTTATCTCAACAGATAATCGGATGTTGTAGGATGCATTGATTCCTCAGTTCAGACTTCAAGATGAAAAATTGTTTTCAATACTGTTCAGCAAAAACTGTACCTTCAATACAACTGCAATATTAAAAAGCTAAATAAACTCCTTTTCATGTTTTCTTTTTGAGGAAGAATAATCAAGAGCTTAACAATCTGTCTGCTTTTGAAGGTAAAGGATATGCTGCCAAGGCAGTGAAATCATTTCTATGTGTGAGTGCAAATCTGAATACCTTTATTCAAATCATGAGCAGGAGTGAGCTATATTATGCCAGTGATTCAGTCATGTCTTCCCTTTCTAACTGGTGGCACATAAAGGCATAACATCAGAAAAATAATATGAAATAACAAACAAAAAAGAAACAAAGTGAAACTTAATTTATAGTTTGTTTAGATGAGTCTGGGGTTTCATGCCTTTGTTATAAAGGTGTTTGAGCAGATAGCAGAGATATGAATGCTTTAGTAGGAAGGAAGATCTGAACTGTGACTGGGATAAAAGCTGTGTTTTACTTATGCATTTTCTTGCATTTTTAAGAGAAGACATTAAATAGCTCTCTTGGCTGAGGAAAAGGTGACGGGCTGCCAATCACTTTAAGATATTCCATGTACATTTTCATATTGTTATGAGGACTCCCTGAGCAAGATAAAATATATCCTAAACAGTTCTAGGAACTGTAATTGTATTCAGTGGCAGGGGATTGTCAGCAAATTCAGGGGGAGGAATGGAAGAAAGTTTGAAAGAGAAAGATGAAGAATTAGGACATGATTAGCATGCCACACTTGAAGAGTTTAGTGTCTCCTAATAGTAATATCTGAGAAAATTCTTCATTGTTACCATAGCAAGGATTAACATAGCTCTGTTGCTCTACATGGTAAGTAATGTGCCAGGAATTGAGTTGAAATGCCATTACATTTTTGGATTAAAAGAGAATCAATACTATTCAACACAAATATATCAAAAATGACAGAGCTCTGTGGAATAAATGAACAAAGAATCCTTGTTTAAACTTAAGATGGGCAGCCACTTCTAGGAATAATGAGATGTGATAATGCTGCATTGATAGCATTTGAGAGCATGTGAGAGATGTTTCTTAAATGAGAAAAAGTCATTGCTGAATTAAAGAAGAAATTATGAAGAACATTAGTGTGTACATGCAGGATGATCATCGGAATACCAAATGTGCTTGTGTCATCCTTACGTCTCTTGTTCTTAAATATCCAACTTTTTCTTTAATTGATGCTGATATCTGAGAGTCTGACATAATCTCTGAAATATTTAGTTTCTTTATGTAGGAGAAACTAAGGCAAGATAAAATGCAGTGTTTTTTGTTTACTCTGGTGACTGTTTTACAAATCCTTGAAAGAGTTGCCTTGTAATGTGGGATGAGGAAATGTTTGAAATCTAGGAAGTTAATGGGACAGTAGCACTATTTCTACACACTGTTATTTCTGAATATCTAACACGTTCCTGTTTTTTCACTTACCTCTATGGCTTGCTGGTCCCTATAAACAGAATATTTTAATTTCAATGCCTAACTTGATAATAAAGATACTCAGTAATAAGAAATATGAGTAGTTTAAAATATAAATAATTACAAATGGAAAAAGATAAGTCTTATTATAGCCTCCAGTGCTTCATTTGGGGGTGGGGGGAAACAGTTAAAAGTGTTATCAAGTACTGTAAGGATGTGTTGATAAAGGAAAAAAAATATTCCTCATAGTTTAGGTTAACTATTTCAATTATGCTTTAACTGCAATATTCAACACACTCTCTAAATAATGTGAATGAAGTATGCCTTGGGCATAAGGTCACTCACAAACCTATATAAAATTCATTCCTGTTGCTGATTTGGTGCTGTGGTTTTATTATCTTTGTAGTACTGTAGTTGAGTAGTGTGGTTTTTGGGTTTTTTTGTTTGTTTTTTTTTTTTTTTTTTTTTTTTTTTTTTAAAGGGAAACCTCATAAACCTGTTGTAAGAACTTCTTGGCACTTAATTAGGTTTGGCTGCTCTGATGAGGCTGCAGCAGTAATCCTATCTGCATATCCTTTTACATAAGAAATATTTACTTATTAGCCATTGCCATCTACTTTAGCCTTCTGAGAATACACAGCCAGCTAGTGATTCTAGCAGCTATTTCAAATATCTGATTACCTAATGTACATTTAATTCAAACCTAAACGTGGACGTGGGTAAGCATCTTAGACTTTTTGAGAAAATACTTCAAGTAATTGAGTGGTCTCTTCAGTTGTAGGTGTCTGTCACTGGGACTTCAGAAGTGTATTGTTCATTTATCATTCTAGATGTAATTTGTGTTTGTTTAAAATTGTACCTTGCCCAGTGGTAGATGATAGAAATTGCACAGGTTTTGCCATCAATACTAAACACTCTGCCTTGTGTTAAGTACTGTGGTCGAACAGCACAGAACTATTCCCATAGAATTAAAATCATAACAGTACACACTGTGTAGTCAGAATTGATTAAATACACAAAGTGATAGTAGTAGGTACTCGCTGCCAATCAGTCAATATTTTTAGTATCGTTAATTGTTCATGTATTTATTGCTTGTTATTTTTACTTGCTGTATAGTGACTTTAGAATTTCAGAAATGCTTTTTCTAGGTCAATGGATTTTTGCTTTTAATAACAAAAACATTGTTAAATCTGTGATATGGTACTCCCTGATTGCCATGATCAGAAAATTAAATCTGTACACTTAAGCATGTAGTATATTTCTTGCCTATTCTTCATATGTTAAAACGGCTTACTTGGCAAAGTAGTACAATATTAGGAAGGGGAAAAATTGAATTCTTAACATAAATTGTGGCAATTCTGTATTTTGGTGAATTCTGAGCACGCTGACATAACAGATGTGTATCTGTCTTAAATATAAATTAATTTAGAAGAGCTAATTGATATGGTCACATCATTCCTAATTGGCATTGCCAAATAGTCTGAAGTCAGTTTAAGTCTGCTCACCAAGCATTTGCTATGTGTTGCCAGAGTATGCCTGGTTATTTGTAGGAATGTATTAAATCAAACACAATCTCTGAATGACTCAAATTTAGGGAAATTTTAATTATAGAATTGCTCAGCTTGGAAAAGACCTTAAAGATCATCGAGTCCAACCACAACCTCACCATACTACCATAACTTTAACAACCCTGCACTAAATCATGTCCCTGAGCACCACATCCTAATGATTTTTAAACACATCCAGGGATGGTGACTCAATCACCTCCCTGGGGAGCCTAACAAATCCTTTTTGTTAATAAAAGCTCCTCAAAAGCCTTTATAATTTGTATTTCAAAAAAGGAACTTAATCATTTTTCCAGTTTGTTCAGTGTTTTTTGTCATGCAGGTAAGCTGCAAATAGAGTGTAAATGCTCAAGTGTGTACCTGCAAGTTGTAATCAGTACTGTAACCATTTTTACGCTTGCGTATTTCACCATGTTTGCTAGCAAACATGAAGAGCATGCAAGGATGTTTCTGGGACTTGATCCTATATGTTTGTAACTTTCTGCACTGAAAGGAAGCAAACCTGATCTTGGAATAGAATGTGTAGTGTGCATCAAGTGTAGTGTTTTAGGAGAGCTAGCATTCAACCATCTTGATTTACGTAGTATCAGCTATTAGAGAAATTTGTGATACTGAGCTAATCATTAATTGCAGTTTAATTGAGTTGATTTACTGATATGGGGCAGAAAAAGTGTCCTTTTTTTTGCACAGGTGTCTTGCAATTCTAGATGTGTTGCAAAGAAGAAATGACTTTGACTTTTTAGGAAACTAGTGATACATACTGTAATAGACAAAAGTATCATCTACAATATAGATTCTAATTTAGAGTTCCAGTAATTCAGTAGATAAGGTCTTGTTACAACCACCTGGAACTAGCAACATCTGAGCAGCAGTAAGCAGCAGAGGAGAGAGCCGTAATGCAAACTTAATTTCTTATTAATTTCTTTGCATTAGGGGGTTTATTCATTGAACCTGTCTGGCTTATGAGACAGGGAGTCACTCAAGATCCTTCTGAAATTCGGGGGTCTGAGCAGTTCGCCAACCAAAATAATGAACTAAAAACAATTTTCCATCAAACATAGACTGTAGGTTATTTTATTAGATAAAATTAATGGTTAATTAAAAATATTAAATAATATTTAAAAAATGTTTCTTTCTGACTATCGAGGATATCTTCAGACAATGGAAACATAAAATTTGAATGGCTCTTTTTAAATTCTCTTGGCAGTATGTTAACCTGAAGTCCTCTTTGTTTTTCAGCTCCATTTGTTTTCAAGCAAATGCTTTTCTTATGAAAAAGAAAACTCCTGTTGTCAACTACGACAGTGGCGAAGAGACTTTGTGCAGCTGCTTTGACTATACGCACAGTGAAAAGGTAATCATGCTTTCTCTCATAATATTCCTCAAATATTTGTGAAACTGGGAATAAGAATTTTGCATAGCTTTATTTTGGAGACAACATTCAAGAGATGCTGTTCATTCTTAGGTCTTTCAAATGTGTTTGAAAACCCAGATTGACTTGTAAACTATTTAGAAAACATCAAACAGTAAAACAACTGATGTTGAACGGAATATGAACCAAACAACTCCTTTGGTGTTGATAATCTAGGGCACATTGTGTGAAGAGAAGATGAGCAAGTTGGATTAAACCAGATGAACTTACTAAGATTTGGTGATGCAAAAAAACACTGAGATCCTTTTTTAAGCGTACTGCTGCAAGTGTGTTTAATACAAAATTAATCAGCACACAAATTTAGGTACGCTAGTGTTTTGTTCTTCAGTTTCCAAATCCTTTGTTAATATTTGTATCCTTCATCCATGGGACTTCTATTGATCAGTACGGATGTGATGACTATTTAAGGTTTGAAATCTTACTGGCAGGAGATGTTTTACACTGGCAAAAAAATGGTCATTGGAATTGAAGACTTTGTCAAAACTTGTCACTTAAAAAATCAATAGGAAAAGATTAGTTTTCGAGAGTAAAAATATGGAGTTTTTTATCCTCCTAGGCAATTTTTTACTTCAAAAGAAAGGCTGAGTGTACCGTCATTCACAGGGAAATCTGTCTTTTTTCACTATTGAAGCATCCTGTAGTGGACAAGAATTTTATTAGTTTGAAGAAGACCTTGGATTTATAGGTGTGCTGTTGAATGATTTTAATACTTCCTGACTTCAAACACCTTCAGCGGGTTGGTTGGTGCAGAAGCCCTAGGTAGGTCTTCAGAGAATTAGGTATGGAGTAGATAGGGTCAGACAAGATCTCTCGGGAGCAGGAAGGAGTTGGAGGAGAGTTGTTTGTCCGCAGCCAGAACAGACCTTGTCCTGAGGTGTTTGTAGAGGCTGTGGGTAAACTGTGCTGGCTGGGGCACCAGAAGAGCCTAGAGAAGGGAATACTTCAGTGCAGAAATCAAGTGTAGCCCTAACAAGTGGAACAAAGGGCTTACTAAAAATGTTGGCAGTCCGTAAAATGTTTTCTGCTTTTGTGCATCACGGAGTTGCTAGGCCCATTCTAGGCTGTATTTTCTGTTCACAATTCTATTTACAAATGTTTGCATGTCTTAGTTGTTTTCCTACCTTCAATATAATTTTGAAAGGAAATGTATGAGATAACAGGATATGGCTGGGAACTGAAGACACGGGGAGCGCCGGTGTGCTCCGTCCTCCCTTGTGAAAAAGTACATCCATTATGAAGGATAGGTGACAGTTATATTTGTTGTTACAGATAGCAAGGTAGATGCTAAGAATAAAGGATGATAAACAGTTTCAAGATTGTATGAAATTACTTCATGCTCTCCCAAGCTGACAAATACTGAAGAGAAATAGACAGCATCCTCTGCAGCTGCAGGAGTCATGCAGGTCTGAGGGACAGAGCTAGAGTAGCCCCGGTGGGCAGTGTTTCCAGGACCATATATTTCCTGGCAAGGATAGCACTGGTTCAGATATGTGAATGGTGATATATCTTAGATTGTTTGTGATTTGAGTGAAAAAACTGGATTTCTTAAATGGATTGTATGTTTCCTTAAAGAATGATGTGGTCAGTTAGTTCACAAGTAGCTTGAGCCTAGAGCTACTTCTCAATACGGTGAATATATTTCAATTATAACAAGCAATACAGTTTTGTCTAAGGTTAACCCTAAGCACTGGATTTTGGGAAACTTCAACATCTTTAGATTCCGGCAGGTGCACACGTGTGTATTCACCATCTGACTGTACGACTATTCTGTGGCAAAGGAAGTTCACTCAACTCAGCAGAGTAGTTTCCTATTTTGATTTCACAGTACTTGAACTGTACAGGCCAAAATTTAAATAAATGAATGTGAGCCAGCTGGGTAGTCAGGTGTAGAATCCACTAAATGAGAATGAAGCGGCTTGATTTGAAGTAAGAGGAGCAAAAGGCAAAATAAAAATAAAGAAGAAAGTTTGAAGGCACAGTAGAACAGTTTCTAGTTACTCCTGTGTTTTCTTGACTCTTTTTCCTTTAGGATAGCTGAAGCAATTGAGTTTCATCGTTCCCTGAATATCTCATGAATATTTCAGTTCCAAATGGTTGAATGTTGTTTTTATTAGTCCATTTAGATTGCAGCACAAATATATTTCCCTGTGTGTGGCTGAGATTTGGAATTAGGGAATATTTGTGGCATGAGGCAATAAACAAAAAGAAATGCATAATGTACAGTTGAATACAGTTGTAACAACTGAGTGCTTTTTAAAGTTCACACACACAGAGCTTCACAGATTTGGGACCTGACCTACCGTATCTTTTATTTTATATATTAATATTCATTTCTTGCCAGTAGTACTTTGTACTTCCCTCACCCTAGAAAGTCACCAGACTGTGAGAAAGACAATTCTTATACTTCATTTCTTTTTATTTTTTCAGCGTAGTTTTCTTGTGTTCTTTCTTCAGCTGTCTCAGTTTGAAAGTGGACATCCTTGAAGAGGGCCACTGGCAAAAATAATTTGTAGAGAGTACTCAGGCATGTGTTTCATTACTTTTATTTTTATGTAAAAACAATTAATAACCTGAAAAGTTGGGCTGGTTCTGAGTGGATGAACAGGTACACAGGTTAAATCCCTGTCCAAAAGAGGCTAGAATGTAGACAGTTTACATAGCAGTTTTAAAAAAGGAGAGATCTGTTACCTATTTGATACAGAGCGATCAGTTTGTCTGTGCACAGTGGTATTTTCTTGTTGTTATTACTATTTATCCTTCTTTTATTGTTGAGTTTGTGAACTTCAGTTCTCTTATAACTAACCATTCTTCCTTTTGGCTATATTTTGTTGAAGTACATGTAAGTGCATAGGCAAGCATCAGAGTATGTTTTCCAATGAAAACTTCTTTTAAAATATTTTGCATCGATAATAAGAGACAGGGTACAAGGAATAAAATCCCTTGCATGAGACAGCTTGCAAGAATTTAGCCCAGAACAGATTATGTTAGGTACTGGCATTCGGTTCTAAATAATCATTTAATTTAGAAATGAGTAGAAATGAGTAGATTCCTGATGAGTAAAATTAGAAATGTAGATGACAGGTAATGATATGATACACGGGCCAGAAACTGATAGATTCTGTTCCAACATCTGTGTTGATTCTTGGGTTTCTTCAGAGTCAATAGGACATAATGAAGAGGTCTGCTCTGAAAGTAATGCCTTCTATTTTATTACATAGGCCCACAGTGTCAGAGGTGGATGTTGTTGGTATGGCAGTGGAAGTTGAACCTTCCCACCATTACATTACATTCCCACCCACATTATTTCACATCAGGCTTCTGTGTGACAGATGGCAGCAGAGAGTCATAAAATAGCATTTGACAAGGAAGTGCCCATGAAGCAGTGGTGTGTCACTGAATTCCTCCACATGGAAAAAATGGCATCCATTGTCATTCACTGACACTTACTGAACATTTCTGGTGACCGAAGAGTAGATGTGAGCACAGTGAAGCAGTGGGTGGTGTGTTTCAGCAGTGGCAACGGCAGTGTGCAAGACATTTATGTTCCAGACATGCAGATTTTTATGAGCTCAGTATGCAGGTTCTTGTTTCTCAATAGCAAAAATGTATAAGATAACGGTGGTGACTATGCTGAAAAACAGTGTTCTGCAGCTGAGAATTGTCTCTATCGAACAGTTGTTACTGTGTTCTTTTGTCTGTTGTAGTTTCTTTGGAAATAAATTGGAGGCATTACTTTCAGTGACCGATGTAAACTGTTGATGGACTGCCTAGTTTTGCCTGTTTGCCTTGGTACTCTTTGGGGTTTATATCTGATTCCAGGAAATTAGAACATCTTTGGGACTAAAATAAGACATTTTGTGAGTCCCTCATTAGATTTATTGTTGGAATTCTCCTTTGGTAAACGTCTCCACCCATCTTTGTAATCTTTCTTTTGATATAATGCACCTGATCCTAGGGGCACATCATATTTACCCAACAAGTAAAATGGGCTGGAAAAATGGGAACTACGATTCAAACCGTCTGTCAAATAAACCAACATGCAGGTTTGAATATGTACATTTATCAAATAAGTCTTTAGGAAGAGGGCTGTAGGCCATAACTGTTGAAAAAAACATCAGTGGAATATTGTTGCTGGCAATCAAATCAGACGTCTCTGAAGGGTGTCCAGCCATGTGCTTTGGAAAGATCGCTATTCTTTCCTCATTTCCTTTTCTGGCACAAGTGGCAGTCTGCTGATTTTCAGATAATTAAGGATTACATGATGAAGGCAACAGGCATATTATTTGATAAAAGGGCTGAGATGAAGGTGCCAGCTAAGTCTGGAAGATTCTGTAATTTGATGTGACTGCTGTCAGGAACACAGACTTGCTGAAATTAGATCTACTGGCTTCACCAGAGTAGCTGGCGAAGTGAAAAATGTACATGCAGAGCTTAGATGGGTTTCCTGAAGTCAGTGATTGTAAATTTTCATACATAACTCTGGGGCTAAGAAATACAGTATTAACCTTCTGTGTACCAAGGCTGATGATTTGCATTTGATGAAATTCTAAAGAGCTACTGGCTTTAGCTATTTCAGATTCTGACTACAAAAGCAACAACAAAACCTTGCACCTTTCAGAAAAGCTTAGTTCTTTGCATTCTTTATTGATCTTTCATCACTGTGAGCAGAGAACACCTAACTGATAGCTAAGCAGAGATCAAAAGAATATGACTGCACAGGTTATTTGCAATCACTTGAAAAGTTTTATGCACCTAATTATTTTCAGAGGAGAAGTAGAGAGGATAGATGATGATATATGTTATCCATTAATTGTTTGTGAGAAAGAACTTGTGTCCAATGCCTGCCCCATTCTCACTTTCTCTTATATACATTCAAAACCAGCGGAGTGACAGCCTTCAGGCCTGTCTGGCCCAGTCCCCTGCTTTTGATTTTGCAAGTCCACAGGAGGAAAAATGAGAACGCACTTCTTGCATGGCTTCATGTCTTTGGGTTTCAGGCTAGTAGGAGATAACCCCCTAGGACAGGCACAGTAGGTTAATGTATAAGATATTTGCTGGTGATGCAGCTTAAGATAGCAGTACGTTTTACTGGTGCTGGCTTTGCTCCGTAGGAATCTTTAGACTGGTGGCTTAACTCGGATGTGTCCAAGGGACCAAAACCACTGCAGAATGGTCACTGTAGCTATTGACTTCATCTTTGGCCTGGTTTTAGCCTACTGCTTTTGACTCTAACACTTATAACAGTTAAAAGGTCCCCTTCTAATTTGATCAGCATTCTGCTCTGTGGCACCTAGTTTCTTGGTTCAAAAGTTCACCATCATCATATTTAAAGAAGTAGACTTCCTGAATGAATGGCTGCAAGCAGCAAGCTGGAGCTTGCTCTAAGAAAAAGCAAACATTTCAGCATTTTAACAGGGCAACCATTCTAAATGAGTTCTGTTTTCCATGTACACCAGATTAAAATTGCTTATATGGATAATCTAATTTTATATAATAAATTACATATGTGGATACTTAATGGACTTTTTAAGGCCATTTACAGTAACTTTTATGCATGGATTTCTAAAGATGTATATAAGATTCTTCATTGAAATGTAGTGAGACACCATACTTTCTGCATTAGCATGCAGAAGATAGTATTAATATTTTGTTCTGATGTGAGCTTTTTATGCTTGAAATTTTGCTGTTTCATGGGTAAGGAAACATACGCCCATTACTAAACCAATATCTGTCTTATGTCTTCCAGAGCTCTTGAGAGTTTTTTTTACCTTCTTTTTATTTTGCAATAAATTGCAGTTTTGTTTTTGGAAGAAACTTTGAACGTGGTTTGGATTTTGTCATCAAAGTGTGAAGTAGAAACCTACCATCTATCCAAATCTCATTATGCCATATGATCTACTAGCGCAATATTTAATTTTAGTATGTTCCCCATAAAAGACTTAAGTAGTTTAAAAGCAAATTTAAAATAGGGCTGAGGTGTATGTTTGAAGTTGCATTCCAATGCCTGGAAAGTGTTGTTTTTTTTTTTGCCTGATTTGGATACTAAAGATATAAAATATCCCTCATTACTAGTGCTGTGGGTGATACTTCAGACCACAGCAGGAGAGGTGGTGCTGTTAAATAATGACAAAAAACCTCCATGGAGCTGCTGTCACTTCTCTGAGCAAGGGAATATTGTTGCCTTGTTGACTATGCTGCATAAGTAACGTGCACGCAATGATGGAAAGCAGAAGCTGAGGCACATTACTGCTCCTTGACCTGAGGAGGAGTGCAGGTGGAAGTCACTATTTCCCTTCTTGCCTGTTTCTGGCTTCCTGCAAGTATGTGATGTCCCTTTCTCGCAGCGACTGATATACTGTAAAGTTTGTTGAATCTTGGGTGTTTCTTTAAAACTTGGTGCAGCTCATTCCTTCAGCTAGGGAGGCAGGGATGTGTCAGCACGCAAAGGATACAGCTGTTCCATGAGGATACGAGGGGATGGCATAAAAAATTCCAAAGGCACACTAGAGAGATGTAGCAAATTACCCGTGAGCTGCTTTATTACTGATCCTCTGGTCAACATGTAGCAATATACCTAATGAAGGTAATGAAATGCACACAATTTTTACCAGAGGTAACTGGAAGGATACCACAGTTTTCTAACTGTAGTAATTTTATTAATGTTAGATAAGTTAATACGCAGAGAAAAATGCTAAAACACAAGCAATGACAAAGAGGATCAATAGAAATACGATAATGCATAATTTAAATCAGTTAGATCATTCGTTTTAGGAAGCTCCATTTTCACCCTGAAATTGATTTGGAAGTAATTTGCTGAAGTTTAAGCTGGTATGCTGGCATATGCCAGTGCAAAATCAAAACTAAGGCCCTTAAATATTTCTAGTATGTAGAAATATATCTGATTAACTCACAGCTGGAACTTGATTTGACAATGAAGTCTTATTTGCAGTTGTATAGATTGCCTACCAACAATTGAAGGTAAGTAATGATAAAAATAATTACTGTTCAGTACCACTGTTTCTTCTGTAAATTACATTTTCAATGAAAATAGGCTATTGCAACATACTTTTTTGTTTCTTTTTCTATTTTTTTCTTTTAAAACATTTCCTTTAAATCATTTTAGACTACTTATATTTTAAACGTCAGTTTATCATGATGTATGTATCTCTCCAAATTTTTAGGCATATGGTGGTATGAAATATGTTTAGTTTGCTACACTGTATACTTGTAACATAATTTCCACTGCAACAAGTGCCACATGTCTTGTTTGAGGCTATAAAAACGTTTTAGACATAAAATCCCTCTCCCATCAGGTTTCTAAGTATAGAAAAACATATGTCATATAAATATGGCTGGAGTCCTGTCATTTTATTCAACAAGTCTGGGGATGTTAGGGGTGATGCAGGTTCCCAAATGGCTGTGCAATGCTGAGCTCATGGGAGACGCACCTTTTCTTTAGCTTAGTGTGGGACACCCCCATTCCATGGTTATGTCCATTCATAAATCCTGAGAGAAGGTTAATATGGTCTAGGCCACACTCTTCTACAACCCTTATTGTGAAAGAAAAATTATCCTTGATGATATACAGATAACTAATAGAAGGAAAAAAAAGAAAGAGGACAAAGAAATCAAAATAGAAACCCAATAGCCATAGAAAACCTGGAAAAAATATTTTCTAAGCATTCTTATTAGGTAAATAGTCTATTAACCCTGAAGATTGAGCTTCATAGTTCATTAAATTATGTATTTTTAAAAATTGCTCTTGTTAGGTATTCCACTGAGGCACATGAATTCAAAGATGGCCTCAGGCATAGGAAGACTTGAAATGCACGTCCATTAAACTCACAAGCAGCTTGCCAGATGGAGCAAATGGAAACAACCCTCTTCCTGACAACTGTAAATGTTGCACAAAGATTAAAATAATGAGACTGAGCTGCTGCGCTGGCTATAGCAGAGTTCCGAGTTCCCATTTTTCCATTCCTCTCTTTGTGATATCGTGTGCCTCTTTAGCACGGTCTGAAGATCTTTGCACTGAGAAGAAATTTTAAGTGGGTAACTGAGTTATGACATTTAAATAGCCAAGTCAGTAGTAAATAACAGAAATTAAGATATTTTAGTTAGTTTGCCATGTTATTGCTTCCGCTTTTGTAGCTATTTAGTATATGCACAAAAAAAAAAAAAAAAAAAAATAAAGTTATGCTGGAAAGCTTATCTTGGTGCAGTATTATCCAGGAAAAAATGTTGAAATCACATTTAAAACAGAAAAGTTAACATTTTACTTAAAAATGTAGTTCATTCTTTACAAGTGAGATACACTTTTTTCTTCTTATACTTTTCTATTTCATTATTATTAGTGACCGATGAGTAGAGGTAGCTGATCTATTTGCATTGGAATTAGCCAAGAAATGGCAGTTCTGTCTAAAAATTGGACATTTCAGAGGAAATGTATGCATCTTTAATGGAATCACTGTAACATAATGTTTATATGAGGAATATAAGAAACAAGCCAATGTCTTCTAATGTAAAACCGTTATTTTTAATATTACAGAATTATTTGGTTCTCTGAAGCAGTAGGATTTAAATTGTTCTTACTTAAAGCATAGCCACAAACAGCTTTCTTTCTTCTGATTTATTTTAAGATTTGACTATTTTTTCTTCCTGTTACGTATGATTAGTAAATTAACATGCTAACAAGGAAAGTTATAATCCCAATTGTTTGCTTTTGATAGACAAACTACATGATACTAGAGCAGATGGTAAAAAATTTTTATCTATTTATTTTTTTATTACAAATTATATACATGAATTTCATTGTTGTGCTTAGAGAATAGGTAGCTGTGCAGTATGGAATTAAGATCTGTGTTTAAAATACAGGCTACTGACAGTGGTGTAAATCATAATAACTCCATTAAGTCTATGTAGTTAAATTAGTATATAGTCAATGAAATTGAAATAAAAATTAGGTTCAGCCTGGACATTACTTATTTAAATCCGGTCATCATTATTTTTAATTTCTTATCTAGACTATCTGAAGTCAGTTATGCGAGTGCTTACTCAAAGTAATGACTGGGGTTTTCTGGACACTGATATAATAAAACTGGTAATTGAATACACCAAAAATATGAACAGTTACAAATGTTGTGCATTAGAACCTACAGTGAAGAACTGAATCAAGCCTTCAACTAATAGTGGAACAATTTTTATAATGTAGTGCTTTTAAAAATGGACTTGAATTCTCCCTGCAGAGGTCTTGCATAGTGTATGGCTGTTACATATGTTGTAACAGAACTGCAGTTTAAACTGCATTTGGTGTATTGAAGCTTCAGTGTAGATGAAGTCCTTTGTTTCATACTGGATATGATTTGGATACCTGTACTGCTAGGTGCAGTGTACAATATCTCAAGTGGTCCCATGCAGAAAAAAAAGTAGTGCTTCTTGTCTAGATTCCCAAATTCGGATTTATAATCAACAGTTTAACCAAGTATTTTTGAGTGCCTTTTTGGGTCTGGTTTGGTGATTCTGGAGGAGAGTGCCTATTACATTTAATTTAAAAGTAAAGACCGGAACTAGTAGCTGTTACGCTCTTTGCATTGATAACTCCTCTCTTATTTATGCAGGCTGCATTTGCTGTCACTCAGGTAATGTACTTGGCTCCAAATACAGAAGCTCAGATAACTGAACCAGAACTTTAATCACTGGACCCTTAACAATGAGGCTCAGAAAGCAGTAATTTTAAAATCAGGTATACATTTAAATATAGTGGGCTAATTTCTTTGCTATGCCGTGCGAGGTCTAATATATTTTTATTCATAGACTTTGAGACTTGCAACATCTCTTGCCTGCTTAGCACCCCTTCACCTTAGACTTGCTCCCCGAGGCAAACTTCCCTCAGCTTCCCAACATCCTCTGATGACCTAGAGTATCCTTCAAGACACTTCTGAGAGTGATTAGATTTTCTTACAACTAACAGTTTTGAGAGAAAAATACTGTTCTTGTTGGTTGTCCTGCATGTTTTCTAATTCTTTGTGTTCATTATTGCTATTGTTTGATTCCTTGTGAATTATGTATCACCTTGTTACTTTTTGAAGAGGGAGAGGTACCTGATCATCATAATCGTGTCTTAGTTAGACTGAAGACCTTTATTCAAGTCTTCCCCAGACAGAATACCAAGCATAAAAGACTGAGTTTTTACTATATCTGCAATGGAGCTTTTACTGGTGCTCTATGTAGTATATGTAACAAATAAACTATTGAAATGAAGAATGGGATCAGTTATTCTTTTGGCAGTACTTTTAGATTTCAGAACTGTAGATGTCAGCATCCATAAATCGTTTAAGAACTGCTCAGCAAGCAAAAGTGAAATTAGCTCAAGTATGTTTTAACACATTAAAGAGGGGAGATAGCAATACCACTTTAGGCATAGGAATCTAATGCGTTCAGAATTTTCTTGGTCTGAATGACACTGTTAAAAACGGTGACCCATAAGGATCTCTGATCTCCAAGTCACTGTGAGTGCCTCTGATAACAACTCCATGTCCTACTTGTTTATATTAAAAGCTGGTTTTGCTTCTATTTTTTTAATACTAATTTCTAAAACTGTCTTTATTTATTAATTTGTCCTGGACAATTTGTTCTAGGTTTTCCTGCTTCTCGCTTTAGCAGGGCAGTTGAGGTAGGCAGCACCAAGTTGAGTGGTGAAGTTGACACAACAGAAAGAAAAGATGCCATCTAGAGGGACCTGGACAGGCTCAGAAAGCGGGCACATGAGACCCTAATAAGCTTGAACAAGACCAAGTGGAAGGTGTTGCACTTGACTTGAGGCAATTCCAGATATGAGTAAAGACTTCCCCCAGTTTTTAGAAATACCTGGGATTTCCCTGACCCAAATGCAGCACCCCTTACTTGACCTTGTTGAACCTTATTAGGTTTGCATTGGCCCACTTTTTCAGCCTGTCCAGGTTCCTCTGAATGGGTTCCCTTCCCTCCGATGTATCGACTGCACCACTCAGCTTGGCGTCATCTGCAGACTTGCTGAGGGTGCACTCGATGTGCCATTGTGCACATCTGTGCCATTGATGAAGATGCTGAAGAGCACCGGGCCCGAGACCGACTTGGGCTGCTTGTGATCAGCCTCCACCCTGACACAGAACCGTTAGTCGCAACCCTTTGGCTGCATCCAGCGATTCTTAATCCACCGAACAGTCCATCTTTCAAATCCACACCTCTCCAATTTAGAGAGAAGGATGTGGTGAGGGACCATGTCAAAGGCCTTGCAGAAGTCCAGGAAGATGACATCCATTGCCTTTCCCCGTCCACGGAATCTGTCACTCCATCGTAGAAGGCCACCGGATTGGTCGGGCAAGATCTGCCCTTGGTAAAGAAATGATTCGAATCACTTCTTTATCACTTTTTTATCTCGTATGTGCCTTAACATGGAGCAGATCCTCCTGGAAGCTATAATCTTCCCAGGTACAGGCCCTTTCCAACCATAACCATTCTGTAATTAGAAGTATCCTTATTCATTAAAAGTTTCTTTTCAATAAACATATTCATAGACACAAGTACAAATTTGTATCTGTCAATACTATGTGGAAACATGACTTTGATCTAGATCCCTACCAAGGAGGGTTCTCTAATTGTTTGGCTGAATACTTTATTTTCGGTGTATTTATCCAGTGTGATTTTCAGAGAACTTCTTATCTCCCATGGTTTGAATTTTTAGTGGAAACTAGTGTTAGCCTGTTTCTTCCACAAAACGGCATCTATGCATTTCCATTATTTCTGTCAAAGCCCTTATATGAGGAGAATTTTTCTTTTCTATGTGTATTGCAATATTTTGATTATATTCATGAGTATTTGTAACTGGCTTTCTTATTTGAAAAAAGATGTTTTTTTGTTTTTTTTTTTTTGTTTTTTTTTTATTTTATTTCACAGTGAATTTTTCACCAATCTGTATCAGAAAACTTATACTAGTAACAGTAACTCACCCAAGCTTACAAATGAAGGGAAGGAAAAGAGAAGCTTTTATTTTCAGTAACTCTTGTATTCTCCATTTGACCCCAAATCTGCCAAGATCCGAACTGCTACTGAGTCTGATGTATCCTACTCATTCTGTTTCCCTGCTCTTCATTCAGTAGGGCCAATTTTCTGTTTCTGTTAAGGACAAGAGCAATAAAAACAATTACACTATTGGATGATGAGAATTAAATTATGTAAATAAAACCAGTGTTGTCTAGTTAGGATGCTTATTTTTAAGCTTCTTCTTGAGATAGTTTTTGCAGAAAAATAGGCTGCACTGTAGGTGTGAGGTCAATCTGAGTTGCAATTAAACAGCAGAAGAAAAAATCAACTTCAGCTCTGTATTTTGGGCTTGAGATTAACTGGAAA
The DNA here is from genome assembly GCF_019232065.1 of Centrocercus urophasianus. Taxonomy (NCBI): domain Eukaryota; kingdom Metazoa; phylum Chordata; class Aves; order Galliformes; family Phasianidae; genus Centrocercus; species Centrocercus urophasianus. The sequence goes on along the minus strand of NW_024884889.1, from coordinate 4,480,140 downwards.
TGCTGGAAAGTACTGTATTAATACTGCTTATAAAAGTAAGAAGTTAGTGATCTAATTTTCCTAAATGCCTATTGGAAGTTAAATGAATGTCTTCACAAAAATATCCAGTTTTCTTTTTGTTTTGCCAAGAAGCTCCTAATTTTTCTGAAAACCATTATATCACATTTTGGTTTTAATCCAAATTCATCGGTATGTTTCAGTTTTATTAACGCAGGAAAAAAATGCAGTTCTTTTTCAAATTCATTGGCTAAGGAATGTTGTGTTATGTATAATTTCCAAACTATAATCTGAATTAGTATCTGCTTTAGGAAACATTCTGAATAACGTGATAGTAAATGTAAATGTTGCCAAACACTCACTATGTGTCATTTTCCAATTTATTAAAACTACAAAGTGTTGAGCCAAGATTGTATCATTACCCATTCGTGGAAACTTTTCATTCCGTGTGATTTTGTTAGAACTGATAAATCAATGAAAGCAAATAAACAGCTTTTACTGATCTTATTTTGATCTGTTCAAGTCTGAAATGTAAGTTGTATGGATCAAAAAACCCATGTTTGCTATACAGGGAAAATCAGTTAAAAAAATAGAGAAGGATAAGTAATGAACAATATCAAAAACTGTAAAATGTGTAGATATCCTCCTACACTCAGATAATAAATATTCCTGACAAGTTCAGTGTGCCTTGTGAAGGTTAGCATAAGGCATTATGCTTGACTTGAACAGACAAGCAAAAAACCTTGCAAGCTGCCTTGTAAAATGAATAACATAATAAATTACAGAATAGCAAATGAATGGTTAATGACTAAGAAAATTTGACTGACAAACACATGGAGCATGAATAAAAGAGAAATGAATCCCCAAAACCATTGTGTTAAGCTAGGTAAAAGAACAAGAACAGTGACTTTCACTGTTAGACTTCTCTGCAAGCTACTTGCCTTCAAGAAGCTCCTTGGAAATGCTGACATTTCTGCTACTGTTCTGTTTTCAATTCAGCCCACTGGAAAGGTGTTGATCAGGCTTTCTGAGTGCATCCTCGATATTCATTGATAAACCTGTGAGAATAGAGAAAAAGCAGGGATGAAATCCCAGCTCCACTGAACAATTTCAGTAGTACCCAGATTTTTTCTCTGTGATGTGCAGCTGTGCAAGCGAATTTGCATTTTGATTTCAGAATTGTAAATCTAAATGGCAATGCTATGAATGCAAGAAGGGTCTTGTATGTACTGATTTGTAGGTTCAGGCAGATGGAGCTCTATTTAAGAAAAAGTTTTTAAAAGGCCACTTTAGAACTCAGCACATCCAATACAGTATTTAATTCTATTTCCTTTAAGTTTGAAGAAGAGTTTCAGCACTTTATCCCTTCAAGTTTTATTTGTAGGTAAATGCATATGATGTCTTTCACAGGACACATTAAAGCAACCTGTCTTCAGCATGTCAGGTCTGCAGTTGGTAGAAAAAGGGAAAAGAAACTTTTAACTTACACAGTTCCCAGTTCCTTATCCCTGAGGAAGCAGCCAGCCCTCAATGTGCCTTGACCTCAGTACTTTTCAGCACTGTCCTGCCTAGTGAATTCACCCTGTCATGGGCCCAGCAGTCCTTAGATTTGCTCTAACTGAAGGCATCTATGAGGTTTACAAAACTGACATACAGCTATCAGATTCATAAGCTTAAAAAAAGAGAGAAATAGCTCTCTTATGAAAGTGAGGATGAAAATTGGAATGGCGTGTCATAGTGAACTTATTGTAAATGCAGTATGTCATGGTTCTATGGTTTTTTTTTTGTTTGTTTGTTTGTTTTGTTTTTGTTTTTTGGGTTTCAGTATTCCACATCAAAACATCATGCAGTGTACGGGGCATTGAAGTGTCACTGCCCCAATTCCAAGTACCTATCCCTGTACATTACAGCAGTCACGGGATCTGGCCCTTCCGGGTGGGGGGTCGCTCTCTTGCTGCCTGGCAGTGGGTGCTGGAGGGTGCTTTCCTAGCCGTTCCAAGCTTTTCAGGTTTGAATCGGTCCTGGGAACTCTCTCTCTCTCTTATCTTGTCTGATTTATTAATCTCAATTTCAATTAAATTGTATAGATTGTGTTATCTTGTATTCCAATATTATAGTAAAATAAGTTTTCCTCCATAGATTGTTGCCGCTGTACTTTTCCTCCCTTCCTTCCTTCCCATTTTGTGGGACTGGGGTGGGGGGGGGGAGGGCAGAGGCCTGTCGCCCCTGTCACGGACATAGATTGATCTGGTCAACTCCGTGACACAGTAATAGATCCCTTGTAGAATAGCGCAAAACAAAATATATGGCATTTTCTTAAGTTCATTTGATACTTAGATGTGTTTCTAGTTACTGTATTACTGTAATAGTGTAGACATAAAAAGCATGAACTTCAGCAGAGCCATGATTTCACTCCAAATTTTTACATTTCAGGATCAACTATTCACCACTGACTGACATCAGTAAGGAGGATTCTACACGGCCTGCTTCTGTGCTGCCAGGTACGTCTTATTTCTACTGTAATATTTACTAGTTACATAAGTTATCTGGAAACCTTCAAGCTAATCAAGACTATGTTACAGACATAAAGTAAATTGTAGTTTCCACTCCAGTGAATTTATAAACAAAATGTTGTGACAAAGTGACTGAGCAGGCAGAAGGTAAGTTTATCAGAAATAATGGAGTGTTTTAGTTTTGATGTTGGCTTTTTGTATGTTTCTTATCACCTGGAAAATTTTAAAGATTGTTTGTCAGACAAAGAATTTCAACTTAATTTGTAGGAGCGTAATGGTATTGTTCTGACAATTTTCATAAAGATTTCCCTAATATAGGAGGAATGGACTAGGAGAAAATATGCAGGTGTTAATAAGATAAACCTTTCTTAGGCCAGTTGGCATTACAGAAAATGTTGAAAAGAAAAAAAAACCTGCCAATTAATTTATGTAGTGGTTTTATGAGCAAAGAAGGTGAAGGGCATTGGGTGTAACAAGGCAAAGCTGGCAGTGCTTTGATGGCAGAGTGAAAATCCCCTGCCTCCTCCCCTGGTTTTGTGACTCGACAATATTGTTACCCAGAGCTGTACCACACCAGCACGTTAGTTTAACATATGCACACGTGGAGAAAAAGAATGCTTTATTTAAATAGTTGCAAGACTGTACAATTCCAGAACATACAGCTTCACTCACTGTAGTACTTTCTGGTATTTGTGGTGTAATTGCATAGTCATATGTTACGAATATTAAAAAAAAATATTATGGACACTGTTACAAAGCATGAAGATTTGTTGTCATGTTAATTGTCAAGATTCCATTTAAATCAATGTAAGTACCCTCACTGATTTATTTTAGCCAAATCATTCTGGGCAGGCTTCTTGCACATTTAAAGAGAATGATGAAGTAACTGGTAAATTGCGATCTTGATTTTTGTAAAATGTTCAGGTGTGTATGGATGTACTTTTAATTACTTGTCACCCGAAAGAGAATTTGTTTTGCAGAACATGCAGAGAAACATAACAGATCCAGGATCATTGCACAGCAAAGAGAGCTTAAAAGCTCTCATTTTTTTTAACCTCTTGATATTTTCCGGTTTACTGTGTTCAAGTTTACTCTCACTTGATTCTGCAGCATCCGTTATCTCAGTGGAAAAGGGGTAGAAAACACACGTGCTGCTCTTTAGAAATCTAATTTACTTTACAAGAATATATTAAATATAGTAATTTAAGTAAGATTGCTGAATCTGCAACAGCGATGTCATGAATGGCAAATCAAAAGGCAGTCCTCTTTCATTACTCTTTGGAGTGAAGACCTCCTGCAGTCAGGCTGTTGTATTGATCAGGTGCAGAGGCCTTAACTGGGGATGACAATGCTAGAGCAACCCTCTCTCTGTTCTTTGTAGGGGCTGTGAGTGCCTTTTATCTGTTCTTGTTACATCCTTGCATCTTTAATATATATGGGTTGTTATACATGTGTTGGCCTCACGTTCTTTTTTCTCTTTATTATGCCCTAATAGCATTTCTATCCACGTTTCAAGGCTGTGTTTCCTTATTAATCCATAATTGACTGTTTCTCATTTATGCTTATTACACTGGGGCTTCTACTGTCATCCTATACTTGTGCTTTCAAGGACCCATACTACAGAAATGATTAGTGGTGCTTTCCTTTAGGGGATTTACTATCCTTTCACTCATAGTAGGATCTCAACATATTAACACAGGAAATAATACCTACTGCCTAGGAGAGTAAAAATGTGAGATAAAGCCTTACGCTAGGTTTTGGATACCCAGCTGTAGCCAATGGACCATTCAAAAGATCTATACAGAACTTGAAACGCATTACTATTCCTGTATGATCATCTTGTAAAGCAGAAACACACCCCAGTGCACAGGGTCAGCTTATGCACAGTTATCCTAGATAGATTTATCTTTTGTTTATAGATGTGAAAGAGTTACTATATCTCAATTGAACAATGCAGTAAAATTAAAATTATACCTTCAAATACCAGTTTTCTTGGAAGTCTTCTAAAAATGTGTTTTTCCTTGTATTAAATGGACCAGATTGGTACTATGTCAACATGTAGACAAAAGGATTCCATTTCTTTAAGTACTGATGGGTATATTTATCTGATTTTTATTTATTTATTTATTTATTTATTTTTGTGCTGGTTGATCAATGAAGAACGTTATTTTATGTGAATATAGTCAAACCAAATGGTCAGGTTTACAATTGACTTGAACTGCTATGAATTATTGTTCTGCATGTGATTTGTCGACTCTGTATGTGACCCTTAATACACATGATGCATTTTGCATTCTTGTATCTTTAAGTCTAAACATACACATAGTAATTTAATAGCAGAAACTTTGTTAGGGTACATTTTTCTTACTTAAACCACTGAAGTTTAAGAGTGATTTGTCACAATGTGTTCTGGTGCCTAATAAATGCACACCTGAGAGGTCTATATATCGATAGTATTTCCTATTGAGAGAACATTTAAAATTTTAGTTGTGAGGTATATACTTTAAGGCTTAACTAATATATATCAGTGAGACAGACAGTGAAATCAAAATAGGACAGAAGTCTTGCTTTTTAGCATACATCTTTTAGATATAAGTAGGTTTTAAAAATTAATTGAAGTACTTATCCAGGTATCACAGATACATACTGTCCCTCTGTTGTTAGGAGTCAGACAAGCAAGTGCTTTTTGCTGAACAAAAGTTTAGACTACTGTGTAAATTATTGCTAAATAATTAGTAATGTTTGTTTACCACTATAAGGTTACCAAAGGGAACAATAAACCCCAAGATGAAACTCATAAATATTTCATTATTTTTAGACATATTTGATAGAGAACAACATCAACAAACAACAACAACAACAAAATAACAGCAAATCCAAGCAGTTCTAACACCATGACTCAATATTGCCAAAATTCAAAGAAGCATATGTTATGACCGCAAGATGTATGAGGAAATAAACAAAATGCACAGTTAAAAAGGGTAAAGATTTCAAAAGACCAAAGGAAATAAATGAACCCTGAATATTTACTGTGTAATCAGTAGGTAGTAGCAGTGTCTGATCAGAGCGCATTTCCAGATGTAAGTTTTGGAAGTGCCTGATTGGGATTATGGAAAATGTGATCTTCAGTTAATCAGTTGTGTATTAAACTGTGATTCACTCCTTGCCTAATTGTCAAGGTATAAACATAGCAGTAAATAAATACTTTAATGTCATTTTTATCTGCAAATGATTTAGTTCAGAGATCAGTTATTATAGTTGTTATTGTTGATGTCTTGAGAAACGTCCTTATGCTCTTTAAGCTACAGGTATAATTCTGGCAACTCTAGAATTTGTAATCCTTCAAAGAGATCCTTGGTTGACTTCACAAGTACCAGCACAACTGTATTCTGGAACAGATATAGCAATATAATGGGAAGGATAGGAAAGAGAAAGATAGTGTGGAAGATACAATAGAAAATTTTTTAACAACCTAGAAGGCTTCTGTATGCATTGTGGTAAGAAAAAAACCCTTTAAGACATGTCTATAGGAGCTATTGAAACCAGGCCTGAACCACTGATTGATCACCTGAGGCAAAGACTCAATCAGCCCTGGGAGCACAGCTGAAGGCCATTCAGCTGTGTGACCAGAAGGAGTGGAGCCTGGCTGCACCTCTCCTAGACCCCATTTAAGGGCTGACTGTGATTGAGGAAGGGTCTCTTTCTAGAGATTCCTTCTGGAGCTTTCTGCTATGAATCTAGGACATCGGTGAGCATTTCGTTTTTGATTGTCTCCACCATGATAATCTTTCTAACTATAAACCTGCAAAATACTATCTGAACCGTGCTACTCTTACAACCATACTTTTGTTGGTTGTATAGACACAGCTGTTCATATTATTTTTTGACCTTGTGTCCAAGTCGCTAGAAAATTGTTGATGATATATGACAACATTTTACTTCTAGATGTAAATCTTTAATTGATGATAATCTAGGATATGGTTTAAATTTTCACAATTGGTATGGCAACGATAAAATATGTCATTTCTAGGGAAATAGAGGTGATGAAGTAAAACATCTATGAAAAATAGTGATCAGTGTGTATTTAAGGCTCATGAGCTATGTGTTGTTTATTCCATACATATCAGGTATGACATTTTTAGACCAAAGAATGTTCCTTTGTTTTGGGTAGCGTATGGGTGGTACTTGACTTCATAGCGTTATTGCTGTAGTACGGAGAAGTTAATGAAGGAAAATGAAGGAAAAGCTAAATGATGTGTCTTTAACGCTGCGTGGACTTTGGCTACTTATGCTTTTTATTTTTTTTTTTAATTTTATTTTTTTGGAAGGGTCTTATGCATACCAATCTAGAACTGGATAGTCCATAAATACAATCTATTCAAATATTGTATTTCTTTTGCTTACTTTGGGATCAATGAATTAGAAATTTCCAGAGTGGTGTAGAGAGAGGAAGCAGTTTAACAGCACCACATAGAAGAAAGCTTCTTACTCATTGCCAGCTTATAGCATTTCTAAATTTTAATCTATGAATTGTGTTCAGCACCAAGTGTAATTTTAAATTCACCCCTTCTAGGAGGCAACACTTTCTGGTTGAATGAACTTCTGTAACTGTACTCTATGCTCTCAGTATTTTCAGTTGCAAGCACTGTTCTGATGTATAATTAAAAGATATATTTCTCTATGTATTAAAAGAAAGAAAAAAGAAAGGAAAAAGAAGTTGCAGTAATTCCCTTAAACTTTACAATAATCTGTCAATTAAGAAGGTTGAGCAACCTTACTGTTCTTTTTGTACTGTTACGTTGCCACTGAAATCAGTCATTGATTGTGTTATATGACATGAAATCCTCTGGGTTTTATATACATACTGTTCTCTTGTTTTGTTTTCAGGCATATTGTTGTCTATGTTAACTCTATAAACCTATAATTAATTCCCTACATATGGTTTATTCAGAGCTTTATAGTCTTAATGAAATTGATATATATTCTACAGTATAATAAAGCAGAATAGAAACTTATTTTAAATTGATATTGCCTTAAGCCAATTTAATTGACCCAGTAATAACATTTAAACCGACCCAGATAATCTGATCTACATGCAATAGCACTGTGCTCTTTGCAACAGAAATATTGCTACATTTTACGCAGTAGTAGCGTGATGATTACATTAGGAAACTGACTGTTAAGTAGAGCCCATCTGCATTGCTCTGGAAATAGGTTTTATTGGTCATAATAAAAAATTACATGTGTAATATGTGATAGCTGCATAAGGCAGAAATGACCATTAAATTTTTCCAGTGCTATATACTAGATTCATCAGTATGAAGAGCTTCCTTTTATCAATGTCACGGTTATGCATGACATGGTCTATAAAATTCCTAATTCCTGGAGAGAAACAGTTCCTATCGAACATATTTTGTGTGGTTCACAATGTTTCTTATTACTCAAGTAAAAAGAATTAGCCACTGAGCTGCTTAGTTAGCAGTGTTTTAACGTGTGGAATCTCAGAGTCTTTAGAATCCTTTGGCTAACAGATAATAGAATCGCAGGATGATTTGGGTTGGAAAAGCCTCCAAGACAACTACTTCCTACGCCCTACATATCCTTTATGCATTAAGACACAGATCCCTAATGCATTTTAAAATTAAATAACTAAAAAATATGAATATACAAATGCTCTGTGTAAAATATGAATTACTTCAAGGTATCAAAATATCATGCATGTGCTGTATGACAGGTTAAACTGCAAATAATTCTGGCTTAAAATTATTCTAACCTTCCTACACCTTTCTCTACTCTGGAAACCCCCTTTTTTTTTTAGTGTAAAAAATGTGTAGCTTTTGCTTTGTATACTTTCGTGTCTTCCATCTCTGTATATGACCATTCTTTTGAACATTTTAAGTATTCTACTGTAGCTGGGTGTGCATGTTATGCCTTATCCAAAACTATTTTCTGAAGAAGAGTAACTCTCCCTTTTTCAACATTGTAATCATTTCTTCCATGTAAATTCCTTTCTGAAATCTCCCCCCTCTAAGACAAGTGAAGACAGTGTTATGTCCCTTGGTTCCCTTAATTGACATGGTATACTCCAAATCTTAATTACTTTTGATTCATATTCGTGGAGAAAGCTTTACAGCGTTTCATTGTTGAAAGGCTGTTTAAATTCTCACAGGACCTTTTCTAATACCTTTTGTTAATCTTTCATCAAACTCCTTGTGGCTGTGAAAATGCTTAATTCAGATTTTGACTGCGCGATGCGAGACAGAAATCCAGTTGACCATCCGTTGAAACACACTGGACAAAGCAAAGCCAAGCAAGGCATAGAAGGCTTTGTTTCTATGTGGTTAGCCAGTAATTCTTTTCCATGGAGTTTTGAAAATCCAGGTGCAGTGGCATCCTGTGTCTTGCTTTTATTCAGTGCTGGAAGTGTACTGTTAATGTGGGGTTTCATGAACTAGTAATATTCAGCAGCTCAGAATGGAATGTGAAGCTGTGTCTGACAGCTGCAGAGTTCAGTGAAGACACGATCGCCCTTTAGCTGTTGAAGGGGAGAACTGAAACAAGGTGGGAAGAATGAAAGAATGACACATTTTGTCATGTGCTTTTGGGTGTTTCTGATGTACCACGGAGTCCCTTAACTGCTGTTTTAAATGCGCTTCCTGTCTTGCCCAAGGAGTGGTACTAACAGTACTTCCTGAAGGTTTTCCCTCCTTTGAATCCCCGAGGGGGCCAATACCATGCAGCTCTGTAGTGCCTCTTAAGAATTTCTGTTCGTGTGCTACATGCCATGCTATATTAAGCAGAAACTACGGTAGCTGGTGGAAAAATGGGCATTTGTGATGTGCAGGCGTTAGGAAGGTTGAGAAGGCCAGTAGTGCTACATGCACGTGGTCTAATCTCAATCTGTACTAGAAAAAAATGGTTTTGAATCAGATGATTATTGCTACAAGCAGCTTCCTTTTGGTGAGGATTGCTATTCATAGAAATAAAGATATCTGGAAGTGTGAGATTCAGTAAGATCCGTTTTCTTCATGTGATCAAAAACATCCATTCCTCTTTGAAGGTTTCAGCTGTGCAGTTGCTAATTGCTGCATCATACCAGTTCCTGAATTCTAACCCAGAGTGAGGTGATTTTCCTTCATTGATTAGTAGTTTCCTGATGGGTGAGAATGAGAAAGCTTTGAAAGCAGGAGAATGTGTCTAATTCTTTTTCTTTCAATCTTAGTCTGTAAGTTTGCAAATTGTGTTACTTCTCAGTAGCACATCTGTGAAATCAGGTACAGTGGATAGCTGATGACCTGATAGGAGTGTTCTAAGAATTTGATAATGTTTTCCCAGTGCTCTAAAATTGGCTCAATTCAGATTATATTTCCAGATAAAACTGTGTAATTTTTTTCCACAACTGTGGCTCAAAAAGAGTTTTAATCAGCATTTTTGCTTGAATGCTAGGAGCTTCTTAGTGCTCATGAGGTAAAACAAAATATCCCTTAAAAATATTCTTTAAGTTTTATGTATGATTAATTCTACTTGATTTAGAAAAGCATGTGGATTCTAAGATCGCTGACGCAATACTTGGATTGCTGGAAATTCATGATGGAATTCTAATAATAAATAAAGCTGGGAAACTTGGAGCAGAATTAGAGCAAACTCAAGATTGTCTTGCTTCCCACAGGATTCAATCACACAGTATGAGGGGGGAAAAAAACAGCCAAACTTCGATAGCCATGCTCCTTTTACCCATCTTTGCTGGTAAATGTATCTTAGTTTTCTTCCCCTGGGTGCTCTAATTCAACCATTTGTTACTTCGTATTGTGTTGATTTTGCATTGTGGACTACAATCTGAAGGAATGAAAGTATGGCAGGTATTCCAAAAAGATACGTTTAAATTGTCCCCAAAACAAAGGACAAATTAGTAAATCCTGTACTGAAAGCAGACATCAGACTATTATACAAAAAGACCTAACTCTTGCCTGTTTGCCTGTGACTCTAATCAAAGAGGGTATCATTTTAAACATGCAGAAGCCAAGTGCTGTGGATGTGATGTATTCCCTCTAAAATCACAGTAAGCTCTTTTGTACATTAATGCTGCCAAGTTATAACAAAGATACCTCTCCATGATTCTGAAAATGCAATTAGTAAATTAATGTTAATTTATATGTAGCAGTATTTCCACCGAATTGAAATTGTTTTAATTCAATTAAAACTGTGAGGAAACGCTTAGAAATCAGACGGATTACAGATAGCAAATACTTGCAGGCAATCTTCCTACTTCCGCAAAATTGACCTCATTGTTTTCCTCTAGTATTAAATAAAAAAAAAATCTGTAGTAATGTTTTGTAGTTACAAGTATTAACTTAATTGGATTTTTCCCTCTCATGTACTACAGCTGAAAATAATTTGAGCAAGAACAAAAAGCCAGCAAGCAATAACATGTAAACATTTTTTATTCAAACTGTACACTTTATGTAAAACATGAAATGAATCAATTCTGTCTGTGTGCTTCTTGAGTAGAAGCTTTCAAAGCGTGCAGTCTTATTCATTCAGAACATTTAGTGCTTAACATCTTTCATTTTGCAATGGTTAAAGACATCTCTTAATTGCAATTATTTTCTACTTAATGTGATTCCTTATCATAGCACTTGAATGGAAAGGGGTTAAATTTCATTATACTATGCTAAATTATGAAAAAAGAAAACAAAAAAGGACTAATGCTTTAATGCAAACAAATACACCCTGCTCCCCCGACCCCCCAAGTTTCAAGAAGGTTGAATTGTTCCAAATGGCTATGTCAATATTTCCTATGTGTCCCTAAAATTTCTTTGCACAATCATCTGTGCTGAGTTAGAAATTGTACAACGAGGACCAGAATCGCCAACAAGTGACTAAAACAAATAACTGACTAAGCAAATAACAAATTATGAAGAGAGAAATCTTTCAATTCCAATGAAAATGACTTTGCAAGGAACAGAAGTTTTTCTTGAACTGATGCCCTACCACGTGACTATTTAATAGGGAAAACCGTGTCTTGTTGTATGTCAATGTGTGGGAACTGCTGAATCATGGCCTGAACCTCATAATGCTTCCCAGAGACTGTCTTCCATGCTAAAAATTACTTCTTGTCTTTTGGTCACTTCTGTACTCAACACTCACTGAGAGTCTCTGTCTCAAGGGAGGAAGGTCTTCCCACTCTAGCAGGCTAGCTACACTTTCTAGCTAAACTTTATGCTGAATTCAAGGTTAATGTATTGTCCTGAATAATTTGGAATATGAACTTTTCCAGGAAATTAACTACAAAAATATGAATTATGAGAAGAATATTAATCTTAACAGGGTTTTTTCTTTGTCATTACAGTTGTTAAATGTTTTGTAGACACTTCTGGCAGCATACATAGTTTCCACTCGTTCTTGTCATTCCATAATAGAAAGTTTTTTGATACCACAAGAAAGATAATTTTGATAAGTACTGATGAGTTCTTATGAGGTAGAAAGTTACTGCTACATTTAAGTGATTCTGTTTTTCACTTTGGCAACTCAAATCTCTTTTTATTAGATGCTATTTAGATTGGATGGGTCACTTAAAAGCAATATATGTACTCACTTCATTGCTTGGATTCATGAGATGCTAACATTGTTGTCTGCGGGTGGTCAAAGAAGAGTGCTTATAAATGATTTCCCATGTGTGACTTGATGTAGATCCAGAGAATTTGGGGTTTTGTTTTTGTTTTTCCTTATCGTTTTTGTCTCCATACTTGAGAAACAAGTTTCAGCAGATGCTTCAGAGACTGAAGGAAGTCTATCATTTTTTTTTTTTTTTTTTTACAGGTATTTTTCATTTGTTAGCTATTATCTCAGTTTAGTTTCAGTTAACTTGTCCTATAAAACTATACATTCTTCATTAATATTGTTCCATGGTTATATGTAGAAGGTTGAACTAAAGGAAAGGGAATGTGCCTGACATAATCTCGGCAATTTCTACTTCAACTATTTTTACCTGTTATACTTTTAAAGTCATCATAATTTCAGCCAACTTTAAGGATTTCAATTCATATAATACATTCATTTTATAATTTTATCAGAAAATAAAATTGTAAAACACTCAGGAGAAACACCAGTGTGTTAGATTTATCCTTTTAGAGCACTCTCACATGATGAAAATACAACGTAAAGAATGGTAGTGTATATTTTACTAACATCTTTCCCGTTCCTCTGTTTTGTAAGAATTCTCTATGGTCTGCTAGCTATTTAGATACCTCTCTGGAGTTAATTTACTGCTCTTCAACGAGTTACTCATCTCCTCACTTCCCACGTTTTTCATTCTTTTGTTCTTATCATTGATGAGCTTGTTACCTGACTAACAGGTTAGTTGCCTATCACAACTCTTCTGTAGTTCTTCTTGGAGTACCTGCCTCTTAACGCGCAAAAGGATTAAGGATGTTTTTTTAATTGATGTAGAGAATTCCAGCAACACGATTCATTTGCACAAGATCCTGTTCCTTGAGTCACTTGTGGCTTCTCAACAAGATGAATGCATACAAACTTGTCTTAACGTTAAGGTTTTGGGAGCTTTTTGTGTCTTGAACTGAAGTTTGCTTGCATATTATGTATTTCGGTGTTGAGCTTAATTAGGATCTTTACTGCTTTGGGAAACTCAAGATAAACTTGTTCAGTACCCTTGGGGTCTTTAGATCATTTTTTTAGCCAAGCCTGTCTTCAAAACCCAGATGCTGCTATGGAGTAACCTGCTTTTCTATATTGCATCTTACAGTTTCAACCGTAGCATTGCAGCTGTCCTGGTTTAGCATAGATAAGGCAGAGCTTGTAAGGAGGGCTGTTTGTATATCACCCTGCCAAGAGATACAACTGAGTAGAAGGCAATGCTACAGAGGTTTATAATCCTTTTCAGTTACAGAAGAACAGAGAATGCTAAAGCATGGCAAAAAAAAATACTCTGAGCTTGTCTTTTTCTGGAGTATGATGATGAGGGAAGTCTTATATCTCTTTTTGTCAAATGGGAAGGCTAAACATATGGGGGAATATTGAATGAACTGGCTGAGAATTTGCCTGAGAAGACTGACCTTATGTCTGGAAAGGTAGTTCTGGAAAGGAAGGATGTTCTTACGCATGTACAAAAAAATATTAGCACAGAGGATTGTTGTGCAAAGAGTCATAGGTCTTCTAGGAAGAGAAGTTTCAAGGAAAGTAGAGTTAAGGATACTAGACAAATTAGATCTACCAGTCTGAGTTGTTAATGTTCTGAAATGTTTAACAGGAGATTTGCAATACTCTTTCCTTAGTCTCCTTTCAATGATGGCCAGTAGTTACTTTCTCTATGAGTTCTGTTAATCTCCTCACATGGGTACATAGCAATATTTTTTTCCTCCAGCGTAGCTTTATAGGATTTACATTTACTTTTTCTTCTAAAAATGTAGCCAAAGAAACTTGTGAATCACCCGCATTGACATAATGCCTGAAATATAATGTTTATGTATGCCTTAAGGTTGTTCAGCTTAGAGGTTTCCAGAGACACCTTATTAAAGCCTTTCCATGTGTAAACCGTCTCCAAGGAAGATGTGAAAAGATTGTTTACCAGGGTGAGAAGCGATAGCACAAGAGGCAATGGTTTTAAAACTATACAAGGGAATATTTAGATTAGATATTAGAAGGGAATCCTTCACTCAGCGTGGTGAGGCACTGGCACAGGCTGCCCTGAGCTGGGGCAGATTCCCAATCTCTGGAAGTGCTAAAGACTGGATGGGGCCCTGGGCAAACAGGTGGAAAGTGTCCATCCCCATGGCAGGGGGATTGGAACTAGGTCACCCGTAAGTTTTCTTCCAACCCAAACCATTCCCTCATTCTGTGAGGAAATATACGGCATTTTTTCTCATTTTTCTCACTGACCTGGATATATTGTAAAATTGGTTAGGTAATTATGAAATGTGTGATTTCTCAAACCTTTTCACTGCTGTGTGGATTTGGGATTTTGACAATATGCTATCAAAAACCCCTTTTGAACTGCAAAGGGTTATTTGTGAAGCCTGGGTGATGAAACACTTTATCAAAGCATGTGAAGTGACAAAAGTAAGAGGTCTTAAGATTTTACTTTTCCCCATAGTGAGAAAGCTAACTGCCAAGAGGAATAAAAACAAACGTGACTACCTGCAGTATATTGTGTACAAGAATAATATAAAAGATCTGATATTTTGATAGGCCTTTCTTGTGATGTGTGCTTTGATCTCCAATAATAGATCAATCTACTAAGAAATATTCTAATTTTATTTATCTGAATATTCATGTGACATGCATTTAAGAATCATTCAGCTCCAAGGGTTTTGCTATGCGTCTCTGTAAATGCACAGAAATGCAAAGTATTAGCTAGCATGTGTTTCTGTATAAAGCAGGTAATGCCAACTTCCAGTTTCCGGTTTTTTTCATAGTGGGAGCTGTAGAAAAGTAAATAAAAACCCAAAGCAAAACAAATAAAAAAATAAAGAACAATTGAACACCAACAAAAAAAATCCATAGCTATTTGGAAGGCCTGAAGCTACTATAAAAGTTGAAAGATACTTTGCTAGGATTAGTCCTCTGAAAGAATCAAGATTTTGGTAATTTTTTTAATTTTATAATTGAATCTTAGTTGTTTTCATGTAAATACTTTTATCACCTTTTCTGAATTTTCTGTAAAGCTATTTCAAACGAAGTCATTGTGTCTAGTGATTGGGGTCTGCCACAGGCCACCTGATCAGGAGGAGCCTGTTGACAAGCCTTCTTGCTTCAGCTGCAGGAGGTGTTATGCTGAGGGCTCTTGTCCTGATGGGGATTTCAACCACCTGGCTACCTGCTGAAGTAGTAGCATGGCAGGTGGCAGACAATCCATAAGACTTCCGGAGTCTGTCAAGGACAACTTCCTGGTCCAGATAATAAATGCATCAATGCAAGGAGTAGCCTTAGTGAACCTGATTCTCACCAATATGGAGGAGAGCATTGGAGAGGTTAAGATTGGAGGCAGCCTAGGCTGTAGTGACCATGCCAGCAGTGTGCGCTTGCAGCCCAGAAGGTCAATTGTGTTCTAGGCTGCATTAAAAAAGGGGTGGCCAGCAGGGAGAGGGAGGTGATTGTCCCCCTCTGCTCAGCTCTTGTGAGGTCCCATCTGGAGCACTGTGTCCAGGCCTGGGGCCACCAGTTCAGGAAGGACATGGAGCTCTTGGAGGAGGTCCAGAGGAGGACACTAAGATGATTGGAGAGCTGGAGAACCTCTCCTATGAGGAAAGGTTGAGGGAACTGGGCTTGTTGAGCTTGGAGAAGGCTCTGGGGAGGCCTCATTGTGGCCTTTCAGTACTTGAAAGGAGCGTTTAAACAGGAGGGGGAATAGCTGTTTATGAGGGTGGATAATGATAGGACAAGGGGGAATGGTTTTAAACTGTGATAGGTGAGGTTTAGATTAGATACTAGGAGAAAGTTTTTTCACTCAGAGGGTGGTGTCACACTGGAACAGGTTGCCCAAGGAGGTTGTGGATGCCCCATCCCTGGAGGCATTCAAAGCCAGGCTGGATGTGGCTCTGGGCAGCCTGGTCTGGGGATTGGTGACCCTGCACATAGCAGGGGGGTTGAAACTAAATGATCATTGTGGTCCTTTTCAACCCGGGCTGTTCTATGATTCTGTCAAAGGCAAGTTCTTATGGCTCAAACTCAGTGAAAGTAATACTGCAGAGCTAAGATGAAGGTGGGGAGACTGTGTCAGAACATAGGTTATAGAAGTTAACTGGACTTTGTGAAGCTTTGCTAATTTCATTGAGTTTAAGGCCAGAAAAGAGTATTTCATTTGTTCCGACTCTTTTTGTATCACAGGTCATAATGATTAACAGTATATGAAGCCAAAAAATCAGAATTAGACTAAAATACTAAATTGAGAACGCAGTGATTTTGATGCTATCAGGACATTTACTTTGGCAGAAAGTTAGTTAGATGAGATATACTTAGGTGATTGCAACTTCTTTTTGCTCAAGTATAGCCAAAGAGACAGTAAGTAATCTTATGAGGAAGCCGAATTAAATACCTTCATTAACATCTTCACAGCATTATGGATGTATGAGTATAGAAAATGTACTCTGTAAACACAATTGTCTTTCAAAACTGCGTGTTATATTATTTTTTGTCTTTTTCTCCTTTTTCACTTGTGCCAAATATTTATGAAAAATTCTGAATGGTCTTCCACTGCCTTGTGTATACTCTCACATCTTTGTATTATGTGCAATCTGTATTTTTCAGGCTCCTGTTGTATTAAAACCATTTCACAAGGTGATTGGTTGCTAGAGAATGATGAGAAAAGCCATAGCTATGATCCCACTAGTTTTGTAATGTGCATCTGGGACAAAATCAAGTATGTTACTTGCCCTTGGAAGGTCGTTTGTAGCAAGATGATCGCAAACCATTCTATGATTCTGTAAGATGATACATAAATACTTTTTTTTTTTTCTGGAGTTCTCTGTACACTTTAAGGAATTTGAGGCTCAGTGCATTGAAGATACCACTTTTGTGTTTGCATTTCTTTCTTTGTTTTTTTCTTCTCTGAATTTGCTCACTGATGTGTTGTTTCTTTTTTTGATCCTTTCTTTTGCAACTCTGCCTCTTGCTCGTTTTATGTGATTCGTCAAGTTCTTGACTTGAAAGACATAGTCTATAGTTGGTCTTCATTTTCTCTTTTCCTTTGTTTTATAAACCTTAGCTAAATCCCATTCAGTCATATGATTAATTAATTCACGTTGAATTTAGCCTCTAATGTTTTACTATATACCAGATCTGCTATTTTATAGTGGGCGTTTATCAGGATAATGTATTTCTAATGACGTAGGATGATTCCTTTCAGAAGGAATTTTCTAAGGTGAATATACTAAAATGATGTTGACAGGATAAGGCTGTCTTCTAAATGTTTCTTAATAATCCGAGGTTTTTTAAGAGAATAACATTAATGATTTCTTCAACTACTTCATTTAAGAATCTTTGTGAAAACTTTTTCAATTCATTTGAAGATAGTTACTTTTTGACAGCTCTAGATTCGCCTTCCATTTCCTTCAAAATCACCAGGATGGAGATCCACTTTCTGTCATTCCAGTTGTAGAATAGAAGTGTCTGTTGAACACATTCTTTCTTCAAACATTCTAGCAGTTGCATCAGTTTATCTATAAAACCTGAGAAATATCTTCTGTTTTGTTGCTACAAAACTGCTGCTCAGATTTAGAGCAGTTTCTAAAAATGAGACCCTTTTAATTAAGTTCTAATATTCAGGCATATGAATTCCCATCACCTTTCAAATTGTGGGGTAAGAGGCAGACTTACTCAAATATTTTATCTCAGGGACAGGGCAGATGATTTGAATTAGAGTAGAGACAGATACATTCCTTTATTCTCATATAACATCCGAAACTATATCTTCTCTAATATGCCACAAAACTTTTCTGTAGTGCAGGTGACCTGCTGTTTGAGACCTATTTGTTGAAAACTTACTCTCAAGAACAGATGAAATTGAAGGTAAAGAGACACAGAGGAGCAACTCTTTTTTTTCTGAAAGAAGTGCTATAGATATATGCTACTTCTCTTTATTTTCTTAAAACGTGTGCACAAGTTTTTGAACCCCTGATATAATTGCACTACATTCTACTGTAAGAAAAAACAAAAACCCTTCATCCACCCCCAAGGTTCCTTAATTAGCCTAGGAATCCTGGATGAACTGATTGATATTGCACAGCTGTTTGTAGCAATGCATGGCAAATATGTTTACAGTTGACAGAGACAGATGACACCATAACTGACAGCTTACTTTTCTTCTATATGTTTTTTTTAAGTTAGGAGATCAATTACACATCTCCAAAGTTTGGAAAGGAAAAACAGACCTGTTTCTACTTCCAATTATTTTTATTCTCCATGGCATGCTGAAGCCTGTCACAGCTAAGACCAGATTGTCCAGTTTTAATTTGGTTCACACTCTTTCATGGAAATAACTTCTATTACACTTTGTCAAAATAAATGACACTGTTAAGGTGATTGCAGGCATGTATCTCAACTTAATGCAAGCCTGGAAATCTCAGTGTAGAGAAATACTCCAGTGCCTATTTATCTCAAATTAATCAGAAAAATGGATTATATGAAAGAGAGGACGCTTTTTTGGCTAAACAAATGTCTTCCTTTCATGGAATTCTTTCTAAAAATGGTAGCAGTACTGGCAATTCCAGAATGGAAAAGTAGCAGTCGCCTCCAGCAATGCAATTATTGTTCTGGGAAACAGCCTCGGCCACTGGATGGCAGTCTTTCTGTGCTGGATATGGAAGTGCTGATCTTAGTTATGTGCAGGGCGTGTGTTGGTAGGATACTGAAGTGCAAGCAGCACGAACTCAGGAAGATAGGAAACCTTTTCTCGAAGAAGCAACAACTATGGATTCCATCATTTGTTCTAGTGTTCTCTAAAACATCTTCTATTTACTCTTTCCCTATGAACAGACTATTATACATAGTCTGACAATGTACCTCTTTTGCCTAATTATCTAGTTCTGACTAACATGTATGCTCCTGGTTCATCACCAACCAGCAAATGAAACTGAGAAGCAGAGTTGATGATTTTTGCCTCCCCTGAGAAAAAAGTAAAAATCTCTGATTTTCCTCCCTACGTGATTTTTTTGTACTTTTGCGAAGGAAATAAACCCAGGAGGGAGAATCTGTGGTGAGGGGAAGTTGTTTTGGAGATGTAAATGGTGACTGTGTCATTCAGCTTAAAAGGAAAGTATGTGTGTGAGCCTGAGAAGTTAACTGTGGGTGGAGGATGCAAAGAGGTTGTGTGCTGAAGTCTACAGGGTCCAGACAGAAATTGACAGAAATACAGAAGAGAGAAGGTGATTGATGTGAAAGGCTGAGAAAGGAGCAGGGAAGATAGTGAAGAAAAGCTCGCAGGAATTGATAAGAAAAGAGAGAAGTGGATAATATGGAAAGAAATGACAAGATAAACCCTACAGAAGAAAAAGTTTTAAGAGAAATGGAAGGATTTGAAGATACAGTGAAACAGAAAGTAGCAATGCAAAAAAAAATCAAGAAAAGGGGAAACAAGCAAAAAAATGCAAAGAGAAATTACAAGAAGTGAGAAAATGGCTGCCTAATGAAAGCTGGAGGCAAACGTGGTTTCTCTGTTTTAGAATGTTAACAAGGAGCAGATTAGTGAAATGGAGATAAGAAGGCATCTTAAAGCTTGTCTGACACAGGAAAGAGCCAAGGCTTTAACTGGGAAGGAATATTATTTAACCAAAAAATTGATTTTCAGAAAGGGGTAAGTTATATTTTGTATTGTGAATGAATTCAAATGTCAGGAAAGAAGGAATTTTTTTAATTTTTTTTTTTTTATTTTTATATAGAAGACATTGCAAACCACGTAGGCATTTTCATTACTACTGCTCTTTGATTTTATTTTTTTTTCTGTAGAATTTCATGCTTTTCTGTGAAGCGTGGCTGGAAAGCTGTGGCCTCAGAATGGCTGCAGTAGTTAGGAATGACTGATGAAGGGTGGAATAGAAGGGATTTTTTTTTTTTTTTTTTTTTTTTAATGCTTTTAATGTAATTTGTTATTCTTCCCCAAGTTTGTCCTGGCAGCTTTCCAGATGTAGGTTATAAAGATAAGGATGCCCTTGCAGTCACAGGACTCACTTAAAGGTAGTGAGGTCTTACATACCTGAACTGGTGATGGAGGCCTCCTATTCATGTGAATGTACACTTCTCCTTCTTAGATATTCATCATTGGGTAAGGTGTGTAGCACAGCACTATGGAATGCAAATTTCTTCCAAACTAGGACTTCTCTAACTGACTGGTGGGGCAGTCATGAATGTGCATTGTAAAAAAGTGAACATCTGCAGGTCTTGAAGGCATTTGGAAAGAAAATAATAGAAAAAGCTGAAGGATGGATGTAGAGTCGCCTTGACCTCTGGGGAGAGGAGAGAAGGGTGCTTAATTTTGAAAACACTCTTGGAGACTATCAGTCTTTTGCATATTCAATACCAGCACAAACCGAATTCAAATCTGGTGTAGTCCAAAGAATTTTATTTTCAGAGTTGCTCCTTTCAACAGCTGTGTTTTTGATCCTGAAGCACAGAATGCATCGATTTAACTGAAGCAGCTACTGTCCTTTGCTTTAGCCTCACCAGATTTTTTATGCTCAATAATTTCCTTATACATTTTAGCAAGTCAAATGTACACTCTCTTTCTATGCCCATTCCCCATTTGTTTATTCTCAATGAAAGCAGATGCACATTAGAACCACAGTTTTGTGTAATATGCTAGTAGATGCCAAATTGCAGTGATATCCCCAGTGCTTTGTACAACACTCCAGCAGTGCAGAAATGGTTGATTGCTACCTGTTGTCTTACCAAACGCTGGAGTAATTATTACATTGATGCATAATGCTACCTTGAAACTGTTTGGAACAGATTTTACACGTGAGCATTTTTCACCTAATAGCAAACTAAGCTAGAGAGCTGTAAACTGCAGACCTGAATCAATAGTGTAACTAGCAACAAAGTGCAAAACATAAATAGAAGAAAATGCATGCCATACACTGATAAATGGCAATGAATATGATGAACAAAAAGGAAAAGAATAAATTAACATTTCTCTTTCTCTGCCTCAGTGTCCCAGAAAACTGTATATAGATTATAGCATTACATAGTACTGATTTGTTGCAGCTGCTACTCTTTCTTTTCTGTCAGAAAAGCTAGCCCCATTTTATGCTCTATTTTCGTTTCTCTTCTGTACAGGTCCAAAACCAAACATTATATTTTTTATTAACATTTCCACTGAATGTCTACACTCCTGAAAATATTATTGTAGTTCTAAATTTATAATTTATCTTTTAAAAAAGAGAAGCGCGGTTCGATGGCAATGCAGAATTGCCTTTCTTTATTAAGCTATTCAGTTGTCAGTACGGTTCTTATCACTGGGTCTGCAGTCATCACAGATCACGGTTGATACATAAAAGGATGTTAGAAATGTGAATATGGTCAGAGAATTTTCTTCATTTCTAGAGTTGAAGCACATTTAAATACTTCTCAGTTTCAGACTTCTTTCTAAAGCAGTGATCTTTTGGAAAAATTCTTTGGAGCTTAGGAGATTTTGATTTGACTGGATCAGTGGACACTCATAACTACTGAGTGTTCTCTGTGTTAAAAGAAAACAAAACAACAAAAAAAACTGTGTTAGAAACCTTTTAAAAAAATAAAATATGTCGGGGCTTTTCAACTTTTCTCTCTTAGCCCCAAATAGAAAAACAAAATGAGATTTTTTCCTGCAGGAATGCTGTATTTCAGATCCATTGAAGTAATGTTAAACGGGACTTAGTTTAACAGCTTGAGTTACCTTTTATTTGGTCTAAGTCTGAGATTAGTTTGTTGACATAATCAGATGAAAAAGCTTATGCAGGTGTTCAGGCAGTACTGGATCTCATGGAAAACCCTCAGAATTAATCCATTATTTGCGTGGAGATTCTCTTTGCTGAACCACAGTATTGAGATACTCCTCCCTCTGCCTTGCTGCCAGCAGCCAACTTTGCTTTGCCCTTTGGGTGGGGAATGTTGGTGGAATCTACTTTTACAGAGATTTCAGTGTTACCCAGTCTTCTGTAAGCCCAGGCAGCTTTTGCTCTCTGTTTTGATGTTGCATATCAATATTGTTTGTCATAACTGCATTCCATGGATCATGCATGACGTTGGACTGCTTTGTTGCTTTCTAGCTCATTGCAAATGGTCATAAACAAATAATGCAGGTTAAGGAAAACACATATAAATGTTTGTTTTTCACGAGGAAGAATAGACAAATCAGTTACTAGTACTTATCCAGGTTCAAACACAAGGTGTGTGAACAGAGTGTTTAATCTCTGTGTTTAAAACTAAAATGAGTATGACATAGGCTGTTCTATTTCCTGCTCACAGAAGAGAACCTTAGGAATGCACTAGTTTTTGCGCAGTACTTTATCTTAAGGGCTTTCTTCAAGATTTTCTTCATTTGGAATTAAATTGTTTCATCCATTTTCCCTTTGTCCTCCCCCACTACTGGTATTTCTGAGCTATGGAGCCAAGGAACTTGAAATCTGCATGTCAGGGAAAAGGGAAGTAAAAGTCAATATGAAGGAATGATAGAGTGTTGGCAGCACTTGCCATGGGAAACATATGGAAAACAGAGTCGGAAAGATTATGGGAGGCCACTGTGGGTATACTGACTTGAAGTTGTTTCAGATGTAAAGAATGCACACTCAGGCAGTTAGAAATAATTACTATCTTGTGTGTTGCTGAAGCTTTAAGCAGTTATTTCTTGGTGTGAAATTTCGGTTTATACGTATTCTATTTTTTTCTGTTAGCATTGGTAGTTATTATTTTAGTATAATAAAAATATTCATCTTCTAAGTTGTTAATCTTTAGTCATTTACATATTCCTCTATAAGAACTTATTTTGAGAACTTACCACATAGCTAAAAAGATGATCAGATGCATCCGTGCTTTGTCATTGTCTATACAATTAAGAAAATGACATTTGTGTGTGTGTGTGCAAATCAGAGTAGCAAGCACTACAATCTGGCAGGGGAAAACAACAATGGATGTTTTGAAGTATTGCTAATGATTTTCAGTAATGGTATAGCTAGAATTGCGCTGTAGATTAAACAGGGATATAACAATTGGCTTTGTTCTCTCTTCTCAAAACTAGAAGCAGATTATTAGTTAACAGTGATGTATGGTGTATTTAATCAACAAAGCAGTCGTGTGTGATATTTTCATTTACTCTTCATGGAATTTTTTCAAGTGTAAAATAATATAAATATGGAGAAGGAAATCCAGCTAGAATAAGGAGAGTATCAGTGGGGAGAGGTCCTCATTTCTGAAAGCACTTTTTGAACTTAGTCTTTTTTGCTGAGAATTGTGCTGAAGTATTTTGAGTGGTTATGGAAAATTTTTTTCCCAGAACTCTCTAACAGGTAGATTCTCAATATCATAGAGTCTCGATATGATTTGTTTAAGTGCTGCTTACTGCACTGTAGATCATTCTCATTCCCTAGCGTGTTTGGGAAACGGGATCTGAGAGATGCCACCAAAAGCATGAGGAACTTGAAAAACAGTTCCCCACCTTTACGTAAGCTACCGTGGGATGTTTGACTCATGTCCGTCTCGCAGCAGAATTTTATCAATCCTGCTTTATCTCTGTTCTTAAAACACACAGTCAGTTTTTTAAGTGATTGCTGAAATACTTGATCTTCACCAGACTATAATGGTAAAGTCTATATTAGATCAGTCTTGTGGTTAGGTGTGTCGTAATGTGGGGGCCAAGGTTGTGGGAACATGCACGAGCAGTGGTTAGAGTAGTGATGATGAAACAGATATTTACAGTAACTGCTGTGAAAACCTCTGCAGTTTGCCAGCAAGAGAAAGTGATTCTACATGGGATTGTTACTTCATGATCAGCACGCAGCAGGATAGTAACAGTGATGGGAAATGGGACGCAAAAAGACTGCCAATGAGGAAGTCCCCTTCTGCACTGAATTAGCCTGAAGTGTAATATTTTTTCTATTTACAGTCATCCCTGTGGTCTGCACTAATGACATTATCTCCCAGGAGATCATTATGTGATGATTGCATCCCATCATGGATTGTTCTCAGTGACCCGAGTACTGCTGGAAAATATTATGTTTGTAACACCTGCTACATCCCCATCTCCTGTTGGACATTTGTTTCCCCCTTTGGCTTGATGCTCTGCTACATTTTCCGCAGTCTGTTCTCCTGTGTTACAAAGACAGTTTGGTTTCCTGGGTTATAGCTGCCTGGGGCTACTGCTTCTATCAATACTGTCTCATCTTTTCTGTATCAGTGTTATCTGATGCGGTCTTAGATCCTGCTAGCATATAAATTACATTGTTGATTCTTGATGGTTTCTAGCACTTTGAATTGAGTTATAGCTTTTACAAACATGTGATCTCGCTCTGAGAGAGAGCTCTGACAGCTTGTCATTCCCAGAGCCTATGACTGTCTTTTCTTATATTAATCCATGTTATAAAGCCCATTCTTTTGGCATTAAGTGAGACCATGAGCTACTGTATTAACATCCTCTACTGGTACTTCTTGGTTACACCTGTCAATATTGGCCAAAGGGCCTTACTCTTAGGCACTTCTCCTTCCCACCTAAGTTTTATCATTTCTGCTTTTTCCCTTGTGGCTTTCTGACATGGCTATGGGAACTGCCTATTCAAATTTTCCTCTGTTCTGCAAGTTGTTTTGTCTGTTTCGAAATAGAGCTGAGATGAAAATTACAGTTATTAAAAAAGAATTTAAAAATCGATATGTTTGTACATATGCTGTATACTTCTAACAAAATCACAGGGCTGCATTTGCATGTGGCTTACATTAAGCTTTCAATGCCTCCTGGAGGCTTTCTCAGAACTTTATTAAAATCATGCACATCATTTTTTTTTCGTAATTGGAAAGATATTTGAACTGTGTTAAAATATTTAAATTGCAGTAAATAAGATAACGTATGGTTTATTCTATGGCCTCACTCTTTATTTCAATTTTCTTTATCAATATTCTTGAAGGATTAGTCTTTTTTATCCACTAAGGTGAGTTACTTTTCTAACATTTTGTATTAAAAGTGTGGAAAATGATAGAGCTAGATGCTATTCTTTTGTCTAAAAAGCTACATGAAGAAGGCCCTATTTGAAAAGTCTTTCAGGCTTCTGAAATGTAAGAAGAAACAGAATTTTAAAAAGAGAAAACATCTGAAGGCTAATTTTTGTCTGTCTGAGTCTTAAAGCAAAAAGCAGTCTTAAGAAAGGCATCTTAGATGAACAGTGCACCTTAAATTGCAAATTGAGAACTCGTGTTACAAAGCAGTTTCCTTTTCAGAACTGTATGCAGAAATTACTGTGAACCTTTACGTAGGTTTCTCTTTTTCATGGCTTTTTGAAGTTCCCCTTTATAACTGGCTGCTCTGCATCCTGATTGAGGATCAGCACATTTATATCCAAAGGAAATCACATCATGGCTAAAAGTAAATGACATTGCCTCAGAAGACTACTACTTCTTACAGAAATCATTTTTTCCAATCTCCTTTTGATCTTCAAAAAAAAAAAAAAAAAAGCCCAAAACTTGAAACCAGAAAAAAACCTTTACACTTTCAACCATTATGATATGGTCTATATAAATAGCCCTTTGTGCTAAGTTAATTACCTTTCCAGTTCATGTATTCATTTAAAACTGAATACGTGGAATCAGGTTTTTACAGCATCTTGAACGTGGATAGGTTAATTTTTGCTTCTGAACATTTTAAGCAAAATTACTGTTTTTCAGTGACCCTGGAATGGAGAGGTATGAACTACTTGACCCAGCTGTAGAGAACAGTGACAGAGCTATAGCTCTGTACGAATCTGCCTGAGAAACCAGAGAATTTGATACTCACAGAAATTAATTTGCTAGCAAGCTACAGTTAACAGCTGGGGAAAAAAAATTTAGTTTGGGTCATTTATCTTCTTTTATCTTTTTCTATTCCCTTTTTTCTCAGCAAATAGGCTGCTCTTCATGGTAAATTGAAATTCTAGCCTGCTAAGATTGGCCAGGCAATATATGCAGTGAAGGTTATGTGTATTTTCTTCTAGATGATCTCACTGGCATAAACTATAATTGATGCTAATCCTCACGAGTGTCCAGTTTTCATGCATACATTATTTTTTCAACAGCTATTTATTGCTACAACATTGTAATTAGGATCAGGTAGCTGGAATCTTAATTCCGTCCCTAGAATTTTCAGCAAGGTAGATAAATAAGCGATGACTTCTGAGCTTCTCATTTCTAAGAAAATGTAAAATCCATCTTTTATGCCACAAATGCTTTTGAGCACTGATCTCACCATAGTTTTAAATGAAATGACACAGGAAGAGAAATGCTACTTTGAGGAGACTGTTAGATACTTTGGTGATGAGTGTCCTTCCTTAAAACAAAAATAAATTTTTGGTCAGCTGAGGCTGTCAGAAATTATTTTAAGCAGGTCTCTCACTTGAGGCTGTAGTTCAGTTATTGGTACAGTTCAGTTGAAGTAGAACAAGGGGAAACAAAACCACAAAATGAACATTTTCTTTCAAGATGGACAAGTCTTCATCCGCTTCTGGCAGACAGTGCTCCAGGTTGATTTGTTACCTTCAGCAGTTATCTTTGAAAACTGTGTTTTATATTCAGAAATGAGTGCTTATCCTCAGGTTAGTGTTCACCGTTTGTATGTTGGGGAGCTTCAGTTTCATCAAGATTAGTTCTTTGTGGACAGAAATCTGTCCTTTCGTGAATAAGATTATTTGAGAAGACTTTTTTCAGATTGAGTTGTTTTCTGTTTCTTTCTGGTTTTGATTTTTTTTTTTTCTGTTTCTTTTTCAATGCCAACAGTTCTAGGAACTGTTAATTATTGTTCTTCATCAGATCTTCATTCTGTCTTTCTAGAATTAATGACATGAAAGCAGAGAAACAAGGATACATGTTCTTATCTAAGACTTAGCTTTGAAAACTAATATTGTGTTGTTTTTGACTTGGTACTCATCTCCCCAAGTTAAATTGCATCTGATTTGGCACTGATAGCAAAATTCTTTGGCACTAAACCCCACACTATTCATCGCTTCCTCATCTAAATACTTTTTATGCTCCTTTCTGTTTTCACTGTATATAGCACATAGTGATACTGCACTGTTAAAAAACAAAAATACCATAATATTATTTTATACATTCTGTTAAATTTGGTTTGAAAAAGGCAGACAAACACAAGGCTTTTTCGTTGTCATTTTATTAGCAGCCTTCTTATTGTTAGTAGTCTTAGAATGTGCATGTTACAAGTCATAATGGCATAAATTAGCATATTTATGAAAGCCAATATGTCTCTTCAGGATTATTGATCATTGTGAATGTCTACATTTTTATGTATTGCACTTCTGTAACTGTTCTTGATAACCGGTAAGTTTGAAGTTTTAGTGATATATATAAAATAAGCAAAGCAAAATGGTAGAACAAGCCATTAATAGCACTGCTCAAGAGAACCGTACATGAGAATATAAATAACTACCCTGCAAATTGGAACCTCAATGATATTGCAGTATAAAAGAGAATTCCCAATAACACAATATGAAGTAAGGCAGGCAGCTTTCCCTCATAATAATTTGCTCTGTGTTTTTAACATTTGAAGGAGGCTGAAAAATATCAGCTCATTAGCTACAACCAGATGTTTTCTGCTCCAAATCACCATTATTAAGTGCTAGGTTTTGACTAGATCAGTGTATATGCACAGATCTGCGACCTGCAGAATATTTGGACATACAGTACAGTGTTCTGTACAGTGCTCTTTTCTTAGTATTTTTTACTTTCTTTTTGCTGAAAAATGATGGCATATTGGCTGGGGAAATTCCCATTTTTCATTGAAAAAAAATCGAGTTCTTGTTAAAATGGATATGTATTACATGGAAATAGAGTACAGTATCTAATTGGATAAGACAGTACTTTAGTATCAGCTTCTTTACTACCGTCAGCACTACTTTACTGCAGTTAAATTCTTTGAAATGTTAACGTAGGTAAATTCTGAGTTAATTTACAGTTGAAATTTGGCCTTCATTTGCTGTAGTCTAAATCTTACATCTCTGAGGCCAGATCTTTAGAAGAATTTGATTCCAGCACTGAGTTGCTTTGATTTAATCTCAGCGATCTTTCTGTGGTGTTGGATACTTAATTGTTGTTTTCGTGGTCTGTAGAACATATAGGACAGTACTGTAAGAAACTTGCCAGCAAATATCACCCAGTAGATTTGCAAAGGCTGTCAAAATTCAGAAGGGGGGACCCTGACTTCTGTCCTCCTACAGGACGAGTATTACGTAAGCTGAAGCTGACTTTTCGTTCAAATCAGTCATGTTTTTCCAAAGATGCTGTCTAGAATTGAAGTCCCCAGGTTGTGGACCTCTTCCCAGTCTGCTCCTTGATTGTCAACAACAGTGCAACATCATATGGTATGATTACAACTCTTTGCTGTGACACTGCTACAGCTCTTTCTGCCATGCTCTGTAAGGTTTTCTACTTGCTCTTGAACTCCACAGGTAGGAATAATCGCTCTGTTCATCTGCAGGGCTCTCTCACCCCTGCTAGAGGCATATGGTATAAAACTGAAAACAAACCTACTATCAGCATCAGCATAGCAGCTTTTGATTTTCTCTAGTGATGTTGTGAGCGCGATATTTATTTGGTGTATTTATGCATGGCCTTCCTTAGCTCAGTTTATGATTTGGAAAATAGGTTTGCAGGTGATAACTGCACACAGGACAGTGCGGATGTGAAGAAGGGCATTCAATCCTAGATTTGTTTTTGTTTTTTATTTAACAATTGAATATTCTGTTTTTAGAAAACCATATTTTGAGACTCAAATTAGGCAATCTGCTTTGGAGTATATCCACCAATATTTGATAATTAATACTGTATTGTCTCACATTTTGATTTATTACAAAAGAGAAGAAATGTCAACCAAGAGGTATTTAACCATACTTTTCTTGAATGACTTGAAATGGGAAAGAATTTAGCTTCCAAACCAGAGGCTTAGATTTTAAGCAAAGGAAAACATTTAAAATACTATATACACATTTAATTATTTAAGATGTTATTTGCCCATCTTTTTCAAATTAGTTTTAGAATCATTTCTATTCTAGATGTACCTTTATTAATGCAAATATTAGAGCAAGAGTAATTTCTTGAAGCCTGTTTATTTTCTAAAAATCATTAGTCCACTGGAATTTAAGAACTTAATCTTCTGTGGAATATTGTAGATAGAGTCACAGCCTGAATTTATATGCTAATGGTTTTAAAGGAAGAAACTAGAATTAACATATAATGCTTAATTAAGAGAAAAAAAATGATGATAATCCCAAATCTTGGAAGTAAAGCACAAACCATTTCTGGCGCATAATGGAGGTTTTAATTATATGCTTTCAACGTAGCAATTCTTAAATAATGGACCTGGCACTGACAAAAAAGAGGAAAAAAAAAAAATTCCCTCTGAAAACTACTGAAAGAAATTAATCCTTTTCTGTTATAATTTTCGAAAATTTATTCCTTATTTTATTTTCTATGTGTTTACTTCATTGAGTAAAGTTTTATTGTTAAGTATCTCATTAGTGAGTATTTAATTCTGCAAGGCACCTGCCATGCTATTGTCTTGAAAAAGGACAAATTTAATCCTCTGCAATCAAGGAGGATTTGGACACTTGGTTCATTGGAGGCTGACTTGTGACTTGCTCTGCTTCTTATTTTCAGATTTAAAAGGCCTAAAGAGAGCTAGCTTGATCCTATGAAGTCCTGATTGTTTTTTGTTATTGTTATTTGTTGATTTCTCAGCAATATCTGATTATTTTTTTAAGTAGGTATATTTCACAAAAGAGTGCATTCCCAACTCTGTGAAAAAGAAAAAAAAAAGAAAATCAATATCTGATAAGGAAATAAAGAAATGCAAAATGTTTTACCCACATCTTTTTTGCTTTTTGAACTAAGCTTTTCAAAAAAAAGCCTGACTACTGAATTTTCCTGAAGAGCTCTCAAAGATGTACACAAGCATATTGATGTTAAGATAAGTGAGGAAAGCTTATGAAAATTAAACTGTCAGACTCTGCATGTTCAGAACTGATATCAGATACTAGAAAACAATACAAAGGAAAGCAACGCAATAGCTGACTCAATGTGTACATTCAACTTTTGCTCCATAATTTGTATAATTGAGATCGAAGATAATTCCACACGCAGGGATGTTTTGATGAATTGCATCTCTGTGATGATTGTCAGTATTCAACACTATGAAATATGTTTTCATGCTTATCTACATATGGTCCAATGCTATGATGTTTGTATTTGGTACAGTAAAATCTTGTCCACTCATAGCAGCTACCGATTTTAATCTGTGCTTTTACTGGAAGATGTGCATAAATCTCTGCTTGCTGAAAGTAACATCTACCCTCAGAGGACACCACTTTATAAACTCTGTGTTGAAAATGCTAGTAGGTTGCCAGCAGAGGGATAAGAACATGCTACTTGCGTGTTATGTCCTGAAAGGTAAAAGTTGAAGCCATTTTTTATCATTGAAGTATACAATGAAATAAGCAAAGAACTAACTCAACTTTCTGAAATATGCAAATGGAAGGTTTTGTGTATTTTTTGAATTAAAACCCAAATGTCATTGGTAGTTGAGCAGCTACAAAACATAATGCTTTCTTTGTTTTGAAAGTAATGTTTTCATCAGTATCTACAAACTATTGTCCTGTCTGTCCTGTCCCCCCAGTTGCTTTCCAACCATGGCGCTAGTGA
This sequence comes from Centrocercus urophasianus, assembly GCF_019232065.1. Lineage (NCBI taxonomy): Eukaryota > Metazoa > Chordata > Aves > Galliformes > Phasianidae > Centrocercus > Centrocercus urophasianus. The sequence goes on along the minus strand of NW_024884889.1, from coordinate 4,449,262 downwards.
AAGATATTCCTCTGAGGCTTACCTATCCCTTGTGGTTATGAGTTTCTACCTATGTTAATTTATTTCTTGTGTTTTTCTCATGAAGATTGTGAACTTGAACTGAAACTTTTGTGCCAGACTGTCTTGAAATTCACACACCTTTAACTGGAGCATTAGAAATAATTCTAATGCTCATTGTTTTCATTTAATATTTAGAACCAGTTCTCTATTGTTTTTTTCATGGGGTTAAATTCAAAGGGATTTTGATGGCCTTCAGTTGCTACCAGGTTAACTACCTAAATATTGCCTGAAATACATAATGGTAATGAGGCACATTTGAAAATGTGTCTGTAGCATTTTCAATATAGTAGACGTTGTTAAGAAAATCCTCTCCTGCACTTCACCTGGAACTTAAATTTAACTATATTTTAGCACCTATGGTTTTAGAAATGTAAGATTAAATGTGCTATTAAATATACAGTTTATAAGAATAAGCTGATTAGAATGATTGAAGTTGCAACAACTGAACAGGAATGAAGAACTTGAAAACAGTTAATGAGACCACCCCTTTGGTCCTTATGTTCGTATGTGGGATATACTAAAAGTATGCCTAAGTGCAAATCAAGATTTTCTTTTGATAGAAGTCCTGTGCAGCTACTTTCCATTCAGATTCCCTATCAATATGGGACGTTCCCATTCAGAGTGTGAATACCAGTTTTGCGTTGAAGTGCTGATTAAACTTCAAAAAGTAATAATATAGCTGTGACCCTTTAAAGGCTAAGTTTTCTCTATGAATAATAGCATTTACAGCATACCAACTGTGATGAAAAGTATGAAGCTTGTGAATCCTTGGGGTTCGGGACACATACCGAGTACTGATTTTGATCAAGAATAAATTTAAGCTAAAGCTGTAACATTGAGTTGCAAGTAATTTGCTGGATAAGAGGTTTACGCCTTCTGCTGCATGAACTCCAAGTAGTTATTAGTGGAAATTAGATGGAAGATTACGTAGTTATTGCCTACATGGTATATGTGCCTTAAAAAGCAAATAAAAGAGAAAAATGTAAGGAAAGGAAAAAGGAAAAAAGAAAAAATGCATGGTGTTTCTGTATTGAACTAATCTTAACAATCAAGACTGTTAATAAGGTTACGCAAGTGAATGTAATAACTGTTTTTTGTCTTCACCAAGTCATTAAAAGCCAGGACTATCAGAAGTCCTAAGAGGCTCAGCTCAGTTTTAAGATCTATTTCTTCTACACAGTGCTTGATGTGCTCTACTCCTAACCTGATCAAAAGTTGCAGATGTTGAGTGTTTCTCTGCGTCGGTCATGCAATCTGATGAAATGCTGATGTCAGTAGATAAAGCAGCCACTATAATCTTTCCAAATGTAATCCAGAGGATTTTTTGCCACTTTATAGAATGTAGAGAAAATCATTGACCCAACCTGACAGTAGAACCTCTCAGGGCTGTCTGGCCCATTGGTCTTAGTTGGGTTTTGTCTGGGATAACAGTTATCAAGGGGACAAAATGGCCATTCATTACTTTCCTGGCTGTTTCTGGCACTGGGAATGGCCTGACACCCCTTGGTAATTTGGGACTGCGTAAAAGGCAGCAGTCCTTTGTGTTCACTGGGCTGGTGAAAAATCTTCTGCAGCTTTCTAGATGTAGAAATCTAGATTCTAGATTTAGCTGCTGGCCATTGAGAAGATGGAAGGAAACTGACAAGGAAAACGTACACAGATACTAAGCGAACCCATTATCAAGAAGGAAGAATGCCCTACCAGGGGCATCATGTTCTCCCGGGATGTTTTTTCACCTTCCCCAGTGCTTGTTGAGAAGGTCTGAATTATCAGCCCCAGGACTTAGAGGAACGTTGGAAAGGGGATGTGCTAGGTGCACAGCAATTTGAACTATATAGCTTTCTTAAATTGATTAGTTAATGTGGATTTTTAGCCTTCATGTTCATGTTTTCCCTTTTTTTCGTAACGAGATTGAGTGTAGCCATACTCAACAGTGAAAAACAGGTATTTTTTGGAGACTTATTCTGGAGATTCACGTCATTCAGAAGATAAGTCATTCATGAACACTTGCTCTTGACTGGAAAGGGAATCGCCTAATTGGTTGATCCCACGTGAACATTTAATGGGCATGACTATAGTGGAATTTGGCAAGTGGGCCAAAGCTTTCCCTGCCTTTGCTGACTGGTCTGGGTACAAGCAGTATCCCTAGGTGTTGCAGAGAGGGAACAAGACAAATTTGGAGCCGTATTCGAAAGACTATGTCTCATATTCTTCTATCTCAATGTCAAGACATGCCAGATTATTATTTTCTTTTTTAAGAAACAAAAGGAGAAATGCGTTTCTTTTAAACGACTCATATATGAGGGAAACGAGACAACCTCCTGTTAAATTTCTTCACTAGTTAATACTGCTTGTATTACCTTCTTTTCTGATTTGCATTTGTTGAACTTTGACTAAGAGCCAAATCATAATGCTGTATCTTAGCCTGCTATGTGGAAAAGCCCTCTGGTGTATGATATCCTCTTTCCATGTCTATGCTTACAGATCCCTTAAGCTTGACTTTGATGAGTTAAATAGATTGAACTTTCTAAATCTTTCTGTAAGGCAGATTTTCCAGCCTTGCTGTTTCTTGCATTTTGTGACTCCTCTCTCTGAAATTTTGCAACATCATATTCAATATTTGGAGGATAGATTTCGTTGTATTATTTCAGTAAATATATTGAATGATAACAGCATTTTGTTTTTTTTTTTGTCAGATGTCCACCTGTTGTTACCTGTGAAGATCGTGTTAACTCGTAAAGCTACACAACCTTCTAAGGAATCAGTTTCAGACAGGTATTTAGAAAGACTACTTTTCTCTTTTTTTTTTTCTTTCTCTTTTTCTATTTTCCGGAATTTTTCCTAGTACAATACCGTAATCATGACCTCTGATCTTTCTTTTAGGGATGTTGTGTGAAATTCAGACAAAATTTAAATGTGTGGTGCTTAAGTTCTGTGGTAAGATAGGAGTTCACTGCCTTACTGAACTACATAATGGAAATAATTTCAATTTTTTTAAAGGATCATTTAAGATAACACCTTCAATATGAAAAAAGTAGCAGTGGTTCATACATTTCATACATACAAGATGAGTGGCAAAGAGGCCAGATATGTCTGGCAGAATAGAGATTGCTGTTTGGATGTAACCATCATGTAGTACCTGATCACTGTTTGCTGTAAAAAACTTCACAGCCTATTTCAAGGTTTATGACCTCATCTTTCAGATAGAATGAGAACCCTGCTCGTATCCATGCACCTCACAGTATTTGTAAACAAGCATTGTATCACAGCTTTTAATTAGAAATAAATTTCTTGCACATTCAAACTCATTTGGAATGATTGCAAGTTCAATTTGCATAAACTTCTCCAGTCCCACATATCTTAGTGCTTTGCCTTATACTAGCCAGTATTTCTATGGGTCGAAGAACATATATCCTCAGTCCACAGGGAAATTTCCTCCAGTTCCATAGAACTTAAATAATTGAGCATATCTATTTGGTTGCTTTTGTTTTCTATGAACGTGGCAAGAATACATCTTCTATTATACATTGCAGTTACCATTTTTACCCAGTTATTTTTCAATAACTCAGTAATAACTACTTGGAACTGACAAGTCTGAATTGTACAAAGTGTTAATAATGAAGCTAAGTATGATATAATTGCCTCATGGTTTTGAAAGTGTGTATAAATTTGTGTTACAAGGCATAAGCATTTTAATGGTTTTGTGTTTTCTTGACTTTATAAAGAACAGCTTAATGAAAGAGCTTCTTTACTAAAAGGATGCTTCAATTAGCCTGAGTGGATCCCAGCAAGCTTACTTAGGTAGAGGATGATTTAACTTAAGCTGCAGTCAAACTTCTGCTTAAGTTGATGGATGAATTAAGGATGTCTGAGTCAACAGCAATTCTTTAAAGGTCAGATGGATCCAGAGGGCTTGGTCCATGAGGCAGAAAACCAAATAGCTCCAGGTCAAATAACTTAAAAGCTCCACTGGGTAAGACCCGGACATAATAGCTCAGGTTCAAGGAACTTACGTACTAACAGAGATTATGAAGGAACAGTTCAAATATTTTCTTTGAACTTTGTTTTATGTAGAAGAGAAATGGAAAGTGAGCATTTAACTGTAAGAAGCATTTTCTGTCTGAAGTATGATGGAATCCTCAGAAGTTAAGCTCTGAAAAGTAGTGTTGTTTCTCTGATACTAAGAGCTCTTAATGAGTATGAAGATCGTGATATAGCTGTAGATATGCCGTGAATAATCACACTCAAAAGCGTTCTAAAAGTGATAAAATACCAGCTTGCTTTATTTTTCTGCATTTTTATATACTAGCCCCCTAGAAATATTTATGTGAGAAAATATCTGTATGATATTTAATTCAAAATATGTATCATTCAAATTAGGTTTAAATATTGACCAGGAAATGTTAAGTTCTCTACAGTATTGTCACTTTACTCATTTAAAAATTATTTTTCCAAATGACACATTCATCTGTCAGAATGCTATAATTTCTTTTGAAATATGCTTTTCTTTATTTTTCCCAGAAACAAAATAAAGTATCTGGATCATTTTTCCATTTAAAAACTTCAGAAAGCTTTTTAGATCTTAAGGCGAAGTTCAGAAATAATGTTAAGATTTGTCAATTTCATCGACTGTTTAGAAAATCTGCAAAGTCTGTCTGAACAAGAACATTACACAGACCCGAAGATTCTGTTTTCGTTAAAGACGTTCAGCACTCCGTTCTTTGTAGTACCAAGAATCCAGGAAATCCTTGCCCCTCATGTTTCTTTCTAGTGCATTTTTCACTGCACAAGGATTTCAGTATTGGCTTCTCTGAAATGAGAGCATTATTTGGATTTCCCAGATAATATTTATTTGTGAGGTGGAACATCTCGGGAAGGAGATGTATTTTCGAATAATTCATAACTCTTTGGTTAGTGAATTCGTAGGTTAGGATACAGTTATTATCTAAGTGAAACATCAGAACCCTGGAATTAGATTTTACCTTTACAAGATACAGCATTAATTACTGGGCTTGTTCCAATAAAGTGAGAAAAAATTATGGGATTAGTTGCTTGGATTTTCAAACTTCGAAGCAATGCAAGATAATCTGATTTCAAATTACTTTAAAGATGTCTTGTGATGTTCTGATAGAGTGGTTGCAACAGAAAATCTGTCCAATTCATTTCTTTTGTTTGTGTTAATTGCTATAATGTAGTATCTCTTTTTATCACCTATTCCTGTTTTGTCTAGACATAATTGATCTAGACCTGAAGTGACTGAGTCATGAGATAGAGAAAAGATACAGTTTTATCTTCTATTTATGTTTCCTTATTCACGACCATTTTTCTTTAGCCTTAAAATCACTTTAGTTGTCATATTTGTTAGTAACAGATATTGATGTTATTCACTTCCTACTTGTGTGGCTAAATCTGACAGGTTCTGAGCTCTAGAACCCTGGGTTATTTTGCTTTATTTTGCTTCTGGACAGATGATTTTGCTATTAAATACAGGTTATGATGTGGTATGTTATTTTCTCCCCTAATAGAACTCTCTTGTGCATTTGTCAGTCATTGTCAAGTTAGGAGGTCTGCACCAGAAGTAATGCCTCCTATTATATTATGTCGGTTCTCAGTCTCAGAGGTGATTGTTGGTGCTATGGCAGTAGAGCTTCCCACCAATATTTTGTTACGTTTTGTTGCTGTGCAGCAGAAGGGCAGTCTGACAGAATGGCATCTGATGTGGAAGCATATATGAAGAGAAGGCATGTTGTTGAATTTCTCCATGAGGAAAAAATTGCACCCATTGACATTCATCGATGCTTGCTGAATGCTTTTGGAGATAAGAGTGGATGTGAGCACAGTAAAGCAGTGGGTGGTGCTTTTCAGCAGCAGTGACAATAGGTCACCATGTCATCTTTGGTAATTGCACCAAGAACTCTAGGCTTTTTGAATGAATTTATTGGCATTTTTTCTCTTCCCAAAGCGAAAAATACTCTGTCACAGCTCAGCAGTTACAGAGACGTTGCTCTACTTGCCTGCTTGATTTTCTTTTTTCCCATTTAGAAGTAGATTTAGCATTCGAAAAGGTTCATTTAGAAGGGAGATCGACTCTAACCTACAGAATGAACTGAACAGATTGGAGACACAAGGCTTTGGCGAGACGCTTAAATAAATTAAATTAACTGTGCATCTATCATTTGTTTTTCATTATTCCAAGCTAAGACAGCATTCTGGGTGTGTTTTAAAAGGAAAAACAGTCGAATTCCACTTAGCCAAACATCCACTGTTAGGGTCACTCTTTCTGATTAACTTCTAGCATTCACTGCTTATGGTTTTGCAATTACCCAAACGTAATGATAACTCAAAATATTTGTGTGAATAGGTCTCGTAAATGACGTCTTAAGAACAGAAGGATGCTTTGGGTCTTACTTTGAGCATTTGTCTTTGCAGAGAAGATTTTTTAGGACATGATTTTGAGAGGATGTCTTCCAAAGGGTAGGATTTCACCTGATATGGCTTCTAACATCTAATTTCTCATTCTCATCTACTATCTCTCTCTGATAATTCTTTTCCTTCAGAGAAGGAGATAACATATCTATGTGTCTCGAGATACTGGTACATATCTGACCTTTATGTCTTCTGATAAATGTTTAGAATTTAAATTTCTTGGCTGGTGGAATGTTTTCCCCTTTCCTCATGAGAGCAGGCTTTCTCCGTTTGTCAGACCTATCATAAGTAAAGTATGGTCATATCCTCGCAGAAAAGCTTATTCTGTTTTATTTGAAACATCATTTAAAACATCATGCCCAGTGCCAACTAATTTCCAAAGCTCAACTGCTTACATAACAGTAATAAATAACATCCTGCTCAATACAGCGTAGGATAAATCTACCCAAACAGAATATACCTCATTTTGGTGATGCTTTCCAGCAAAAAAGGCTAATCAACCTCCTGTATCTGAATTTTATTGTATAATAGCTATTTGTGGGGGGAAGCACAAAAGGTAAACACATATTAGAGAGGGCTCAGAACGCAAAGGTTCCCTATAGCAAGATGCTCATAATTTCTAGTAAAAGAATGCTCATATATTAGTTATTTGCAACAGTTCATCTTAATCCTAAGTTTTTTAACTTCATGTCTCTTTCTCCCACAATGCCTCTTGGCATAGTATGCACCTCTTATTTGAGTGAAATTGACTGTAAATGCTGCTTGTGCATATGTGTATGTACCTATAAATACATAGATACATAGATATATACAAATGAAAAAAAAATTAGAAGCTTTCTGGTATTTTTTAGTAGTTTTCCATTGCTATTGCTGAGAAATTATCCTCATAAGGACTGTCTCCTTTCATGCGTTGTGTCAGGTTGAGCAGGCCATCAACTTTCAATAGAAGAAATAACTCTGTAAGTGAAGAAAAAGTGTGTATAATAATTTTTTTGTGAAGAGAATGAGAAAATGGAATTTGCTGTACTGGATCATATCATTCATAGTTAGAGTCCTGTGGCTTGTTCTGACAGAGGCAATAGTGTAGACTGATAAGATGTGAACAGCACAGCAACATGCACCAGTATATAAATATGCATCCTTATATGTATAAAACACAGCAAAAGGAAATTTATTTCCTTTTTCTCTGTAGTGATATAAGTAATGCTAAAATAGTATATGTGTGTGTATATATAAATATATACATATATATATATTTTTTTGTAGGCCTTGAAAAGGTATCAATCAAAATGCTTTCTTTCAATTACTTTCAATTATTTCATTTATTTTTTTTTACTGGAAGATTTGCTGCTATAAATATATTCTAGCTATCAACTGTTGCTACTACTGCCTAGACTCTGAAATCAGTGAATTAACTTTATGTATAAAGAAAATCATTTACTGATTTGCCTTCACTAGTCAGAACAGAACTTTTTTTTTTTCTCCCATCCAGGGAAAATTTTAGTGAAAAAAGTCATATTTTGTAATCACGTGGTTTATGAAAAAGATATGCTTTGGCTGTTTGCCTTAGGATAAGAACGCTGAAACACATTTGCTCAATTATGCATTTAGAGTTCTGTGATCAGATCTTGAAACATTTGAGGAAGTTGATGGAGTGTAGGTTTCTTAAATTATTTAAATTAAGGCTAATGCAAATTTAAGCTGTATGTAAGGAATTATCCTAGAACGGAAATGGGAAGTCACTGCTAGTAATATCTATGAAATTTTCTTAATTCAGTAATCAGACTGAACTGAGTAATCAGATGTGCAAACCATGACAGAGAATCAATCAATAATTCAAAGAATATGCTGGAAAAAGCAATCGCCAACTTAGTCTGTATTATTCTGTCCTAATCCCTCACAAAAAAAAATGCAGTCTCAGATGCGTTGAAGAATGTCACTGAATGCAAGCTCATGAGACTCAGTTGATCTTTGAAGGTATAAAGTGTCTTGTCTGCGTAACTCTATTCTTTTATCACAGGCAACTTTAGATCAATCAAGTATTTCCATATTTTAGGACTGACTTCTGGAAGCGCATGAGTTTTAAATAGAGGTAAATGCTCTGCCTTTCTAATGAGAAAAAACCATGAATGGGTAATATGTGGTATTGTATTTAGTTTGTGCTTCATTTCTCTCTCCCGCTTTTCTGCGTTTTCTCAGTATGAAATGGCTGTTGAAAATATATTTATTTTGCTTTACCAAACATTACAATGTTATTTATTTAAAAAGGAAGCAACCCTGCATCTACGTATAGACTAAGTAGGTTTTCATATCTCTGTTATTAAAGGGAAAAGAATCCAGGTTGCGCTGTGAAAACCCGATGTGTGTTTTTGCGCGTGATTATTTTATTTGCATGTGAAAGCAATTCCTTTAAAACAATTCCTTCTATGTGCTCTTTAGTATGGTAGTGGAAAGACACAGTGCTGTCTAAATTTGAACCATTGTGTTAAAAATGTGAATTGATTTCATTGCATTTGTTCATTCCTTCCAATTTTTTTTTATTTCTTCCCCCTGTTCTTCCCCTCTTCCTCAGTTGTGCTCAAATCCTAATTGCCAAACAGATAAGCATATCAGAACTAAACTTATAGAGCTGACTTAAGATATACTCTTTTACAGATCATGGAAAAATGCCAAGGATTCCATATTATTAGAAAGTAAATAAATAAATAACAGGGGTTTACCCAGGCATTATATCTCAAGTAGAAGCAGTTAAGTGAAAAAAGTCTCATAGAATGAAATGTTTCAACATACTGAGGTTGTTCTGTCCTTCCCTGTGGCTGTTCTTCTTCACAAGTAAAATAACAGGTATTTAAACACTGACAAATGTTATCCTGTGTTTTCAGTCTGCTGCCTGGAGTGAATACAAGTGTATCACTAACTTTTCCAGAAAGGCCTAGAAGGGCCAGTTGGAGAATGAAGTTAGGGTGAACAGTCAACTCCACCATGATGTACTACTGTGAATCAGCAAAGTATTGCTAATATTCCTGCAGAAAATAAGTTTATTTTCTAATTTCAGACTGTTTGTCTAGTTGCACGGAATAACAGGGTTGGAAAGGAATCTCAAAAGATCAAGTTCAACCCCCCTGCTCAAGCAGGTGCCCTACGATGGATCTCATAGGTAGACATCGTGGTGGGTCTTGAATATTCTCATTTAAAGAGACTGGACTGCCTCTCTGGGCAACCTGTTCCAGTGCTCTGTCACCCTCATCATAAGGAAGTTCTGCTTGTTAGTACAGAACTTCCTATGTTAAAGTTTTTGGCCATTCCTCCTTGTTCTATTAGTGCATGCCAATGAGAAGTGCCTGGACTCACCCATTTACCTTCCTCTTCCCTTTAGATGTTTATGAAGATTAAACAGTCATCTAACACGTTCACAGTTGAAAATTTTGACACACTAGCTGGATCTCCCTCTCTCTTTTTTTTCTTTTTTCTTTTTTTTTTTTTTTCCCCCCAATTATGTTTCTGGAATTCTTTTTGGATTAGTTACTAGTGGTTCTCTACAAGACGAGTAAAAATGTAATCATTTAGTAGCATTCTTCAAGAAACACAATTCTGATATTGCTTGCATAGATACATAAATGTATATAAATTATCCCTGTGAAATTGTATATTTCAAAAATGCCAAAAGAAGGGTTCTTTTTTCCTTTGCAAAAATAATTTGATTGTAATTTAGCAGCAAGGTTGCCCCTAAAAACAATGTTTCAGTGAATAATCCTTGATGGTTTTCTTTTGATGGGAATATGCCCAGCTATGCAGGAAAGCTTAAAATTATGGCAAGTTTTTGACCTGCAGATGGAGATATTTCAAAATCATAAGTGACTTATGAATGTTTTAGAGTTCGGTGGAGTATGTAGAAAACAAGAGGATATATAACTGAAAGAACATCTTGTGCAGCAAAGATGTTCTTTCTTAATTTGGGTTCCTTGTAGGAGAGGCCTTAAACGGCCACTCAAAATATAGGCTCTAAGTGGATTTGTAGTATAAGAACTGCCACACATAAAATAATGTTATTGAAAAATTAGCTATCCCTGGGAATTTCTATTTTGTATGACTTACTCTGAAAAGAATAATTTCCTTTTGCGTTCCAAGCAGAAAGCTTTCATGATATCATGTCATGAAGTCATGAAAACTGCTTTTAAAATTTTACTTGTACTTGCTAGTAATCAACATGATGCTCTATAATGATGCGTTCATTATTCTAAGTTACCAGTTAGGTGGCTAGTTTGCTTTCATAAATCAGTGTGCTGTTCTTTAAAAGATTTATTAGTGGATGGCTACTTTAACTCTGAAGCATTTAATGGTACTGATGCTGACATTGTATAACGCAAGACTAGGCAACACTGTCACCATGCAGCTATAACATACTTAGTAAGTAGGAAATAGAACTAAATATACCCATCTTTTTTCACAGGTAAAACTGCAGTCTCTTACCGTACCCAAGATTGCAGTCAGTGCATTCCATTGGTGAGTACTAATTGCAAAGCTTCTCTGCCATGTTACTCATTGCATGTGTGTAAGTGCAACAATTTTGCTTGATGCATTTTAAATGGATTTTAAAAGGAGCAAGTTCTCCATCGTATTGTTTACTGTTTGAGCTACAATCCCTGCTTATTTTACGTGTTTTAGATGCTGGGTTTCACCTGAATCCAGTCAATCTTCATAATCAGTATAACTTGGAGTTACAGCTAATCTGGCAACCTCATGGTGAATTATCCAATGCAGATTTGATGCTGGAGTCATACTTAGCCTTTTTACTAGCCTTTTAATATAAGAAACGCATAAGGTATCACACTAATTTATTTGTACTGATGTATGAACATTCTTAGGCTTTTGGTTAGGGCTGTTATGACTAGGCAGAGTAAAAAAAGAAAAACAAAAAAAAGAACAGTATGCTAGATAAGGTGGACAACGCATCTGATTTAGTGCAGTAATTATACACAATGGTTTGTTCCTGGGGGGAAATAACAGTTAAAATACAATCTGGTACAATTACTGGTAAGAGACAATTCAAGAACTGGAATTTCAGAATTTTGTTTAAAGTTAATAGCATGTGAAAGCCATATTGATTATTTTAATCCAGTCTCCCGTGGCAGTATTGTCAAAAAGTATGACTTCTTTTTTTTTTGCATAGCTTGCCTGGCAGGAGAGGAAAAAAGTCATTGATCTGCTATTAACTAAATATACTGCAGAATACTTAGTACTAACCATTTGAATAGGAAATGAAAGAATGCTTTAAAATAACATTTTCTACCGTCCTTCATGATATCACCATAGTAACTAAGAGTTCAGCCTGAATGCTGTGCTTTTGTGCTTATACTTTCACGTAGAAGAGAGACATAAGCTACTGGTCTTCCAATAAGAAAACTGATCATTAATTTTTCACTTTGTAAAGACGCATTAACCACAGCGTATTTTCAAAATGATATGCATCAAAGAAAAGGAAGTAGCAATTTTATATTAAAGAAAACTGTGATACAATACACCGTAAAAGTGGTTTATTTATATCCGTGTTTTCAACAAGAGTAATATGAGGCAGCATTTAAAAGCCCAGCAAACAAGAAAAACAAAGAGGCTAGATAGCTTAAAGGCTTTGATGTGCATGCTGAGGCACACATTTGTCCTTTCAAATACAGCTCTGATTCGTGGTAAAAGATAGTAATTTGATTGTGCTGGTGAGACACACTTTTGATCTTCAAGAAGCTGTAGATATTTACGTACCGTGATATTTATTTTGAGGTGGCAATGAATTGGTTGCTTAAATAATGGTGACAGGGAGTTGTTAGCCATAATGATAACAAAATATGCAACCGGGAGACCTCGAACAAGTCTTTCTTTGGTGGTCCAACCTGCAGATGTGTGCAGGTTGTGGCTTCAGTGTTATATCTCTGGCAATGAAGGATTCAGCATCCTGTCAACTAATTTCAATAAATGCCAAGTTGTGATTCCCATTAAATGTGTAAAATGCAAACTATTTGCAATTATGATTCCCAAAGTCACAGTATAATAATAATTAATGTTAGTGATAAAACTGATGGCAATTGTAAATTGTAACAATCCCTGTAAATTGAATTTGGATAGTATTTTTCCCTGTACTATACAGGTCCTGAGTACTACAGGATAAGACAACAAAGGCTTTTTGACGTATTTCTCTGCTTCTGAATAAAATTCAATCCAAAAGGCTCACACAGCCTTGTTTGTGCCTTAGATATGGAACTCAGCTCCACCTGATGTGTGATAGACATATATATATCACTTTAGGAATCTGTCTTTAATAGTACGACAACCTATCATAGAATAGTAACAAAAAACATATCATTTAAAAAAAAAAAAGATGATAATATTCTTTTTTGTTCGAGTTTTTCTGGCTATTAGAGAAGTGAGTTAACCATAAATGCTTGTTTCCACCCAGATTTCACACTGGAAATAAAAGACATTTGCCTTGCAGGTACTTAACAATTCCATTAGACATGATGGATTTCTTGTGTTATAGAGATTCTTAGAAGATGACAAATGCTGATCGCCTCCTTTCTGTAATATAGCAATAGTTCATGTCTTTGAACTAGTTTTATTGTCAAAGTGAATAATATTTTAATATGTTTAGAGATGGCCTCATTCTTCTTGATGGAAAAAATGAAATGACTTTTGACATTAGGGTGTTTTGTTATCTGTTACTTGAATAGCATTGGTATCAAATAATTTTGATGGTTCATTTCAGGTGTGATTTTTGGAAATAAAAGGTGAGTAAAAAACAAGTCCTTGTTGTACTAGCATTTGGGCCCTTCTTTGTAAATAGGAATTGTGGGTTAGAACAAAAGCAACTGGGCTTTCTATACAGTGAGTGTTAAGCTAAGTCAAATATCTGTGTGAGGATGTTCTTTAGAATTGTTTTTGAGCAAATCCTTTATCGTCAAAACATTTACTTATTTGACATACAAAAAAATGTCTTGGATTTCTGAGCCCTACCAGAATACTGTATTTAAAGGAAATTCCTGAGTCAGAGTAAGTTTCTGCCTGCTTCAAAGGTAAGTGGCATATAGTTTGTTTTATACTCTATGGAAATCACTGGTAAATTTGTGGAGGCTTTTAATTAAAGTAAATCAGCTTAATTTTTTATAATTTATTTCATCCATATACATAGATGCAACGTTTTTCAGCAATTGTTTTTCTTCCTGTCTTAAGATTCATTGTTATTACTGGTGGTAGCCAGTCTAGCACTCAGAAAAGTTATCACAGTCTTTGCGTTCTGTTTTTCTTCATCATGACATTTAAGATTAAAAAAAAATCAAAGGCATTCTCAGTCTCAGAGCATTTCATTAATTACAGGATTAAATGCCAGTGGATACATTTCTTACTCTCATTTACAGCACAGCAAAACTGTTCACAGCACTTTAGTTAGTTTTTTTCTTAATGTTGTGTGCTGGTGAGATTACTCATTGTTTTATTGCTACTTGTAGTGTTTGTATGTATGCAAAATATAACTTCTTTTACCAAAAAATCTAAAATAAAAGTACATGTGAATTTTTGATATTTATTTCCAAAGCTGTTATTCTAGAACCTGAGGGAAAATGACCTCGGACTCCACCTGTTTCTACTTCTGAACTGTAGGGATAAAGTCAGACAGAGTTTTGCTGAAGTAGATATGCTTGGAGGCAAATTTCTGCTTTTGCTTTGCCAAGGGAAGATACCAGGTGGTATTAAAAAGGAGGTAATCAGGAAAGTAATTTTCATCAAGGCAAATGTCATTTTCCTGAAGATTTTATTAGAGGTCCTGTGGTGTTAGTTGTAGTGAGAGGTACTTCTGATTTTTTTTTTTTTTTTGCCTTTTTTTTTTTTGTTTGCTTCTTTTTGTGAAAGTGTCTCTGTATATTCCCAGGCTTCAGACTCAACACTGCTCTTAATGTGAAAGAGAGTCTATTTGAACAAATAAGAAGGTGTGAAAAAATTTGCTATGAAGAGCTACATAGCTTTTGGTTGCTTCTAACCAACAACTGTTCAGCTGTCTGGTTTTGCTGACTGAGGAAGCAGTAGACTGAGTGGCATAGGCTGAGATACTGTCTAAGACTTTAAATTTAAAACTCCCTCAGAAATACATGAAAAAATACTATAAAAAAGCCTGAAGAATTCATTGTCTTTATGGCTTTCCTTTATTGCGGCAGTTCATGTTAATATATGTATCGCTTAAAGTGTTGGCAGCTGAAATGATGCAAAAGAAAGAAACTGACTACAGAGTCAGAGACCCTCTGTAAATTATCTTGCTGTCAGAAATAAATTGAGAACATGATTGCATAGAATAATACTGAACGATAGAGACTTAGAGCCTCAGAGGGTCTTTATTGCAGTGGTATGCAGTGTCATCAGATGACTTGATTAAGGGTTTGGTCTGTAAGCAGACTCAGTCATGCTGATTGCTCATGCAACAAAGTGCCAAACTCATCCATGCAAGACACGCATTCAGCTGAAAAGCAGTGTAACCAGTCACTAAGAAATGGTAAGTGCAGGGATATGTCTTCCTCTCTCTGAGGCTTAGGCATTTTATACAGTGCTTCCTGGAGATTCCTTCCCTTGATTTTCATCTCTGAGCCTGCTATTTATGTATGTCAAAAAGACAAGGCAGGCAGGCAAGGGCTCTCTTATCCTTCTCTCATTTTTTTTAATGTCTAAAAAGTTCAGTATCATATTATGTGAAGTACCAAAAACAATCCTGAAAGTCTTGTGAAATACTTTGTTTATACACATTTGTAATAGAAGTCGCATCATTTTTGGAGGACATTTTGTTTATTTGTTTGTTTCTGTGTAGTTTGTTTTTCTTAAGTCAATTGTATCATTTGATCAATGTTTAGACAGATCTTTGAAACCTTTGGTTCAAAGGCACATCAGAAGTATCACTTTTAATAACATATTTTAACTCGGAGGCTTGTCCGGTTCAATGTAGGAAAATAATAAGTAACTTGAATTTGTGTAAGCAGCAGGTGCAGCAGACACGTCAATGAAAGAAATTATAAAATATATACTCAGTGCTGTAGCAAAGAAAAAGAGTTGAGCTGGCAAAAAAGTAAAAGATGAAAAAGCTTATGAGGTGATCTGTATTTCTGTAAAGACAAGGAACAATAGACAAAAAACATAGCACCAGAGTATCAGTATGGAGAAACTGCTTGTCTTCAACTGAGACAAAGTTGCCAAGTTCATGTACTGACTAGTGAAAATTTTCTATTCAGTTATTCTTAATTTAATCTTACAATATTATATTGAAAAAGTATTTTAAAGGACAAATCAATTTGGAAAGAAAGTACTCATGAAGGAACTCCTACAAAGGATTTTTCTGTGAATCTGATTTATCCATATAATTTGCGAAAGGATGGAATCAGAATTAATAAAAAAATTAAGAGAACAAGTGAAAAAAAAAAAAAGAAACTTATTTGAATCATACTTCTTTCACACTGCATGAAATAATGTATCTTATTTCTGCAGGTCTAAATAGTTGGGGTGACATGGTGGTAAAAATTTGTGGAAGTAAGGATCGACGTTTGTTTCTATATAGCCAGGCTTGAGAGGTAACTGCTTTTGCAATTATTTCTGGGATATCTCTGTATGGCGTTCAACTGGTGACGTATCAATCTGAATCTATAGACTGAAGCTTGACTAATCCTTTGATGCCATTAGGCTGGTGGCATCAGATGATTTAATTCACCAGTGCATGCCATCCACGTCAGCTTCTGCAAAAGAAACCCTTTTCAAATATAGTAAAAGGTAGTCACTGAATGAGGCATGCTTCTTTAGTAATGAGTGCAAAAATTACCGATATATACTGTTCCCAAAATTTAAGAAAAAGAGCAATTCACGTTGTGCTTCCCAAATGGTCATCAGTATGTCACTTTCTGTGTGATATTAAAGTTTTCCTTTGCAGTGAAAAGTCTTGAAAGTGTTATGATTGTAGTTTACATGCAAGACAGTGCATATAGAAAACCTCCTTGGAATGTAAATTTTCCAAAACGGTTATGTACAAGTTGTTATTTAGATTGGAAAAATACTTAAAATGGTTTGGAGAAAAGTAAGGCTAGAAGGCTAAAGAAAGCATGCTGGAAGGAAAGAAGTAAGGTATTTCTACGTGGCAATTGCTGGGAGGAAGAACATGTCTGATCATAAAGGAGATAGAACGGCCTCTCAGATAGTGATGGAAATGGAATATAAGAAAATAAAAGGAGTTCAATTCAAATTATTGACAGTAAAATAATTGATTAACAGAAAGTTAGCTTTTAAGAAAGTATTTGACCATCTGTATCTTATTAAAGTAATCTGTACAATTATATTTTTTGGGGTATGTTTTAACAAGTTTGCTTCTATAGCAGCACTCTATAAAAGGGAACTATGGTTAGAGCTTTAGAAGTAGTAAAGCTGTTGGTAATTAAGTACTGAGAGTGATCATATTGGTATTTTTCCAGTACCTCTGATCTGCAATCAAAGAAACAGGTCCCAGTCTGTCAAGTTTTTTTTAGAAGCAAATAGATAATATAGAAGCAGAAGAGCGTTCCAGAGAATTTATGATGTTATTGTGAGTAAGGGGATAAACTGAAAGAGGGCGTGAGCGGATAGAGAGAGTGAGGTAAGAGAAAAATCACAATTTAATATACCATTTCTTTTTAATATTCTTCATTTTACCCGTTCTTACCTATCAAATCACTGACCTTACTGTTGACTTTAGTGTGTTCTCGCTGCACTGTTCTTGCAGATCCCACTCATTCCTGTAGGGCTGGTGAGTGTGAACTTAGTCATGAATAATGGAATACTAAATTGAAGTGGTTATCTAAAATGATAACTATTGTTCAAAAATAAAAATGTGGGGTTGTTGTAGGTTTTCATTCTCCATCTTTTTTATACCTCTATTCTGCTCTCCTTTATCTTTACTTCTGGTATGCTTTTTCCCCAGTCCTTTTTCTTCTTAGCTTTCTAAATGCAGATATAATGATTCTAGGATAAAGGAAAAGAAGAATGAATTTTCTTAACATGTTGCCTGTACATTGGTGAAGTAATACTTCCAGATTTTTTGGGTCGTTTCCTTAGATGTCAGCCATATGTGAAGAGGTGGATAATAATCAGCACCCAATGTCACTGGGCTCTGGGTTTGCAGGTGTGTGTATAGTATGGAAAAACAATCTCATTTTTAGGTTGATTTGAATATAATTTATCCTTTTGTTTGTGAAAGGGTTGAGATTTATAAATGCAAATCTACCATCAGCTGTATAGGTATATCAGAATTAATGTACAAATCTAGAATTAGGTCACCTGACTGGCCTATGATTACTTCTTTTTCATCATACCTTTTCCACATCCACATTCTTTTTCATCATACCTGCAAGATCTAACAATCTTGGATGCAAGAGATGGAGGCATATATTAAATTTCAATCGACTCTTAGAATACAAGACATCACAGTTTCTAGTATTTTGCTATTCCAATGTGCAGGGCTACTATTTTGCTTACAGTATCTTCTTTCCCTTCATTTTCAGCAAAAAATGTAATTTCTGTAGATCAAACAATTAGGTATGTGCATAATTTTTTATACCTTCAGATATTTATGGATAATTGGTATTACATTCGATGACACTACATATGATTTTTTGTACTTGTCTTATTTATTTTTCTATGTATCAGAGAAAAAAACAGCTGTAGTTTGCTATCTTTCAATCCACTGAAACAATATGATTGTTTATATTTGAATTTTGTCACTGAATTTCACTCAGTTATTGTACGTGTTCTTGTTACATATATTTTTTTCTGAGCTGGACTTGCCGTCTATGTTGATTTAGTATTAATTACATATTCACATTAATTTTTTATTTAACTAGAAGACTTTGTAATGAAATTTACAGTCGTCATTGGGATGCAGAATTCTCTTGAAATTAAGCTAAATATTTGATTCTGTTTTTGATAATGTTTCTATGATGGGAATAGATACGGTAATTCAAAACACCACCGTCTTCCTACTACTTTAAGATGTTGCCAACTAGTATTGATGAATGTTGCCAACTAGTATTTTCCTAGTATTTTTTTTTTCCTATCTCTTACTACATTTTCCAATTCCCATGACTTTTCCCAGTGGTTCTCTCATCGTATCCAACATTACATTGAAGGAATACTCACTTTAAAAGTCAATAGAACAGTGGTCACTTTAATATGCATCAGAGAAAATGAGAAGTCATTTGATTAGTTTAAAAAGAAGCAAAGCTGAAAAGTGCTCCAAAAGTACATAGGTAACACATACATTTAAAAATCATTTAAAATTTGTCAAAAAGGCAATCAAGTCTGGTAGGATGTTGATACAGTTCAATTCCACTCAGAATCTGAGTAGTTATAATCTGTGCATGTTAAAGCCTGTGAACGGCAAGCCTCTGTATCAAAGAGGCCTACGAACGAGGTATTACAATAATCCAGACTTGATGTTATGAAAAACATGAATCAAGAGCTCAGCACCCTGTGGAGACAGTAAGCTTTAATCTCTACCCACTACTGAATTCCTGAGACGGTATTAGGTGCCAATGACTCTTAAAGTCTTATCATGTGTACTGAGCTGAAAACAGCAACTTTCCTGTTGACATTACTTAAACCATGTAAGATTCTACTTACTCTACTTCAATTAAATGATCGTTAAAGCTTTCCTTTTATATTGATCAGGATTTCTCAAGCTGTCATTCATAGCTCCTCATGTTTCCAGCACTGAGATCAATACAATTAGTTATATTCCTCACCTTCAAAATAAAGTATTTTAAAATAGAATTGGCCATAGTCCTTTAAAAATTATTTTATTCAAAACAGGGTAAAAGGCCATTTAGGGAATTTTAATGCTCTTTGTGTTAAGTGTAAAGGTCCTAGCACTTTAATTCCTTCTGTGATGCAATCTCAAGATCACAGACTTAGGGTAATGTAGTTAAATCAATATTACAGGGAAAGTAGCTACTGACCTTCAAAGGATCCATATAGCTGAAATTGTGTCACCTGTTTCAGTGAAAATCTTAAACATTCTGATTTTTCAGTTGGATTACCAATATTATTGAATGAGGGAAGAAATAAACAAAAAGCCCTAGAACATTTTCTGTTATCTGAGACATTTGTTGTTTATAAGAGACCCGCACTTTGGTGACGCTGCCATATTTCCAGACACTAAAGTTTAACTTACTCTGAGTATCAGCTAAAAGTTAATTCACATTTAATTTAAGGGGGAATTTCATGAAAAACGTGTCAGAGACAAGATGTAAGAAAACCTGTAAATTGAGAAAGAATAAAAGAAAACAACCATAGATATTCCTAATGCTTGTGCAAGAAGCTTTACGCATTCTGGTCTACAATTAAGGATTTCCTTATATTTCTAAATATTGATAGTGTACTGTTATCTTCAGCAAAGTGAAAATTAATTTTTTGTGATATTTGATTGGCTTGTCAGAGTGAGAGAGAAGCGCACACAGGTGTTATTTTATGCCGTCTTAGTAAGGAAACAATTTTAAGTTGGAAAACAGTGGGAAGTATTTTGCTTGTTTATTTTTAACACTGGGAGCAGACGGCATTTTCACAGCATGTCAGGATATTTTTCTGGGTTAATTTTTATTTTAAATAGTGAAAAGAATTGAGAGGTCACCACACCACTTACTTTGCAACAGTTTTGAAGAAGAGAATGCTTTGATTAAAATGATACGTTGTAATCTTTTTCAATTAACATTATTCTGTCTTCAAAAAACACTGAAGCTCTTTCATCAGCTCTGAAGTGAACTGTAAGAAATAGAGTTACTGGTATTATGCTGTTATAACTTTGGAAACTCATGCTAGATAAGACAACGAGGTTGCCTTACTAGACAGATTATTCATAGGTTGAGCTGAATTATATTTTTCTTTTATATTTTTTGTTCCTCAAAAATGCAGTTTGAGAATAGCTGAACTGAGAAGGCAGTGCTGTTAAAATGCTGAGAAATGTTGCAATGGAATTGAAGGAAATTAAAGAGTAGATTTACAAAACCACCAGAAAGAGAAAATGATAGTTTATCTCCTTTTCTTCCATGTCTAGCAGGTTAGGGTAGTCTCGTATAAAATAGAACAATAGGTTTCAGATCTCTTTTCAGCAGTTTTTAGCCCTTGTATGTTTCCTACCAAACAAATGTCCTGTAGTCATCTTCATTTTGGGGATCTGGTACAATTACTGTTTAAGCAGCTTATACAAGATAACATCAATTAATCAATGCATTTGTGAATGATTCTATCTAGTATAAAACATAGCTAGAATGCCCACTCTCTGTAACTGTGGTAGGTCGTCTCTCACTTTGCAGTGATACGAATTTATGTGCTATGTATTTAAGACTCAGATTAAAAATATATAGATAAAAAAAGAGCTCCATTCTATCTCCTTTTAATAACTTCATTAAGTGATTTATTTTTTTTTTCTGTGCTTCTTTGTTTTTTGTCCTTTTCTTTTTGCTTAAAAACAGAATGTTCAATTTCAGGACAAGTGAAGTTAGACCCACAAATATTCATGGTAGCTTTAATTAAGAAATTGCATAAGCTGCTGGTAGGAGGAAAGAACTCTGTACTCTCATAGCTATTTTGGGATTTCACAGTGACCCAAATCTCAGTCCTGCACCTTTTTAGAAGTGCCAACATACGCAAAAGTTTGGTGAGCTAGGGAACACTGCAAAAGTTTCCATATCGGGCAGAGGGAAATGCCAGCCAAGGCTTTCCTTTAAGCTGCAAGGTAGGGTAAGGATTTCATTCAGAGGTGGCTAGGAGGATGTCATCATCATCCTTTATTCAGTGCATACTTACAGTGTAAGACTGAGCTTTTTTAAACTCTGGAAGTGAAATGAAACCTCTGTGCAGTTGCAGTTGTTTGTTTGTTTTTTTTTCAAGGGGAAAATAAAATCAGTTAAACTATAACCAAAATTGACAACAGTGGCAAATACTACACTGTGAGCTGTCTGTAAAGACAATCCAGGGTATGGGAATAGTTTTCTGGTGCAGTAGACCTGAATGTATGTGTCTGAACCAATAACAGAAACCAAAACCAAACCAGAACCAATAAGAAACCTGCCCCAAACCTAAAAACCTAGAATTATTGGATGCTTCTTAGTTGTTATATTTTTTTTTTCTGCTGAACGTAGCATTGTGCTTAACAGATTAGTTTAGTAACAGCAATGTGAATAAGAATGGAAACCAAACAGGCTTCATCTGTCTGCAGTGCTGTTGTGCACAAGTAAAGTTTTTACGGTTGTATACTGACATTAAGCCAAGTAGGAACTGCAGAGACATCTTTAGTTTTAAAAAGAAAGCATGCATCTGTTTTCTAGCTCCTGATATTTGTAAGTGTAAGGAGGTGCTCACAAAATCTGGCATCTTTTAGTATCCACAAAAAAGTTGCCATAATATATATAAAAACAAAACAAAAACCGCTGATGTTTAAGCAAATGAACTTAGCTACTTTTCGGAGAGCTTCTTGAAAACTTTTTTTTACTGTACTTTTAAAAACAAACTCTACAGGAGACTCTAATTATAATATTAGTAAGTGATAATGTTTTTCATCCCTTTTTTCCAGTATGACTTTATAGAACAAGAGCCCAGAGTAGCATGATAACCAGGAATGATCTTTCTGTTGGCAGATCTGGAAGGGTGTTAAGCCCTGTAAGGGGTGATGTCTGCTCACAGTTCTAGAGCTTGGTCTAGTCCACGTGTCTCGCTCACTCTACAAAAAGCTGAGAGACTGAAAGCCTGCGTGTTTCTCTGAAAGTATCTTGATACTCTTCCCATGTTATGCACTAATGGAAATAGCTGTCAAATGCGTGCATAGCCCTGCTGTGTCAAGTGCTGTGTCACTAGGATTTAATTGTCTTCTAGGATCTAGGCTTTGCATAGATGGTTTCTTAGTTTATAGCAGAGCTGAAGGGCATTAATATCCATTGTCAGCTATGTGAGCTACTAACAGAAAAAAAGAAACTGGTAATATCCATTTACTGCAAGAAATAATTAGGTTAGTGCCGTAACAGCTTCTGTTTGTTTTCTTTTGTTTCAAATGCATGCTGAATAAGAAAAACAGAGCATAAAATCCCCCGGAATATTAAATGCTGGGTATTTCTAATGGCTGCTGCTACACTGAAGCAATCCATCAGCTCTGCCTCAGCCTCACCCGTGTTTTCTGTGTGCAGGGGTTGCCCCTCTGCATTTTCTTCAGAGAATGGTCTTCCAGAACCCACTTCCAGGCATTAGCATTGGAATTCTTGGAAAGACAATCGGGGAGCTGACTTCCCAGGGCCTGCAAGATAGTTAATTTCATTTCCCCCTCTTCATTGAGATTTTGTAAAGGAAGCTCATTTTTCTTGGAGAAGAATCTCTACATCTCCACTATAATAAGCATTTTTTTTTTTCTATATATATGTCCAGAGTAAACAATAGTTTTGATATTCAGCAATACTGTACTTTCATTTTTGCCATCTTCCAATTGGGAGCGCTGTGGTCAGAATTCAAACAATATATTTAAATGCTGTTCAACTCAGTAAGAGTTACTGATGCTGTAATGCTTCAGTTGCATGAGGTTTAATTATACTCATGGAGAATTTGTCTTTGAGATGAAATACTGGCTTCCAAAAAAAGTAAAAGCAAAACATATGGACATGTGTACCTTGTGACTGCCGGCTTTGCTGCTTAGCTGTCATATAAATAAGTACATAAGCAATTCATCGAGTTAGGAAGGGCTATCCTTAAATCTGGAAAATGATTGTTAAATTGCTATTTCCAACTAGATTACTAATGTGCATTTATTCTTAACTGCCCACTGTTATAGGTTTCATTATGCTGTCTGTTAGAAATGACAGCCTGACGGCTCGATCTCTCTGGGTCAGTTTTATTTTGGTTATTGAATGCTCAAATCTCATTAACTTGCAGCCAGTTCTCCAGAACCCCATGGATTGCTGTCTGTGAATGCAAACATTTAGTAACAAGACCTTTCACATGAATTTTATCATTCTGATGAGCCTTAGAGGATGAAAAAGTGTTTTGACGTGGGAACAGAGGCCTTTTGGTCGGAGTGATACAACTCATGCCTAATACATGTGCAATACTTGTGAGTGATTTTTGGCATATGATGCACATTTTGCTCCACTAAAGGAACTAAATAGCTTTTCAAATTGTATCCAAAATTTTGACCTGCAGCTACTCTACTTTGTGTTGCTTTGCTTTAGGGCAGTTGGATTATTAGAACACTAATCACCTTTAGCGTTACTTAACAGCAGCTCCTCATGTATGTATCAGTAAGAATAATCTATCTTGGCAATAAAGGTTCTGCACACCTCATTCCAGAGCATAACATGTGTCCAAATAGCTCAAGGGAATCCTTCTGTACTCTTTTGCAATGACTCCTGATAGTCAGCATGGAGTTGAGTCTCTTTTTGAAAAAAAGTTTGCTTGTTATTTTGCAGTGTTTTCAGTTTACCAGTGGTGCATGCTTTTTCAAGTGAGGCATACAGGCTCTTATTCATTGCTGGTGAAAATGCATAGCTAATAGTGGTGACTGTGTTGAAAAATAGTTTTGTAGCTGAGATTTTACTCTGTCAAACAGTGTTATTTTGCTCTTTTTGTCAGTTGTAGTTTCTGTATGTAGCCACATTAATAGGAGGCGTGACTTTCAGAGTGACCAGTGTATTTATACCAAGGATACTATAGCAGTTTGTAGAATATTGAATAAATATTCCTTTGTTCTTTTTTAAAGAAATGCTACTGATGTCACCATTTACACACTGAACACTTCATATTTGTTTCACTGTCTTATATATTTATAATGGTGTTTTAATCTGATGCGATCTGAGTATTTAAAAGAGAACTCTGTGATCTATACGCAAAAGATTTATTTATTTTTTTACTTTCTTTACTTTGCTTTCTTTACCCTCTTGCTATTTCTAAGGGACTGAGCCAGCGCTCTATTTCATAGCATAAGGTTGTTTTTTCTTTCAGGTTGTTCATTATAAGTGAAGACGTATCCAAAACTGGAAAAGGTTAAATTTGGTCGTGCCTTGTTTTCATAGCTGCATCAACAGACAGAAATGAATAATCTCCAGTAAGATCTCTCAAAGTGAGAACTCCCAGGCCATTTAGTGAGCCTTTCATTCAACGTATCCAGACTGCAGAACACAGAATTGTTCTGTGGCATTAGTTTTTTTTAGTTTTTTTTTTTTCTGCTTGCACACAGCTACCTCTCCTGCTATCTATTGTAGCAATGATTCAGAAGGAAGACTTGTAGACACTTTGTAGACACCACACTTGTTGAATAATGCTCATCATAAATGAAACTTCAAAACAAAATGTTTGAGTTTTGAGGACAGAATATATGCTAAATTTATCATAAAATATGGCTGTCAGTCTGAATCTAATGATGGTATGCAAAATCACTGGATGCATTTTTTTATATATACCATCATTCTTGACTGTGAAAGCAGAGCCATATATTGAATTAGGATGTGCCAGCACTAGAAAATTTATTCCATTGTTTCTAACATATAACCAAGTTGATAGAAAGCCTTAAAACCCGTAAATTTAGCTTTTGACCAATTACTTTAGCAAGTGTCATCTATATCACAAAAACTACCAAAAAAAAAAAAATCATTGGTAATATTGCTTTGCTTAGAAAGAGATTGTGTGTGTAAGGAGAAAGATCTGTGTGCCCTTGTCTGCAATTTCTTACCATGTCAGGACTGAAGCATCTTGGCAGACAGTGAAAGGAAGCTTCAGCATTTTACTGTTGGACTGTACATGCCAGTGACTGTGAACAGCGCATCAGCCTTCAAGGCTATAAACCCAGTGCTTCCTCTGTTTTAAAGGGAACATGCACCTATTCACGTTTTGTTTCCAAGGTAATAGATACAAAAATAGGATCCAGGCTTTCAGCTAAACAAATCAAGGTATCGGTATGTAATCCTACATAAGTGGCTCTGGTAACGAACACTAAATCTTCTAGTGACCTTCAAGAGATGTCTACTGGTGGTAAGCCTGTTCAAATTTGTGCCTTGCTTGGTTTCTACAGGTTAAAATGATCCAAATCACTGCAGATGCAGCACTGAAGCAGGAGTTACAGTGCTGACTGTTGAAGGTACTTGCTGCATGTGCAACTGGACAAATGTCTGTTTTGTATTACATTATGACTCTGTGTATGAAATGAGATATTTCTAAATCAGAAGTCTTTACCTATGGCTTAGTCTTGCTCTATGCTATTAGGTAAAATTAGGGCCAAGTTGCATAAGCACATAGGGTCAGATCTCTCCAGATTAGACTGTTATTACACCAAGTTATAAGAGCTACTTCTTTATTTGTATTAGTCATAGGCTCCTTAAATAGTACTGCTGTCATGTAAAAATATCTTTGTCATTTTAGGACAATTAGAAATGTAACATTACAAGTGAAGTAGAAAAGTGTTCTTAATCCCATTAAGCAGACAAAGAAACTGTAGAAAAGACTTGTTGAAAACACTCTTCCTGAATATGGCACCCATATATTGGCAATTTAGGGTCAGATTTTTCAGATGAGGTGAACATTGAGTAATAATTACCTTCAATTTAGCTGAGACTGTGCAGTAAAGCTATGCTTTTTTTAAATACACTTATTTTTTTTTCAGAATAACATATGTATTTCTAGAGTACTTTTTTGTGATATTTAAGAATGGATGCCAGCTTTCTGATAAAAGCATACGTCTATTAGTAGGATATTAATTAGGTACACAAACATATCTTGTGTTCATTTAATTCATATCTCAAGGAATTGGATAAAATTTGAAAAATATAGGTTGTAAAAGACATAGATGTAGTAGGACAGAAAGATGTATGACAGATACGTACATAGAACCTTACCTGACATAAAGAAATAAATGGCATATGTAGTTTAGGCACTTGAGTAGGGACCGTATAGATGAAGATGAAAGATAGGGAAATTAAAAAGTAAATACACTAAAAATTGGTATAAACCTCCTAGGCAAGATTCAGAAAGAAGAAGAAGATAAGGAAAGCCTATAAAAAGGGTAGATCATTAATCACTGGAAATTCAATTAGTTAATATTGACTGGGCTGGCAATTATGGAATTGGTAAGAAAGGGTACCTCTTCCTGGAGGTAATACTGTACTCTTTTGTGATATATTTTGTGAACTATCCGGTAAAAATATTGGCTATTTTCTACTGACTCCTAATATTGCTGGGAAATAGGACAAGGATGATAAATAAGACGAAAGTTGAGAGTCATCTAAAGCCTGGTGTTCACAATGTCATCAGAACTCAAATGCCCTTGAGGTTATAAATGTGAAAGGCAATATCTCAAAACCACTGGACTTTAAAATATAAATAAATAAAACTAGAGTGTGAGTGAATGTGGAATAAGTTGGAGAAAAAAGTTGATTAAAATCAATTTCAGTTTGAGGAATTTAGTATGAAAAACCAGCTAGATAACACAGAGACAGCCCTGTGAGCTGGCCCTCAAGAGACTTTGTTTCATGAGAAGCTGCTTGCATTTTTTTCTCCTGAATGGTGGATACTGTGTGTATTTTAAAAATAATTTGTGTTGTCTCCTGGGAAATTTATCAGGCATACAATTCTTTCTCATGAAAAGCCCTTGTCTGTTGCTTCAGAACACTCTGTTTACTTACACTGATGCCTGAAAATGAGATGTTTCAGTAACAGTTCAGAGGAGCAGATTACAGTGAAGAATTTTACTTCTAGACAAGGTGGTGTTTTTTTTTGTTGTTGTTGTTGTTTTTTTTTTTTAAAAAAAGCATTTTCTGAAAACACTAATGACTTTGAGAACATTCCTTTTAGAATAAGACTAATTCATGGTCACGAGAACAGTACTGCAGCCCATCTTGTGTTACTAGAAATGAGAGGGTATAGAAAAGTAAGCTGAGAATATCACTGAAGGCAAGATAGGCTTGCCATTTTTTCTATCATTTATTACATGTGATGATTCTATGATTGATCTTCACTGGTCCTGATAACAGGTATGGCTTAGGAATGCGTAATCTGTCAGACTGCAGATAGTAGTCAAAATTCTCTTTTTTTTTTCTTTCAGAAAGAAAGAATAACTGTAACGTGCAAATATGTTAGGTCTGCCAGCCTTTTAAAACAACAATTCCCCCTGTTACAATCTGCGTGCGGCCAATAGATGGTTGAATAAATTTCTTTAATCAAACTTGGAGAAATTGGTTTACATTTCCATAATATGGTTGAAGGAATTGAACTCTAAAGCCTCATGTTCTGAGTGAATGAGTACTTGGATCACTGGCTATTGAACAGAAGTAGCAAGGATTCATTTTCAGACATTCTATGAAAGAAGGTTTATCTTTCTTACAAAATATATGAAATGGAAATTAAAGCAATATGAATGTTTGTATATTATATTATGTTTTTTTCTATTTATACTTGATGTTTGGAAATATTACATAGAGTGTTGTTAATATTAGTTGCTCCCGCTTTCCCTACCTCCTCCCACTCCCCTTCTATTTCTTTTAATAATCTTCTTGCTTGTTTTTTGTTGTCGTTGTTTTGTTTTTACTCAACTGTTAAAGGGAAATATCTATTATTCCTGTATATTTAGGAATGATTAAAAAAAATGAGATGTCAAAAATTGAGATGACTGCTACTGTAGACAACGTGGAATGGAATTGAAGTATAATGCTGTTTGCAGCCATGGCTTCAAATTCCAAGTATTTGAAACACATTCTTCACAGGTAAGACAGCTGTTTTGGTAAGCTGTATGGTTTCCCACATTACTAAAACTTATCCTTGATGGTAGAAGTAGAGTTAGATTGTTTCTTTAATACACCAAAAGCTTCTTGCTGTGAGTCTCCTTTGTATTTCATAACGACTAGAACTGGAACTCTGGCCTGCTAATTGACCGTGATTTTGAATATTTTATCGACTTCACATTCTGTGCTTGATAGGACTTGAACATACACATTTGCCAAGAAGTTTGTTTTTACAATGTACTTTACATAAGTTTGCCTGATAAATAAAATAATTATTGAGGAAGAACAATTCAGATAGATGTAAGGCATAGGGAGCAAATAACTAATCATATGTCTTTAGGGTAGACTAAATATTAAAGGGACATCAATTTTAATATGACATTGTCAAAGCATCCAAGATACTTTTAAAGGCACTTAGAAACTTTTTAGGCTTCTTGTCCAGAGACTGATACCCTTAAACTCTTCTTCTGGATCTTGTAATATAAAATCTCAGAATCTCTTTTGCATTTCTATAATTGGTTTGGATAACAAATTACCCAGAATTACTTACTATAAAATTCCACGTTTGATTTTCTTTTTCCTTCCAGAAAGATGGCTTGCCTTTTTCTTAATATATGTTTCAACAGTTTCAATTCAGTTACAAAATGCTGTAAGAGCCATGAGACAGGCAGTTCCACCCTGCAAATTTTGACTTTTATCAACAGCTGTTGAAAGAGTAATATATATAGAAGCTTAGTGGTGTTATATGCAAATATTATTTATGAATTCATAAAATGAGTACAATAGTGAGTGGAATTGTTACAACAAAAAAAAAGACAAGACAATCAGTTAGGAAGTATTTAACTGAAGTTTTGAAGACAAAACAAAGTGAAGGATTCCTATAGGAGTATAAACATGAGCACAAAGGGACTTATTCCTCACTGTTTTAGAACCATTTGCTATACCACTGCGTTTACGCAAAGGCTTTCTCTGAGAGAATTTACAGTCAGTCAAGCTGTTTTTCCTCTGAGCTATTGCTCTGAACAAATTAAATTATGAAAATAAGATAAATACATTGTAAATGTCATTTAGGGGAACCAGATGCCTGGTAATAGCTAGAGGTATGCTCAGTTGATGATGGTTTGGCTGAAGACTTATGCCTTTCTTCATTGATCTGCAGTGAGACCCCAGATATGGGGGGAGTAGCATTAGATTAGCCTATCTGTTGCTCTGAGATAGAGACATAATTTGGGACAGATAAAACTATCTCAGAAAGAGAAAAACTTGATCAAAACTCTTCTGTATCTTCTTTAATGCGTCGCTTTATATTCGTGCTATGCTATTTTACTAAACTAAATTCAAAAATATATGCGAGTATATGTCTCTGTACTACTGTAAGGGAACTAGGGTACTGTTTCTTCTGAGTTTTGCAAGTTGTACTGAATACTGCAAATCTCTGATGTAATTCACATTTGACTTAAAATGAGGCAGCTCTCTGTCTGTGTGAGGAATGTGGTCATTTCAGTGTTTGAACTTCTGGCAGGACAGGCAGAAATATGTTAAGAAAAGGAAAACAGTAAAAGTAGAATGGAACTTACCAAATGTCAAAACTCCACTGAACTCTTAGATTTAGCGCAAGACATCCTTTGGCAATGCCAGCAGTGTCTATTGGACTTTGTACTGGTTATTGAGCTAAGGTGCTTGATTCAAAGTTCTTACGACTATCTGGCCAAGACAATACAGTTGGCTGTGATGGACGTAGGATAGCTAAATCAGCTTTCTAGCTAGTCTGGTGATGTCTTCTTTGCAAACTTACTGCTAAAGAATTTGATGAAACAAAAATTAAATAGTTTCAACAAAAAAGAATAGTCTGCAAAAACAAAGGGTAGACAGAAAGAAGAAAGAAAAAGAGGTTAAATGGTTATATGAGAAATATCTTGGTGATTTTGGCTTTGATAGTTGTCTTACAACTTTATAACCACTTATCACATCAGATTAATTTTACAAATTAACTGTACCTGTGGTACTGCAGGATATGGTTTATTTCAATTATGGAAATGTGATTTGCATTACTATTCCATTATTGTACCATTCTGTTTATGATTTTTTGGTAACAAACACGGGGCAAATTTTTCATTGATATCACACTTAAAGTCAGTCACTCTGCTTCACATCATTTTATAGGATCTGTTAGGTGTACCTATTTAAAACTTCTACTGAGAGTGAGTTTATTTCCACAAAAAAAGGATGCGTAGAAATGATGAATTGGTGGCATCTAGATGCTATGGTGATAGATTAAATAAAAGTTTATATGATCATAATGATGAGCTCTGGTGTATGAGATGGTAATATTATTATTTCCCTCTGTATGATATAGAAAATTAACTGTTTGCCTTGAATAAATGGACTCTGCTAGATTTCAAGTACTAAGTCCTCAGCAAGACCTTACTTTTTTTCCTACGCTGCTTAATCACAAGCATATGCCATTTTCTCCAGACAGGGAATGCTTACACAGGTGAATGCAATACTGTGCATCTATACTGGTAAGTATTTATTCGAAAGAATGAAAAACAAAATGACATATTTTCTTTCTAAGTGAGATGGGATTATATGACTACTAATCTGTTTCCAGTCCTTGAACTATCTGGCGTTGTACAGCATCATGCTATGTACACATACTAAGATTTCTAAGAGGGAAGAGTGAAAAAGAGTACAATTTAATATCTTTTGTTTTAGTCCAACTGACTGTGGTCATGAAACACAGTCAAGAGTTGTAGGTGTTGCAGTATCAGCAAGGGCTCTGAGTTTATCCAAGTTCTGAGTTCTTCAGTGGCTGATTCTAATACTTTTTCTGTGTTTTAACCAATTTATGTCAATACTACTTATTCTTTGCACTCCTCAGTATTTACTGAGGAGTTCTCATCCTGACTTTTGTTGTGGAATTGTTTATTCCAGTGGCATAAAAAAGTTAAATATAACAACTTAAAATAATTAGATAAACACCACTTATGAGTGCTTATTGTGGAGAGATATTATGGCTTTTCAAAAAATGTCTGTAAAGACAGCCAGAAATCTATTTTTAACTATGGACAACACATGATAGTCGTTTTAAGAACCAAATTTAGGAAAGTATTTGCTGGCACTGGAAGAATGGCAGTCATCTTCATAGCAGGCAATTAACGTGTGATTCTGGAATCCTTTGTGGGTTTATGTGATAAAATGCTGTGAGACTGATTGCACTGCTTTTCCCTCACAAAAATGTGGCCTCTCTTTGATTCCGAGAAAATTCCAAACTCCCTGCCTGATTATAAGGTCCTGCACAAATCCTCAAGAGAGGTAAGCAGAGGTCCCTGTAGGTTAGGTCTGTCATAATTTTCTTAGAACAGCGCTATTATGGATAATTCCCTGGAAGTCAGCTGTAAAGCTCAGCAGGTTCCCTCCTGATATCCTTCACATTTGGATAATTAACTGAGCTGTTTGAACAACAGAAACTTTATAATGTTCAGCAGTGGGAGTCTTGCAGCTGATCAGCTTTACCTTCACCAACACTTGTCATTTTAACACTCGAAGGGTAATGTTTCAGGATGAATGTAATCTTCAAGCAGAAGAAGATTTAAAATATACAGGAAAATAAAGGCCTCAATAAATTTATTATGCAGACTGTAATACTCCTTGCGCTGTGTTGCTCATGTACTCTGTATTACTATCTAAGAGGGAATTAGTCAACCTTGTATCTGTATAAAATAGGCTTTGCTTGATTGTAAGGAAAAAACAAGTAATGAATCCTCATGGAAACCAATCCTCGATGTCCTGAGAAATAGGATGCATAAAACCTTCATGCTGATCACGGCAGTCTTTCCCAGACAAAACTTTATTTGTTAAGAAATGGTGAAGTGAAATATGCTCTGGCTTCTTATTCTTTTGCTCAGTTCATGTGATAGTTAAAAATGATTCAAAGACTAAGCCCTTTCAGTGGAGCTTAAAGGAGCAACGTGGTCAGGGTCTACTGAAACAGCGATGGCTTTGTGCAGGACCACACAAAAATTAGATCCAGTGTCTGAGATTGTTGTCCAGATGCTTCTTGAACTCTGGTATGATTGATGCTGTGACTGCTTCCCTGGGGAGCTTGTTTCAGCGCCTGACAACCTTCTGGGTGAAAAGTACTTTTCTGATATCAAACCTTGGCCATCCCGTGTCTCAGCTCCACACTGTTCCCTTGAGTCCTGTCATTGTCACCAGAGAACTGAAATCTGTGCTGCCACCATGATGCTCCCTTAGTGAGGACGTGTAGGCCACAAGGTAATCTCCTTATTCCTTTCCCTACAAGATCTCACTCCTCTCATTCCCATTCAGTAAGTAGTCTCCTTTATTTACAATCTGACAGATGTTTGGTATTCCCATCATTTTCTAATAGAACGCTTTATAACTGTTTTTTTTTATTATTATTTAATTAATTTTTAATTATTATTTCATAGTTGTTTCTCCCTGAAAATCAGCAAAGCTTGAAGTACTTATTGGGAACCATCTCCTCTTTACTTTAAAAAAAAAAAAAAGACTTTCTTAAACAGTTAATGCATTTCTGCAAAATAAGAATATAGCAAGCTGTTTTATGTACCTTTTCCAGCACTCTTCTATGTTGGTCATTCCAAAAGTAATGCTTCCTATTTACTTCCACGGAAACTGCAAAAAGCACAATAACACTGTTTGATCGAGCAAATTCAACAAAAAGCTGATTTGCATCATAGTCACTGCCATTAACTGCTCTGCATGGATGAGCTGATTCAAATGCTCTTCGTTTCACATTGTCACAGCTGTGCATGGTCTTCTGGAATGTGGCTTGTCTTTCAAATTGCTGTCACCACTGTTGAAACTCACTACCCACTTTCTCGCTGTGTTCACTTCCACTCTTTGGTCTCCAGAAACATTCAGCAAGTGCCAATGAATGTCAATAGATGCAATTTTTTCCTGCATGGAGGAATTCTATGACACACTTTTCTTTATATGCATTTTAGTGTGAGGTACCATTTTGTCTGACTGCTCCTCTGCAACCATCTGTCATATGCCGACAACATGTAACAGAATAATGGTGAGAAGGTTTGATCTCTACTGCCATACCACCAGCTTCCACCTCTGAATTTGTGGGCCAATGTAATAAAACAGGAGGCATTAGTTTTGGAGCAGTCTTTCTCCTAGA
The DNA here is from genome assembly GCF_019232065.1 of Centrocercus urophasianus. Classification (NCBI taxonomy): domain Eukaryota; kingdom Metazoa; phylum Chordata; class Aves; order Galliformes; family Phasianidae; genus Centrocercus; species Centrocercus urophasianus. The sequence goes on along the minus strand of NW_024884889.1, from coordinate 4,415,821 downwards.
AAGGCAATAGTTATTGTTTCCTATAATCTGACACCCTCTAAGATCCTCTTAGGCAAAAAAGCAAAATTGTTTAAATGAGTTTAATGAGTTCCAAAACTCAGTGGGTTTAAAGAGCAGACAATATTACTTGAGAGGATACTGACTTCAGCAAATAAGGAGTATTAATGCATTGGTCGAATAAAATCCAATGATTACAGTGAAATTTGTCCTCATTTTTGTACTCAATTTGGTTCATAAAAATTGGTTACTTAAGCCTCCCTCATACCTCCAACTGTACATGTTTATTCTCTACAAGTAAAAGAAATATTCTCATTAGAAAGATTCAAGACTACTTGACGTTTATTTATTAGCCAACAGCCATGAAGGACTGTTTGAAATTAAGAGGGGTTTGTAAATCATAATGCATTATTTAATGTCCTGAAAAATAGTTGCAGTAGATAATTATTAATTACTGTGAGATATTGTTGCAATGGCTCAACGTAACCAGAATAGAAATGTGTTTTAAAATGCAGTGAAAAGCAACATACTCACAATAGTTAGGAATGCCATATTTCTCAAAGCAGTTTAACTTAATTTTAATGAACTACAAAGCAAAATCTTGAAAGGTTTATTCATTATTCTTAACTTTCTGGATACATTAAGACCTGACGAACATGAATAAAATCTGACAGAATACTGTAAGTAAGAGAAAAAATAGTTAATTTTCTCTGTGCCAAGATGTCTTACTATAGTGCAGTTTTCCACTGATGAATAAGTAAGCAGATGCATTGTTTCCCATAAGATTCATACTGATGAGGTTAAGATGCGTTGTTCTCAGGTCAGGACAGTGTTTGTCTTCTGGAGAGAACTGCTCAGAGTTTATTTGTTTAATTCTTTTTCTCACTTAGATAACAGCAAGCACAGTAAATATTGTGTTATATGAAAATGATTGATAGCAGAGAGGCTGTTTGTTACAAGCCATTCTTCCCAGTACAAAATAGACTGCTTTCTATTAGGTAAGTGGAATGCTTTTTAAGTTAAGAAGGTTGCAGTTTCCTTAGGTCTTCACACTCCTCTGAGATGTAAACCTGTTCTTTAACAGTACAGGCAGTGTTGAGGCTTGTTAGCGTAGCCTCCCAAGATATTATATCTTTGTCCTAATAAAGTGGAAGAATCTATAGTATAATAACTCACTCTGCAACAAGGTTAACTTAAATTTTTTATTAAGACAGAGGCCATTAAACTGTAGCAGCAGTTAGATAGAGAAAAATTCAGAGTTAACCATATCAGGATTTTCTCTGACACCTTTCCCATATTGCTTTACACATTTTTTAGTAGTACTTAAGAAATATTTCTCTCAAGTGTCAATGTGATTGCTTTCTTAAAACTGCTTTCTGCTAGAATTGCCTCTGCGATGTACGACTCTACAAATGAAAACTTAATATACTGAGCAGCTTTAATCACCTACTGTAGCTCAGATAAGCCAATATTAAAACACATTTATGCATGAACAACTAATAACTAATAATTGAAAGAAATTACATGCAACCCTAGAACCCATTTCTTAATTGTAACTCATTAAAGTAAATTATGGTATATTATACCAATTACAATGCTGAAAATAGAATTTAGCAGCAGTTGTTCTGTCACTTTACCCTTCATTTTAGCTTTTTATGGCGGATATGTTTTGAAAATAATTTGTCCTAATCAGATGGTGTTATGTATTACCAGTGAGTAGCTACACCTCCATGCAAAATTATCCTTAGAGAGGCATTGGGTTAAGCATTAAAACTTACACTCATTAGAGCTAATTGAATGTTATTGGCGTGAACATGAAGAGTTGTTGTGGTTGTTCAAACAACATACGAATCTATAGATTCATATAATTGCACTGCTATCTACTGCTATATTTATTGTAGGCTGTATTATTCTAGAGAGTAGATGTTAAAAAAAAAATCACTGAAACTAGATGTAAGCTAAATAGTAAATGCTTTATTACCATTACTGTCAGGCTTCCCCCGTTCAGTGATGAGCTTTTCAGTGGTACTTTAATAAGTATAAAACTACAGTGAACTTTCCATATAATGGGTAATCATTCAAACGGTCTGTGTGAATGTTACCTTTTCTGTAAGGTCAACTTTTGGGAACCTCAGTACTGTTCCTGAGCATCAACTGATTGCTTCCCTTGAATTCAGGGACACCCAGCACTAAGCAGCGGAGAACCCAAAGGAGAGCAAGGCAAGCCAAATCAGGAACCGTTTGAGCATCTCCCATTCCCAAAAGTTGTGGGTGCTCAAGACATGCAGGATATAACTTAATGAAAACAGATGGTCAGTCATTTGCTTGAATTCGCTAATCCCTAATGATTACAATGCAAAATTTTGCAATCCAGTTACAATGTACCACCTAGTTGCTCAATCTTTTGGGCTCACCTATTGTTTCTCTGAGGGGCTGCTACAAAAGAAAAAAAGACATTTATACCAGGAATTGTCATTTAAACTCTTCCAATCCCTTGTTTACTTGTGGTTTCCTGTGGGAGAGATGGGTCACAGCAGTTATTTGTTTTACTATTTATTTAATTTTTGTTTTACTTGGGTTCAGTACAGATTACTGCCACTGAAACACGAAAGACTGGAAGGAGTAGGAGAAGACCAGTAGAAATACTGAAAAGAAAGAGAAAGGAGGAATGAAAGAAAGTCAAGAGAGAGGTACGTTAAAAAACTGAGGTAAACAAAAGGGTTATCAGTGTTTTGATGTGGATGTGAATTATTAACACAACTCCTTTCCTTCTCCTCTCAAAAATATCCTCAAACTTTCTGCTAAATGAACACATTCAACCACTGAAATAGTAGAAAATATCACAATAATTAACGTTACTTTTCAGCTACATCATCTCTGATATCTGAGGTGTGTGATATGTTCTTTAATTACAATATATTTTGCTGGTTTTTGTTCCAAGTTCAGTATCTCGTCTAATACACCAAATAGAATAATGATCAAGTACGGTTACTATTCAATAACTTTATTCAGAATGATGAAGGAGGTGATTCTGCCCCTTTAGTCTGTTGTCATGAGACCCCACCTGAAGTATTGCATACTGTTGTGAGTCCCCAGCACAAGAAGGACATGGAGATGCTGGAGCAAGTCTAGAGGAGGGCCATGAAGATGATCAGAGAGCCGGAGTACCTCTGCTGTGGGGACAGGCTGAGAGAACTTGGGCTCTTCAGCCTGGAGAAGAGAAGGCTCCAGGGAGACCTGATCCTATCGGGTACCTGCCAGTACCTGAAAGAGGCCTGCAGGGGAGCTGGGAAGGGACTTTTTATAAGGGCGTGTAGGGACAGGATGAGGGGAAGGGGCTTGAAACTGGAAGAGGGTAGATTTAGACTACATATTAGGAAGAAATTCTTTACTATGAGGCTGGTAAGATGCTAGAACAGGTTGCCCAGAGAGGTTATGGATACTCCCACTCTAGCAGCATTCAAAGCCCGGCTGGGTGGGGCTGTGAGCAGCCTGGTCTAGTGCAAGTTGTCCCTGCCTATAGCAGGGGGGTTGGAAATAGGTGATCTCAAAGGTCCTTCCAACCCAAACCATTCTATGATTCTATGAAAATGCAATATTTTGTGCAACCAATACAATTCTAATAACCTGTATTAATTCCACACTTGATCATAGTCTGGTGAGTAAGGCGAAAACAAGTGCTTAGCACATAAGCCTTTCCCAGCCATAAATGGTGCCCTTCACTTCACCATGTGATACATGCATAAAGTGTGACTTAGACTCCATAGTCCATCAGTGACTGGTTTTGCCACTTGCCCAAGCAGTCAGATGCAAGTTACTATAACTAAGACTTGTACTGGAAGGGAATCCTCTTTTTTTTCTTTTTCTTTGTCTCTTTGTTGTTGTTGTTGTTGTTTTTAGATCTGACGTGACTGGCTGCTGAGCATGGCTTGTGCCTTTTTAGCAAAGTCAGTGTTTTAGGTCCTTAACCACATATTTTGAATACAAATGCTTTTGACTTACAGCTACTGGTCTTCAGTCCCAGAAAAGCCAGACCACAAATCTCTCAAGTTCAAAGTGGGCCCTAGAGGAAAAGTGTGATTTAAATTCATTCTCTGAGCCTCAGAATTTCAGTATGATCAAGAGAGGGCATTTTAGACACACAATAATCAATTTTTTCAATATGGTGCTTAGCTGATGCTTAACCAGAACTTAATCCTTTCATTTTCATGTCAATTATGTCCAATGTGCCAATTCAATACTGAAATCCTTTAGCTCATCACACTCATATGTGCTGTTACTTCATGTGTTCCAGTCAGGTCAGAGACTGAATATAAAAAACTGTTATTCATTTCATTTGCAATTTGTTATTCAGTGCCAGGGGAAATGCAAGTGTGATGATAATTTAATGGGTAAAGAATTATTTACATTTCTAGTATTACTAAAAGAATGTGTTATATTAATTGACATATTCAAGTATAAATAGAAGCAGGCTTTCAGACCAAGAGGCAGAATAACGTGTGTTTCAAAACTACTTGGTACTCATTCCCCAGTTGTACTGCAGAGATGAGATTGAACGGATAGCTACAAACTTATCTTCAACCCTATTTTAATATAGCCTGTATGGTATGAAATCTACTACTCAAAGTATTAGTTTTAAAGCTAGAATTTGTTTTGTAACTATTAAGCTGCAAGTAGCATATTCTATAGCTGTTAAATGCAAACCTTGATAGACAGTGTTCTTGTATTTGCAGCCCTTATGATTTTTATTGCTGATAGAGAAGTGTTCCATTTCCATTAGGAAATTCCATTGTTTTAGACAGATAACCAGAGGAAGTAAAGTGGGTTGGTGATATTACACTAGTGCTTCTCTTTTGTCTTACTTCACCATCAGAGCTGGCAGAGATTGTGATTTTATACTTGTGCCATCATCAGACCTTTCCTCTTCATTAGCAGTGACTCTCTAGTTGTTCAAATAGACTGAATTCATGCTATTAGTATCTCTGTAGGTAAGTTCTGCAGTCTCCTGCAGAACAAGGCCGTAGCTTACTTTAGTCTTTTGCTGAATATTCTTTTAATACAGGAGCTTTACTATATCTTTCTGTTTCTGTTTAGAAGAGACTATTTCTGAAAGAATTGCCCTCTCTTGTTTTGTTAAATAATGTTTCAAGTAAGAGGTAAGCATAAGAAGAGAAAGTCAAACTACTTTCTAATCCTTCTGCAATAGACTTTTAATGGCTTTTATCATTTTGTTCTGGAAAACAAATGTTAATATTAGAGTAACCGGAATTTAACCTCACAACACTGTTCATGGGACAAATATATCATTATTTCCATTTACCAGTGGTAGCCTGAAGCGAAGATAGATTTTAGTGGCTGGCCCAATGTCATGTAGAAATGCTGTAGTAGAAGTTTAATTAGAAGCAAGATCTTTTCTGTGCTAGTCTAATACTTATTAGCTATGCTTTCTATGTCATTAATGGTAATGGGAGGCATCTATACTTACATGGGAGAATACTAGCCTGAAGAAATTTTTTTTCCAGGCATAACAATAAAATCTTGTGCATTCTGTGAGAATTCCTCGTAGCCTTAGCACACTTGTCTGGGTTTAACCTTGGTAATAGAAAAATCAAAGAGGTTGCTAAGTGTAATTCTGCTCTATGCAGTGCCTGGGCAATCAGCATTGTGAGGTTCCAGGTCTCTGTCACTTCAGTGTTCTGGGCTGAATTTCTTCTGCTTAAAAGTAGAGATCTACTGGCTGCCAATTGGCCTTCCAAGACCATTTTAGATACAAAAAGTCAGTCTGGTTACCTGTGGTCTATGCATCTAAAATAAAAGACCAAGATACAATTAACAAAATTTGTATGTAAAATTTCAGGGCTTAAGCTTTTGACATTTGATTTCTCCATAGAAATCAACATTTTGTATGCCTAAGTTATAGATAGATTTGGAGAAGATGTCACACACACATACACACACACACACACAAAATTAGGACTTCGATTAAAATTTTATAAGAAAATAAAAATCAATCTTAGAAGGGCAAAACATTCCTTTGAAGCTTTACTAGGTTACTTAAAAAAAAATATATCTGTGGAGTCTCTGTACATCAGAGGGATCTCTTTGTATTGCAAAATCTTGCCACTTAAATGGAAATGAGGTCTTTTATTCCAGTGCAGTGAGTGATGCAGTTCCACTCACTGACACTGTGGGTGAAAACATCTCTATAAGTTCTTGGTGAGATGTAAGGCAGTGTAAGGGTGATGTTGTTTTGTTCTTGCGTTTCTTCTCTTTTTTTTTTTTTTCTTTCCCTGTTATTCCACTGGCATAGCACTGAAGTTAATTCTATCACTCTGCTAAAATGTCTCATTCCACGTAATTTAGTAATGGTAGCAAAGAGGGGACCAAGCTCTATGTATAAGCCATATGTTATACACTAAATAAGGAGTATTATAATCTAGTTACTAATAAAACCCCACAGGAAATCTGATGGACTCCCCC
>NW_024884889.1:4334134-4409244 GCF_019232065.1 Centrocercus urophasianus | reverse complement strand
TTTTTTTTTTTTTTTTTTTTTTTTTTTTTTTCCTTTCTTACCTTACTGAGTCCAGAGATGGCAATGAGATAGTTCTCTTCTATGGCAATGCCCAATAGATGGCAGTATAATCTCTATAATAAAACAACTTTGCAGTGAGTGAAGAGACATCCGGGGTGAATTTCAGCTTCTGGCTGCCGATTGCCAAGAGATGTGGGACTTTTTTGTTTTAAAAAGTGTCCTTATAGGAAAACATAGCAGCGTGCATCGTTTTCTGATGGGACTTTTGTCACTTCTACTTAATGCAATCACAATTTTGTTTCTTGAGAGTGTTGCTATTCTCTCTAATCAGGACTAGTAAGTATAGCTTGAATGGTTCCAAAGGATCATTGATTCTTAACTATAAAGGATTTTGTTTCTGTTTATTGAACAAAAGCTTAGAAAGAGGAAATCTCAGTTCTATTAGAGTTAGAAATATGTATACAGATAATGTTCATTCATGTATACACACATGCAGACAAATTTGTGTGCAGCCTTCAAGAAAGGCAATTCTGAAATACTTTTGAAACAATCCCCCTTTTCTCAGTTCATAAAGATTATTAGTTCAGTAGTAGATGCTTTATTTTATGTAAATATAGATGTTTCTCATTTGGAATTCAAAAAATATTTGAGCATTATTAACAGAACTATCCCACCATACAGAGACAGACCAGAGTAGTATTTTCTTTCTCAGTAATAACCAGTCTAATAACACAGACTGAATTACTGAATTAGTCCTGCCACATCCATGCTTCTGGATATAAATATCCCACTTCAAATAAATCTCTCTGTTTCTATATATGTTTCCATTGCTAAAATAGATCAACAGTTTTTAAAGGTAGCAGTAAAATTTAACTTTAATTTGAACGCTGTATTACCCTGTATCAGAAGAGAAAAAGCTTTTCGGCATATTCTGTAACATTTCATGTCCTTTCCCCTCTGAAATACTGTGACATTCAACAGGCCATTTCATGTTGAGCAGGGAAACCCCTGCGCACCCATAATTACGTACAGTTGTTAATTATTGTAAGTAATGCATGATTATGGAATAATTGAAACTAGGAAGTTCATTCTGCCATACTATTCTTATTTGAGGAAGGAATTTTCTCAAATATTTTCTTTGTAATAATCACTGAAAGATCTCCTAAATGAAAGAGCAGTTGAACAAAGTGTTTTTTCTATATGTTCCCTAAAGAATCAATGGCCTGTAGTTCAAATTGATGTTTGATACTTAATTAGTCATGTAAGGAAGCACAATGTAATAATTTAGCAACTTGTAAACTAATATATTCTTAAACATGTAGTATAAGATTAGGACATAAAGTGGTCCATCAGAAGCAAAATGAAAGAAGATATTTATGAAATTTTGCAAATATATATGACAAGGGACCTGCCATACCTTCAGCTCCATCTGCCGTCTTCTAGGAAAGCTCTATTAGAAATACAAAAAAGCAATGAAAATTATGGTGCAACAAAAGTACTTTAGTGTAGGAAGAAACTGATATTCTTTTACTGAAGGTGAGGGGAGGACATAAGCAGGAGCATCAGAGACTATTTGTAAACACGCTTGTTTAGTTTTGTTAGTTTTGGTTTTGAGAGGCTATTCTGCACTTGTGATGTATGTGTTATATAAAACTGTGGTTTTATATAGGAAGAGTGAAAGACAGAATGGGGATAAATCCTTCAGCAAAAGAGGAAAGGAAGGGTAAGGAGAGAAGAAGGAGCAATATTGAACAGATGACTCCAGCTCCCCAAAAGGACCCTGAATCAAGACGACACAGAAGGTTGGAAAGAAAACCCACATTTGTTTTCAGCTTAAGAACTGTGTCTTCAGTGATGAGTCTCCCAGGAAATAAAAGATGTGATGTAGCACTCTATTTGTGCAAAAAGAAAGTGAGGGTAATTGCTTTGGTTGGCATCGATCCCACCAAATTTTAAGTACTTAATTGAGGATCCTAATTAAGAGTGTAGTTGTCCTAGGTTTTTGTACAGTCAATAAAGCGAAGCTTCTAGAGGGCAATTCAAGTCTTGCATTAACTCAGTCACTGTTGGAGAAGCTGTCTCTATCCGCTGAGTCTTAATCAGCTTTTACCTAACAAATATTTGCCATTTCTTCTTTCATGCCATACTGGACTTTGATCTTTCCTCATCATTTTTTTTTTACTACTCTATAGATTGGTCTGCTCTTCATGTTTGGGTGAATATATAGAAATGAAAAAAAAATTGACTCAGAACACACTTCCTAAGGAGAATGAAAGAATCAAAGCATCAGCTCATGTGCCTTAATGCATCTGAAGAAGTACCGTAGTTTCTTGAAGACCTTGAAACTGAAGCATGAAACTCAGACTTGAACTGAATTCTCTCAGGGTATTTTGTCCTCAGAATCATTTGTAGTTGCCCTTGTTTTGTTTTACAGATGCGCTGTCATCTTGAGTTATACATGAACAGTGATCTTTTTCCTGTTCCCTAGCGTAACGTCACTATGGATAATAACCTGTGATGGAATGATTTCCTATTTTTGAGCAATTACTTGAAATATTTCTAGTGTTTCCTGTTTCAAATTCCCTGCTCATATCTAAATGCAGTCTCAGATCTGAGGACAGGAACTGCAAACACTCTGGATGAGATACCAACATCCATCTTGGCTTTCCATACAAATGGTGAGATCAAGAATTTTTTGCCATCTGCATTTGCTCAGAGAAGGAACTTTAGGCTTGAAATGAAGTTTTTGAATTGTTTGGACCAGGTTTGTCTTCTGCTCTAAGGTCTAGCTCAGTTTGCTCAAAGTGGCAAGGGCATTCTTTTCCTTCTTAACAAATGATGCAGAATATTATTTTTAGTTGATAGTTCTGGCTGTCTGTCTGACTTACAAACCAACCCTCGTAATCAGTTTCAGAACATAATAACATTGTTCAAGTGAACAGGGGTACAAACTGCAAGATTAAAGAGAGTTAAATGCACGTAACAGCTCTCTTCAACTTTGCAATCAGACAGGTAATTATTATTTCTCAGGATGCCATAGTCCAGCAATTATAAAATTTAAATATTAATTTTAGAAGTCTTAATTATAGCAACCAGAATAATTCTGTTCAAAGTAGTCCCCAAAATAACTTAGCAAGAAGCTAATAGCAATTTACCTGATTGAGGAACTGGCAGAGACTTAATTAGAAATGGAAATTGCACTTTGCCTCTATTTGCATTGTAAATAGGAGAAGAATCTGATCTTTTGGGGGAAGTTTTTACTTGTTTTTCATTACTGAAATAATAGGTTATCAACAAATTCACAAAAAATAAGACTCATTGATGAACATATACAGACCATTTGCCTTGATTTATACCTGGTTTACATCTGTGTTATTATCTGTAAATAGGAAGTAAATAGATTAGGATAGGTAAACAAATAATTTTACAACATCCGTTTTCTGATATGTGTAAATAACAAAGTGTGCTAATTTGTTTACGAGTAGTAATCTGACATGAAACATGTCCTTCACTGGAAAATAAATATTATGCGGTTTATTTCTTTTTGCCTCGAACTTTGGTTGTAGAATGAGACGTCACACTTCATTTCTGTGACTAACACATCCGGTGAGATGTCATGTCCTCACACTGCTGTAAGGATCTTTCTGTACCAATAGTGTATACTGAGAAACCAACTGAAACATACTGCTAGTAAACGCAGTGGTGTTACCTGCTGCACTAATCCAGGCAGGCGTGCCACTGTAAAAGCACCTAACAGGTAAGGTTCATCAATAAATACTATAGAATTTAGAGACTGCAGCTGTGTTTGTGTGCCAAGCTCCATAAAACCTGCTGTGGAGTCTTCATAGCATAAGCAGAAAAGTAAACAAACAAGAATGTTTAGTTTCCATTTTACAGCATCATTTAAAATTGAAACTGTTTACACCCCATGGAAGAATGTTACTTGACTCTTCTTTTGACTACATCGTTTCAGTTATGCATAGGGATTGTTGTACTACTTCAAATTAGTGTTAATTTACCTTTTGGTAGGTACTTAAAATATGTTTTATAATTAAAATGAATGTTTACTATGCAGCGGAGACAATGCTAAGAATCCTGTATTGTTGGAATTGACAACAGCAGTTCAAGAAGAAATGTTTTAGTTTTACTTAAATACTTTCCTTAAATATTTCTCTTAAAAAGAGAAATGGTTTTATTATTGTTAGAGATTTTTAGAATTTAAAAATTCAATACAGCAGGCTTAAGAGTAGAAAAAGATCAAACAGACAAAACACTTTATAGCTTGATAATTTTATCACTGGAGTTCAAATATTTGTTCAAGGAAGTAATTGCTAAATAGAAGTTAGAATAAGACATGGAGATGTGCAAGAGAACAGCAAGTTTGAGACTATTGGAACATAGGAAATTGAAGGTTTAATCCGCAAAATTAAATCAGCTTCTCTGTGTGCTTAAAACAGGCAACTGGGCTTTCTTCATTGCTTTTGTTCGTCATGACCAGAAATTTTATTTTGGGCTTGAGATATTTGGTGGACTGAATTACTTAATGAATGAACAATTGCTGATGAAAACTTGTTACTGGAGAATTTTTGACAGAGCATTACTTCAGAACCATGCAATACTAGGTTACATCCCAGCAACCTTGAGAGCATTCCCAACTGCTCCTTTCAAAAAAGCATTGGTGTATTTTTGTTACAGCTGAGTTTATCAGAAAAGATACAGTGGTGGTGGTTGCAGTAAGTTGCATTTGAATGAATATTTTCTCTGAGATATACGTCCTGAACTTGGAAAGCAACTGTGGCTTTTTTTTTTTTTTTTTAATAGAAAATACTGTGTGGAGTACAATTCAAAAATAAATGACCTCATGACTTGTATTTAACACAAAGCGTGGCTTATAAAAATAGAAGGAGCCTCTTATGCTTTTATGGTTTCGGAAGTAGCTTCTCATGATCTTTGATGAATGCTTTTTCTCCAAGGAGAAACTAAGTGATGGTATTAAGAGCCATCAAAAAAGGCATGCTTTACATCCTAGACCCTTGATCAGAAAATTGCATCAGAACTGAGGAAGCTGCATGTCACCAAGGTTGGTCTATGTGTTTTCACTTATGGTGGTATCCTGTTTTAACAGGTGCTGAAACACCTCAGGTATGGAAATAGATTTCTGTCAAAAAAAAAAGAAAAAAAAAAAAAAAAAAAAAAAAAAAAAAGGAATAGTCACCAAAACCCAAATCGCTTTCTCTGATAGTGCCTGAATGTACCATCTGTTTCCATTGCGTTACAAATTGATGCAGAAAATTGATATGCAGTACTGTTTCTGTGTAGCTTCTCATTTGCATTTGCTTTTGTTGAAAATGGATGCAACTGAAAACCATCACACTGAAATATGCCAGACTCTGGAAGGAAGTGTTGAAACCAGCCTGGGGTCTTCCAGTCCAACGCTGGATCCACATCTAAATGTTGCAGCTGCCCACATACATATAGTATGCTGAAACACAACTTTGGATCTAGGCACCACACAGATTAACAGATGTTCAGGATTCTGTGCCAAAATATCCACTTTTATTTATGAATGTAAGAATTGAATAATTATAATGACATAAGGCCTAGTAGCTAAGTATGTTAAATAACCATCTAATCAATTAACTGAGATAGCCAGTATCTAATAGCAGCAGTATGGTTACTTTCACTCAATACCAAGAACATAAACTCACTTTTCTTTTTCTTTTTCTTTTTCTAATATGTGCAGAACAATGAAATCACTATATTACAGTTTGCCATGGCCATGACTGTGATTAATCTCAGTGTAAATCACCATCCCAAAATACCATTTCATCCTGTGTCTGGAGAGAATAGAGTTATAGTTTTCTAACCCCACGTAATTGTCCAGATCACTCCTAGGCAGAAATAAAGCAGCCAAAGTGCTTCTCAGACCTAAGCTGGTGACATATTTTCTCTGTTGGACACTATACTGGGTGACAGCAGATATAAATGATACTCCTCCCTGACATCCACTTCTTTCCCCACATGATCTGTACTAGAGAGGCTTTAGGAGCCAACAGATGCAGAAACTAGTTCCAAAATCTGCAAGCCTGTAGTGGGTTTGTCTGAACAGAGCTCAAATGTATTTGTGAAACAAGTATTTACATGGGTTTTCTTCACAGTAGAATGAGCTTTCAATATCTATTCTATTCCAAAAAGCAGTATCTTCTCTCTTTTGTCCTATAATAATTCTGAAATAAGATTTTCCTTAGTTCTGTTCTTTTGTTATTATATTTATTTTAAGTGCTTCTGGAAGGAAGAATTCATAAAAGTTTGTCTTTTTTCAAAGATACATCATACTTTGCTATGTGAACTGACTCTCAAGTATGGTTTCCAGGACAAGTGTGAGTACAAAACTTGCTGTGCGTTTGTATTTCTGTTTTAGAATAATTTGTTCAGAAATATGAATGCAGACAATGCAGAACTTCTTTTGGAGCTGATGGATTCAAAGAAAAAGTCATCTGCACAGTTACTGAAAGCCGTGGCAAAAATATCCACATTTCTGCAATCCAGGCAAGTCCTGGTTACTTCTTTATATTTATTGTTAAAGAACTGTAGCAATTTTTCTCATGCAAATCTCAACCTGTACTGCTAGGTAATCAAGCTGCTGCTTTTTTATGGTTTTGAGGATATAGTCATGAAGTTCTGTGTTAATTACATAGTATTATTTATCCTTGTGTTGTTTGACATGCAGAAAATTCTAAAGAAGGAAGAATTCCAGAATAGCAAATGTACTGAGAAATGGCAGAATTAAGTCTACTATACATTTGCTCTAGGAAATGTAAGCACAGATGATAGAGTGAATCTGGAAACAGATACAGTGTCTGTAAGATCATTTTTTTTATTATTTGTTGTAGGTATTCAATTTAATTTTTAGCAAATGAAATCTAAATTGCACGTCTTATATAAGATGTATACAAGATTTTGTTCAGACTATGTAGAAGAGACTGGAGACTTTTAAAAGATAGCTTGACATGAATATTACCATTAAAAAAAAAAGCCAAAGATACTATGGTATAATGAACACAAATTATTGTAGATATATTGGTAGTATATTTTAGCTGCAGGACTGTGACAATATGAGCGACCTCAGCTGTTTGGCCTATGGCTGTAATCCTAAATGGTGTTGAATCTCCTGTTGATTTTAATGATTCTGAGTTACTGAGATACTATCAGTTTTCACACCGCATTGAACTTGCTACAGGTATGCTTTCTGAAATTTATGTTTTATAATCTTCTCTCTGGACAGCATAGCATATAAGAGCATCAATGTCAGTATGTTTGCAGTCTATGGAATACACTGGGAATTGTGCATTTCTATTTCAATCAAATATGTGGGGACACAGATGCTGTCTGCTGCTGATAAGAATTTGGTGATCTGCCTTCTTGTAAAACTGTGTTTGTAATCACAATTTGGGGACTTCTTTATATTGTTATCATGGCTTGATTTCACTTACTCGTATCTCTTGAAGCATTTGCAGTGGCATATCTGAAAGATGTGAATTTTAGAGAAATAAAATAACTTAATTTTAAAATGACTCTCCTTTATACACATAGTAGTGCTCCATTTTGTAGTCACGGTAGGCAGAGGAGGCATAAACCAATCTCAGCGGACCTTCTTGTCTTTAGATTTTGCACTTCTCCCTTTTGGATGTTAAACTTCAGTGTTATTAGCCAGATTAGTTACTACCTGATTGTTCTTGATTCCCAAAGATCTGACATCCTGATGGTAACCTTTCAGGAAATAAAAAAGACACAGATTATTTGCACATTTTATTAACATATATATATTATATGAGTATTTTCACATGCTGTTCAGAAAGATAACGGGGAGAAAGAATAAAATTTGAAACTAGGTAGTTTAATTTACTTTTGTACGCACTTGTCTGGAAATTTTCAAGACTATTTAGCAGATAACAAGTTTTCTGAGAATGAATGCTTTTTCCTTTCCTGTTCCTCTGTTTTCAAAATGTTATTCAGCAGAACCCATGAAATATTGCTTTGTAGGCTACAACATTGAAACAAACAAAAAAAATGGCACCTTATTTTACTTTATAGGGTCAACTGATTTTTTTTTCTAAGTTGTTGAGGATGAAGAGATAAAGGATCAGACTTACGAAAACATTTTAATGAGAAGAGTGAATACCTGAAAAATGGATAAGTGCCGATTGAAGGCTTTTTTTCAAGAAGTATGTATTTTTTATAAATATTCCTGATTGATTTCTTATTCAGTTAAATTTTTGATGTAACTGTTGAACATACTTTTGAAAGGACTGAATGTCAGAAGACCTGTATTCCCTGTTAGCACTTCCTAAAGAGCACGGGAAATGATTACACATTTTAATGTGTAAAAATGTAGGCCAGTTCAAATTCATCTGATGAGCACAAACAAGTTTCCAGCCCTCTTCTCACAAAGATCCAAATAACCAATAAGTGCAATGTTAAGAACTCATTTCATGATAGAGAAATGAGATAAAGCAGAGAATAAATTACTTGTCCAAGGTCTCAGAAATAGTAGTTGAGAGAAATGTCAATGAAATCAATGTATAGCAGCTTCTTTTTAACATAAATGTTATACTGTAATTTATAGAGGTGAACTGATACTATCCTGAGATCATGCAACTTTCAGTCAAGAAAAAAATCCAGATTTAGATTTGCTGCTACAAAATCTGTAGCTGTATTATGTGAGGGACTCAGAATCTATAGCTACTTAGAGATTTTTTGCCCTGCAAGAAACTCTAAAGATAAAACAACTCTAAATCAGTGTTAAAGTAACATTAAAGTGGTATTGATCCTTTTGAACAATGGAAGTGTATGTATTTGTGGTTATCTTATCCATCAGTAAGATATATGGACAAAAGAAGCTTACAATCCTTATGTTTGTTGACAGAGGCAGTAAGAAAGCATTGGCAAAACAGGCTTTTATTGATCATTTATAAGCTAATATCTTTCAGCTAGGGAACTGTGCCAGTCATTCACTGACAAGATATAGATGTAGAAGGTGGAAATTTTGCTGTCAGCTGATGAGGAACTGCCAATGTATTCCTCCCTCTTGTATCTGAGGTTTCTCAACTTCTGGAGTTCTCAGCAACTGGGAATAGCTGCTGAGTTTAGTAAACTTGAAAATAATTGTTTTTTTCTCTTCAGCAGGTGTGTTTTTTTTTTTTCAGTTGGGCCTCCCAAACAGTTAGAGAAATAAGATCTGAAGTAGATGTATCTCAAGCTGAAATAATCTCAGCAACAGCTTTAACTGTTTTTCCATCTCCTGAAGGTGTTTAGATGTACATTCTATCCCTCAAGACCAATGTGATCAATCTCTGGACAGCCAAAAGTGTATTGGTTAGCACTCCATCTAATGGCAGCATCAGAGGTAAGTAATGCCACAGGAATTGACTACCTCTGCAGAGTCTCAACCTCTGCAGAGAATCCTTTAAAAATGGAAAGATGTTTGGGGGTAGTTTGGGGAAAATCTGAGTACAGCCACGCTTTGTCTTCAGAAAGAGTGAAAAAACTTCCAGTTTTGCAGGTTTGAAACAGTTATATATTTATATAAATTTATATATATATAAAAATATAATTTATTTTTATATATTTTATATATATATATAAATATATAAGTATATTTATATATATAAATATAATTTATTTATATATATAAAACAGCTTTTACAGGCATTGAGAACGCCATAAACTTGAAATCTAGTTATGCTTAGAAATAATGAAGAAGCATCCTAGCTTCTGAATGGTCCTCTTGGCCTATTTTTGTGGAGATATGATTGTGTTTTCCTGGGTTGTTTTTTTTGGTTTTTTTTTTTTTGGTTTTTTTTTTTTTTTTTTGCTTTTTTTTCTACTGCTGTAGTAAACAACAGAGAAACTACTAAAGCAACATGTTATACATGATTATACATGGCAAGGAAATAACTATGCATCAACTCTGTGAAAAGATAGAAAGTAAATAGCCTCTGAAACCAAAAAAAGCAGAGAAATTATTTTCTTGCTAACCTTTAAAGGCTGTACCAATGTTAAACGTTGCATCCAGTACTATGTGGAAAACAGCAGGACAGCTTTATCTTCTTAATTTTCTCCCAGGCAAAGTATTGGAAAAGTATTTCTGGCTTCCAAAAAGCTAACTAGATGGCTTGTGGAAAAACTGATAAATGTGTAATTGTCACTGACTATAGAAGTGAAATTGTTATCAATCGCTACTTTTGTGATGTCTTTTCTAATGTACAAGCTTTGGGAAATAACTGAATTTTATTACCTTGTAAGGATACTTGAACAAATCTGTTTATATTCCAGGCACATTAATGCTTATAGTGAGTTTCTAATTTGAACTGTGGGAAGTGCAGGATGACAGATAGCTGAGCTTTCACTCTTTCCTCAAACGTTGCAACTGGGGACACAGTTGGAAAGAAAAAACTCACTAAACTCATTCTGGTGTTGAATGGCATACACAAGAATTTAGTGTTAGACATCTTGTACAGTCCAAATAGCAATCCCAGCTTTATCATAGGAGCCTAAAATCTATTGCCTTTAAATTCATTTGTTCTTGATTTCTAAATGACTGGGTTTTCTTTATATGCAGTCATCTATACTAGTCACCTGAACCACACTGCAAGGGTCAAATTAATATTTTATTTTTATATGTGCAACATAACTTATCTCAACTGATTTCATCTAGTGATTCTTCACTTTGAGTGCTTGTGATAATTTTTCAATGTTTGGTTTGGTAACATTTAACATTGAGCTCCAACCCTGTCAGACCATCTTTTAGGGATGATCCTGAAAATATTTTAAAACAGGCAATTCAGTTCAACCTGAGTTGCCCAATTAACTGTGCTGGGAATATACCAGTTAACAAGCTCTGTGAAATTTGTAAGGATAGGACTAAATATTGAGCATATTAGACCAAAAAAGTAGTGAAGTACTGTAAAAATGCAGAATTCTATTATTTGCATACTATCTATCATTACATAAGTGTGCTTTCCAGTGTCTAGTGCATTATACATTTCTGAGAGAGCACATGCGTTTGAAAAGTGGTGTTTCTAGAATGTAGGAAAAGGGTTCATCTTACTTCTTAGATCTTTGCATAGCTTTTATTTTCATAACCCTTGCCATCGTCTTTAGTTATGCATATTTGCCTGTGTTTCAACTCTCTCATCTTTTCTATGCTTTATAGAATATGTTAATACACTCTTCTGTTAGTAAATAATTCCATATTTTACCTTGATCACCTTGATTCACTGAACTCTGATTCAGGCATCAAACCAAGTAACTCTCCTGTTTTGACTCCTGTGTCTACTTATAGTTATGAACACCCTTTTCCCACTTAGTCATAATTTGAAACAGATAAAAAATTCCTCCTATGTTCCTTTCTGTCATTAATATCTAAAGCAAAAGGCACAGGTCCTGCCTAATTATTTTTAATAGCTTCTATTAGCTGTCCACTGTCTTTGTCCAAATCTCATCAGTTGTCTATGGGAGTACAGCATTGTATAAAATCTGGAGATTTATTCTAGGCAAACGTTACTCCCGTAGCATCTGCACTACTTTGTGCACTTTGATGCAGTAGTAAAAATGGTTTCTAAGCTAATGTCCACAGCTGGTTCAAAACTAAACAAATGTTTTAGATCAAATTCATAAACGCAAAGCTGTTCCTGAGGACAGGTGTCAGATTTCAAATAGCTGGGTTCCATAGTGGGCTACTAATCATCAGTCACAAGCCTTCTAGCTTCTTCCAGTTAATTGTACAAACAGTCACAGTCTCAGATGTTTTAATTATTTGAGATGGATCAATTATGCACCTAAGAATTCCTCTAGGGCATGCATGTGGGGTTGTGGTGACTTATTATTATTTGTAGGAAGGTTGTCAGCCAATATGAAAATTGAAACAGTGCAGCTAGAATTACCAACCACCCACTATCCAAATCTGTGAACACATGAACCAAGCAACTCGCAGAAAAATAGCCTGGAAATTGGTTGTCTAAACTGTTTCAAGGAAAGCTAACAAACAGTAAATGCATTTAGATGATGAGACTTTGGCAAACAATTTCTAATTCTAATAGAGAAATGTTTGTAACAAGTATTATTTGTGCAAAACAGAGAGGTAGCTTTATTGACTGTCATGAAAGTACATGGAAAGTTGATACATAAGGCCTTGCTTCTCAAGTCTGTCCTCATTTGGATTGTTCTGCATAACTGTGATTGAAATTAACCTGATTTACAGTTTTCTGGGTAGCTTTGGGCTTTTCTTCATGTAATGAGTGTTTCTTGGCTTCTTGAATTATAACACTGCACATAGAGCATTTCCACAGACCTCCGCTGTGTAAAACGGGAGTTCTGTGCTTCTGAAAGGATAGCTTCTGTGGATTTGCCTGTGAAATTGTAAAACCACACTGAAGATGGCTCTGTGAGCATATAGAAAAAAATAATTTTGGAAATCATTATGTAGTATCTGTCTTGTCAATTATGTGCTCCTGATCTTTGAAAGGAGATGAAAACATATCTATTCCTGTATTATTGATAGAGCTGACTGATTCTGTTCTTCTGTTCTGGCTCTGTTTGTAAATATTCTTACCATATTTTCATCCTTTGTCATTTCCATACTTTTTTTTTTTTCCTTCATTAAAGTAAAAATCATCCCCAGCTGTCCACATTGTGAACATTTACAGAGAAGCAGTTTACTCTGCTGAAAGGTTCTGTACTATTTGATGTTCGAGTTTCATCCGTTATTTTTCAGTTGATTTAGCAATCAGTATGATTTATGTTTACCTCTGATATCCAAATGCTTATTTTAGAAAGATTTTTTTTTTTAATGTTGTTCAGTGCTTAAGCTTATGGGAACATATATCAGGATATTTTGCACGCTCCATTTTTCTTGGGAAATGTAGATGATTTGCTACTCTTTCATTTGGTGATAGAATTTTGAGGGTGCCTGGAGACCCTACCATGGATCAGAGCCCCTCTGCTGCCATTTGTTGCACAGAAACAAAACATAATGGAATGCTGGTGGGAAGGTTTGGCCTCTTCCGCCATACCACCACCATCTACATCAGATGTTGCTGGCCAACGGAATAAAATGGGAAGCATTACTTTCAGAGCTGCCCTTGGATGTGTAGAGAGACTGGAAGATCTTCCTCATAGGAGGCATTTCAGGATGGATTTTGTTAAACGTAATCAGACTTCATTGTATACAGTTGTGAATACCATAGGTTATGAATTGGTCCCATATAAGCAGATAATTTGTTCAGATGCAAATCTTGCCCAAATACTGAAGCTGGCATGGGTACATCAGATTGCGTTGAGTGAGCAGATGGCTTTTACACTGCCCTTTTACAGCTGCTCGCTGAATATTTCAGTTTGAGTTACTTCTGACTAGTAAAGGCAGTCAATCAAAGATGTAAATGCAAAGTCAAAAAGGGCAGAAAAATTTTTAAATTCCAATTTTTTTTTCAATTTCTGTAATTATGATTTGAGAAGTACATAAATGTGTGTGCAAAGCGGTCATTTAGCTTTAGCCTTAGCTAATCTATTATGGATCCAGAAAAAGGATCATCAGCTTATGTTCAGTAGGTGAAGGAAAAACTCATACAGCATAGATGATGAAGTGATATGTGTTTTAACCAATGTGACAGTTGCTTATCACTGTCAAATAGTGTGTACTTAGGTGATTCCACATTTTGAGAGACTTTTTGCAGTGCATAGCTTAACAGGCATCTCTACACCTCAACTTATTGTTTTACATTGTGCAAATCAAATTTAAATTCACAAAATTATTAATGACTAATCAAGGGCTACTGAGAGATGGTAGTGTCCCAGGTGGTTGCAGATTGTTCCAGTGTCACTATCTTTTTCTCTGCTCCAATACTTTGAAAGAGCCAGAAGTCAACTTCAATTTATTGACTTTAATTAAATTCCACCTGAATAAATATGCTTTACAGTAAGTTGAAGGAGGTGCTATAGTTTCCTGTACAGTGTATGCAGCTGAGATACAATCTGATAGTGTACAGCCTTAGGTTCTAAGTTACTCTGTTCAGCAAAGGTAAGTACCGTATAAATACATAGCTAATAACTTAGATGGACCTGTAAGGTACGTTTTATAGAACAAGTAAAGCAAACTTGCATGCAGAATATTATTTTTGAATATGCTGTCATTATTCTTAGAATTATGAAAGTCATCAATAGATCAGAAGTTCATTACACTTCCAAGACACAGTCCCAATTAAAATTAGCAGGGTGTTCATTTAGTCAGATATTATCCTATCATCTACCATTATTACATGAATGAAACAGTTAGTAAGGGATTCAGATAGTGGAATACTTTCTGCTCAACAGTCTTGCCTTCAGTAGAATGACATTTATGAATGGTATTTTTAGATTTTATCTGGGATGTAAGGAATTCAGGCAAATGCCAGCTCACTGTCATTCTCTTTCTCAATCAGTACAAAATAGACAAAAAATACTTTCCATCTCCCAAACCTGGACCACAGCTACCTTAGTTGATGTGAGACAAAAAACAAAAACAGCCAAACAGAAAAGGACGTGGAGAATTTTTTAGCTTGGCCAAGGATTATGTTAGTACAGCTTTGAATCATGTATAACCTTAGTCTAAAACTCTTATATCTCCACTCTTTTATGTTCTGTGTAATAACAACCTTCTCAGAAAAAGCAGAACAAAGTAGGAATAAATTCCTTACAGGATCTTTTCTGGCTTTGCTCGGTGACTGTATTTCTCCCTCAGTGATCAGTGTAGTAGCATACATTGGGTTGTCCCTGGGTAGGGCTGCACATATCTCATGGAAGGAGTCCATGATGTGCCCCCACATAGGGCATGAGGAAGCACAGTCTGGCCAGCCTGGCAGGATGGTGCAGACTTGTTTCAGAAGTTCAGGGATATTGCAGCAGACTCATGACCAGCTGAAGTTTTTTGTCACTGTTTATGCCTGATGTAAATATATATCTCATTACCTATCAATACTGAAGTGAAAAGCACAAAAATATTTAAATGCTCTGATTAGGAGTGTAATTTCCTAACAATGCTTAAACAACTACTTTTCTTTCTTCTTCGTAGTCAGTTGGTAATTGTGACATTTTTCTTGGCTTTAACTGTGTGTCCCTGAAGGCAAATTAAAGACCCCCTGTGATTAAAACAGTGGAAATCATGTTGTTGAAGTGACATTAACAGAGATTCTTATTAAAAGTTGGCCCCTGCTGCTTGTGGTTTCTCAAGACATAATACTTCTTTAGCAAATTTTAAAATACAATTACATGATGCCAGACAACTAAAAACCATGCTATAGCACAAATGTTAAGTGAGAATTGGAGAAGTAATTATGGACTGTCATAATACCTGGAAGAAGAAGCGCTAGTAGATTGTTCAGTATTAAATTTAACAGATCAGTGGTTTTGTTGCTGATGTGAAGCAGATCTCTTGGCATAATATGATTGTATGCAGAAGAATAGTATGAGCCGCTCTACTGTTTTAAAATTTGCAAGGCATTTATGTAGTGTTACACAAATACATAGCATTTATGTAGTGTTACCCAAGTGCTGGTGGAAATATAATGCAATATCCTTTGTAACCCTCTGCCACAAAAGTATGTTTAAATAAGTACTTAACGTGACATGTATCAGAAGAAAGTAAAAATGCTATTTTCCTGAAACCAGTTAACACTTTCTCTTGAATCAGCAGCTTGTGCTTCTCTTGTAACTTACACAACGATTCTGTTTTTACCTCTACAGCTTATTTTCCTTTCCCTTTCAGGCAATTGCGAAAGCCAGAAAATGGCCTTTGTGGTAATGCCACTGAGATTCATAACATGAAAGCAATCTCATTATCAGTTTGCATTCCCAGTTGGAAATCGGAGATTGTTCAGCACATCAGACAGTTGAGATGGGGCATGTAATGTGCAGCCCAAGGGCCAAGTGAGACCTGCTGAGTCATATAATGTGGGTTCCAGCTGCCCTCCTCCTGTAGCCGAAGGATGAGGACAAAGCAGCAGAACTGATTGATGCTGCTAATGAACACGAACGACAGTGAATTACTTCCCATCTGCATAACGTGAAAGGAGAAAATACAATCAAATAAGTCCTGTGCTCTCATAATAAATATCTGTGGTTTATATAAGTGTCTCTTTGTAAGTAGCCTGTGTACTTTTGGGTTTTCTGAAGGTAAGCCAATGCTGAAATTAGTGCATGGGGCCAGAGGCTACTACATGAAGCGTGAGTTGCTCTTTGCTTAATAGCAACAGAAGAGGACCACTAGAATCTTGCTTTGTACAAATTCCATGGTAAACTCTTTGTTACAGGAGCAAAAAGGAAAGGAAAGAACAATTCCTGCTTCAATAAGTTGCTTCTTACTCCCTCAAACCTTGGATCTTAGCCACTTGGTCCAAGTAAAATCCCCACTGCATCAGTGAGATGAATCGAGGCCTCTTCCTGATGGATCTCTAGATAACGTTGCATAGGCAAAATTCTATGCTGTGCAAAGAGTTTCAATTATTTTAATAATTGTTTCTGAGTTGCTGGGAAATAAACTCTGAATCTATCATTATTTCATCCAACTGTGTAAATGAAAAATGTAATTGATATAAATAATGTTTTTGTCTTACAGGGTTTCAACAAAGATCTATGAGAGTTTAAAATTCAGAGGGCTCTTTTGTGCCAAAGTTCTAATAATGCATTCATTAGCAAGAAATTACATTGCAGTGTCTGTTGGGCTTACTTCAGTGAAATTAGAAATTCTTTGTTGGTAATTTCATCTTGATGTTACTTCTCTCTATTCACTTGCTCCAAGATGAAGCTTTTCTAAAAATCAGCACTAATACAGTAGCTAAACGTTCTTAATGATATTTAAGAAAATTCTGGGATACAGCCAAGTAATTGATCTTTGAAACCTTGTATTTTATCCGAAGTTCCTAAAGCTGTACACAACTTCAAGCCTATCCTTTTTTTTTGTTTGTTTTTTTCTCCACAGATCTCATCTTTACATTTACAGAGATCTTGAAATTATAAAAGAGGTTTAGCTGAGTGACATATATGTAAAGTGAAGATCCTTTTTTTACCTGGAAAGAAGCACATACAGGTAATGCCCAAGCATTCACATGAACCTCACAAGGTGGGTGGGGGTGTGTGAACATGCTCTTCTGAAAGGTGAACATATAGCTTACTCAAAGTAGCACTCAGATTTTGTGTGAGGATTGTGGGAAGCTATTTGATGTTGTTTTTGTTCTTTTGTTTGTTTGTCTTTACAAAAATGGCAAAAATTTTCCTGGGGTTAAAATCTGAGTTTGGACCGTCCTGAAAATTCTGGAAGAAGGAGTCTCTGTTGCTCTGTGAGTCACGATGAGAGCTGCCAGAAGGTCAGCTCCTCCCGTAGTATGAACTGCATGAGAAGCTAAGAAATCATGAACCTTGACTAGCAGCATCATTTCAAAAGATGAGACCAGAAAGCATCTTTCTGTGTCCTGATAGATTTTATTTCCGTAAATCATTCTTTCGTTGTCTCCTAAAAGTATAATTGTCCTGAAAGTGTTCACGTCTTAAAACTATTAATTCACTTTAGGTTTTATTTTATTTTGTGACTTATGATGTTTGGGAGTGCTATTTTGCACTTGCTGTTGACAATCGTGAGGGATAAAAAACTTAAATTTCCTTAACGTTAAAGCTGAAATTTTCTTCCAGTCTCTTGACTCCAGGAGCTCAGGTCAACTGCTGGCAGACGCTCAATAATTTAGCCCTAATAATTGCTATGATTTTCTCTGTTACAGTACCATCAGTGAGATGAGAATACGAATTACTAGCTGTGAATGAGTATAGATCCGGTGTTGTCCTAAATCCCTTTTGAGCTGCTCATAAAAATAGACCTTAATACTATATGAATATATCAGCTGGGGATTTCTTTACTCTGGATAAACTGTAGTGCTGGAGAAGAATGTCATCTATAAGCCTAATAGGGGCAACAATGTTATGTACCACTCCATTAGCAGTTGTATTTGTTGATACATTTAAATGACTACGATCTGCTATGTAATGAGCTTTAAAGTGAAGACAACTTCTGAGATTAGTGTATGATTTATGTGTTGTCTGGTTTCAGTCTGGATAATGGCTCTGATGTACTTCAAAAACTGCAAACAACAACAAAGCCAAACAAACTTCGGTTCCTAGAGAGGTGTTCTAGTCGTGATCAGAAATGTTACAAGCTACAGAACAAAGACCAAATGGTTCAGAGAGTGATAGTGTTCTTGAAAGTATTCATGTAACTGTTTCTAGTTAAAAATCCTGAGAATAAGCTACAGTACCTCAGAGCTTCTGTCTGAGTATACACTTTGCAGTATAAAGACAGGTTGGATAGCCAGCTTGCTGCCTTCAGTAATCTGTGTTGTATTTTGCCTCAGACTCCTAAAACAGGCGTGAATTACATTGTTCTGAGTAACATTTTGGGGCAGAGAACATTGGCGAAGCGTAAAAGAATTCAACAGGCTACATAGCAGCTCATCAACAGCACAATATAACAAAACAGAGAGACGTTTTATTAACTTTTCAAGTTGCTCTTGTTCCGCTGTTCTGAGAAGGTGTTGTTCTTTGTTTAAACTTCATAGAGGCAGGAGCAGTCTCCAGAAGCAACGGCCACCAAATACAAGAGAATCCTTTTTTTTTTTTTGTTTAGCAGTAAAGCATGCCACAGAATGAAGGCAAGCATTGTGAATGGCACAGCCTAAAAGCCCCTCAAATTAAAAACATAAAGGATGCAAACCTCTTACAGATGAACGTGCCAGGAAAATAACACTGGGAAAGTAATGTCTGTCTCTGAACAAAGAGAGCTCTTTGAAAGTAAAAATAAAGAGATATAGCAAACCAATAAATACAATGAAGACATCAAAAGAACTCACCAAAAGTGATTATATCAACTCAAAAATATTAAGTATTCTAAGGTGCAAAACAGATCAAAGGCTTCTTAAAGATATCAAAGGGGAAGCCTATGAGGATACTAAGAAGCAAAAATAAATTAATGAAAACTTGTATATGTATACCACCGTTTACAGTGGAAAATGGAATACAGTAATCTAGGATCAGCCAAACCGTTTGGTAGCAATAATCCCTTGGTCTTTTATGGGCTGAAATTAAAATGCAATATATATAAACCCTGAAAATTCGATTGAGTTTGCGGTCACGGTTACGTAAAAGCCTAACCTGCAAATTAATTAAACTTCTTTGAATGTCAGAATAAAAGTGATAGAGAACAGGAGATCGATGATAGGGTATTTAAACATCAGGGAAATCTCTGACTTGGATTCAGAAGAATTTGATGAAGAACTTCACTGGAGTAGTTACACTGATGCCAGTTAGTAGGCAGAAAGATAGATATTCTAGTTTTTAAATTAGAGTCTGTGTAGAGTAATCTAGAATGTATTTCCACATCTTTTTGGTATTCACAAACTGAGAATACAACACTTGAGGATCTCATAGGCACAAACTATTCTTTTGAACTTGGGTCATGACAAAATCCCACTTAATGTTTCTCACTGAGACAGTACATATGGTTTCTGGGTTTTTCTTTCCTTCAGGGCATTTTGTCTCTTTTGCTTTTCTGAGTATGTGGATACCCAGTACGTGATAAAACTGAGGCCTCTGCAAGGTTAATTCACCAATCAATGTTACTCATCGAATCAATTGCCTGGGGGGGACAGGGAGGAGGAAGTTCACTTTGCACTGTTTCAAAGGTACTAACAGTTTGCGCAGATTTTATAGACCAAAGAACTGCTGGAGAGAACTACCTGAGAGCCATTCTTAAAGGCTGAGGCAGCCTGTAATGCTCTATCTGATAATAACCAGATTATAGCTCCACAATTCCAACAAAGAAACACAAGTGATATGAAAGTGTAGTGAGTATCAATTTGCCCATTATCTCTAATGAAATTAAATAATGCATATGGGACCGCACATTTGAAGAATAAATTCATATTAAAATTCTTAACAGCGTAAAGATTAAGGCAATATGATTTTTTAAAGCTTTCATCCAGGGAAAAATAGCTTACTGCTTGCTTTAAGTAAGATTAGCCACAAAAATCCTATAGCGTATCTAGAACAAAGTCTGAGTGACAACAAGCAAATATTTTAATGTGGAAAGATTTTTGTTGGTTTTAATTAAACAATGACACTTCCATTGAATGCCTTAAATCTTTAATTATTGCCCAAAAGCACTGAGCACAACATGCCTTATTTACCGAGTCGCAGTGAAATACAGTTCAATATTTTCCTATAAATACTTCATATAAAACCAGCACAAGGCTCTCACTGGAAACAACTGCAATTTTCAGTTCTGTAGGTGTTTCCTGAGGTACTTCAGAGCCTGATGTGAGCAGCATGGAAGACATTTTAAAGGATGATGGTGAGTACTTCCTTGAGTTCAGAGTGTTAGCACTTGTAATAGTTATACTTGTGTACTTGTAGTAGTTATGTGTTTTCCTGTGATGATACTGACTTGAATCTGCCATCTGTGAGAGGCTTTGAATATATAGCTATATATTTGGATTTCAGGAGCCTCCTGGACCTCTTGTGGTCTTTCCAGCAGATATATAAGTTATTTACAGAGAGAGTGGTGAGGTGCTGGAACAGCTGCCCAGAGAGGCTGTGGACGACTGCAGGTGTTCAAGCCCAGGTTGGATGGGGCCCTGGGCAGCATGATCTAGTATTAAATGTGGAGGGTCGTGGCCCTGCATGTGGCAGGGGGGTCAGACATACATGATCTCTGGGGTCCCTTCCAACCCTGGCCATTCTGCAATTCTGTGATTTAGTGTGGACTCATCTTGAGGGAGATAGCCATCTCAGAACTCAGTGCTGTGCATGGCTCTTACCTAAGCACCCGGGAACTCCACACTGGCAGAAAAGGAAGGATAAAAAAAGGGCCAACAACCATGAGGAGAGATCTCTGACATGAGAAGCCTCACGACCTGCTTCTCTCCCTCCCAGGCTTGCTCTGCGCTCTACCTGCTTGCTGCCTGAGGCCAGTAACGTTGCTGCTGCTCTCCCCCTGCCCTTTTGCAATGAGATGCCTCTGGGTCCTGGTGGTTGACTATCCATGCTTTAAGTAATTCTTGCTTCTTTCCTATTGCCGCTTTCCCTTCCCCACCACCCTAATTCATAATAGTGTTTGTCCTCCCCTCCCCCATCTCCCTGATTGAGATTTGTTATAAACTGGTCGGACCAACATTTGAACCGTTATTTCTTAATGTCACATCAGGTATACATATATCAAAAGAACCTCCTCTTCCTCTGTTAAATTTGAGCGAGACGCATGGTTGAGATTTCCATGGGAGTTCAGCACTCTTGTGTTCCACAACAATGTTGAATTTCAGCCCAGATCAGTTTTGTCATGAATGTCAGAGAGCCAGTACTATGCCACTAATAACAAGTTTATGTTTACGAATAGCTACAGAGATAGCGAGAAAAGATGAGGCAGGCAAGAAAGCAGACTTTGGTCTGGAGGTTTTATCTTAGTCATTCATAAAACATAGAATTAAAGCCTATTAAATTAAAGAAAAAATGAAAGAATTAAAGCTGAAATATGTGAAGCAACTCTCCCTAAATTCAACTGTCTTATGAGCTACATAGTAAGGCATATGGAAGAGGAAGGAAGCAGGTGTAGCATTACTACTTGCATGTAGATACCTAATCGTTGTGCCCGTATGTGGAGGCTCATTATTCCAAGCTTCCCTGAGCTGATGGGAAATAAATCACTTTTTCAGGCTGGTTTAACACTGTGCGCCATATTTGTGATGTAGATCCTTAGCTGGATGAGTAGTCTTCTGTCCAATGAATGTTTTTTGCCTCCTTGAAGTAGGACGGTTTGTGACAGGTTTACCAAAGGAAATGGATGAAATTAGAAGAAATCTGCATAAGATGATGAGAACAATAAGCGACTTTTTTTTAGAATGGCACCTGATGTAATCTCATTGTCATACAGGGCATTTCTGAAATTTTACCAGGTAAATCCCAACAACAGTGAAGGAAACCTCTAGCTCAGTTATGTTTTTAGAGGCCAGACCTGAAGAGATAAAAGACCAGACCAACTGGAAGCAGAGTAGGGGCTTTTGGCATTGATGAGGATTAATGCTTGGATGGCTGAGGGCAGCCTATGGTTCTTCACTGTATCCACGGTCTGCAGCATGGACTCCTTCTCCAAGAGACACCACCCCTACTCATCTGAGTGTGAGAATGTGCCTCTGTCATTACTTTTCTGTGGTATACCCCTTCTGATAAAATCTAGACTCTCTGGCTGTAGGAATGGGAATTTATTCTGTTAATCACAAGCTAAATTCAAAGGTTCGTATTTCTGCTGGTGTAAGTTGGTAGGCCCGTTGTGCAGAAAATTTGCCAAATGGGAAATGGTAATGGGAAAAAACAGCTGCTGTTTTTCCTGTTAAAATCATGGGCCCAATGTAGAGCCCAAACTGTGCTCTTGTTTTCCTTTCCAGGAAGAAAGCTCGAGAGTGTGTGAAAGCATCAGTACTGCCTGATCATGACACAGAACATGCTTCCAAGAAAATCGTGGAGGCTTATTTATTTCTCAAAGGTGTATCTTATAGAACATTTGAGTGGTCCATGTTTGCAATTTTACCTTCTAGATAACATTTTCTACATTTTCCACGATATTGAAGAGAAGGAACTTTATTCTGCAATTCAATAATGTTTAATATTTTTACTTAGGTGTTACTTATTGGGTTTTCATGAAAGAAAAACATGGAAAAGGTAGGAAATTGACCTTGTGTATACAGGCCTTGTTTATACGGTCCCTCACAACCAGAATCAGCAATACATCTCATAAATCAAACATATCTAGCAAATAAATTTTGCTAGAAAAAAAAAGAAAAAGAAAACCCTCTTATCAGAAGCCTTAATAAAAAGAAAAAATTTATTTAATATCCATTGTGATCTTAAAACAGTGACTCATGCAGAACAAAGACAGGAAAAATAGCTTTTTTGAGACAGAAGTTTTCTATATCATTTTGACAATAATGCTTTCTGAACTCTTTGGCTCTGCTTTAGTCAGGACTTTCGATTTTATACAAGATCAAGTCCAACATAGAAGACTTAATGCTACATCTTATACCTTGTTCATTTAAAGATAAAGAAAAATAATCTTCTAGAAATCCTGATAACATTAATGCAGAGGAAACTAGGATGCAAGTGTTACCTTGGGATGCTTGTGCCTTATGCTGCTAGAGATGTTTTCTTCCTTCCTTGGGGGAAATGTTACCACGTGCTGTGTGGGTAACTTGTCCCCAACCAATTTCCAGGACAGTATCTAACATCAACCTGTGAAAGTTTCCTTCATTGAAATTAATTAGTGACGCTCACTACAGCAAAGGATATCTTAGGCCTGATTACTTGTCCATTGAAATTAAATGATAGTCTTCTATTCATTGCATTATATGTGACATTAAGATAGTATCCAGGAAGCATATCGGTTTTGAATGCATTAGTGTACTGAAAAAGTGTTTTTCTTAAGCTTTAGTTACTTCTATTTCTTGAAGACATCCACTAGTCTGAAGCAATTATTTTATGCTGATAAAAAAAGCACTATTTACTTTTAAAATGACCTATTCAGCTCTGTCATATGCATTTTACTCCAACTACTCTAAGTGTTCTATTCAAGGTCTTCATTTCACCGTTGTGTATACTGATTTTGGTATGTTTTTATTTGAGAGAGACCAAAATGTACCATACGTAGATAGCTGCTGGTGCCTATCTCTGCAATCTTAGACAAAGCCTGAGGTTGTTTTTTTTTTTCTGAAACAGTAAACATTGCTATTAATATGTAAATCCATTGTGCCAAGGGTGCAAAGCTGCTGATTACATTTATGTCTGAATTTTGGGGACTGTTATAAAAGGCATGTCAGTATTAAGAATATGATGATGCTTGTGATTTTTATTTGAAGCACTTAGAATCACTTCGATTTGTATTTACATTATAATTTCCTGGAAAATATTTGAGAATTCAATAGTTAAATTTTATTCTTTCACAGGATAAAAGAATTGCAAGAAAATAGCAGCTTGGAAAAAATGTTGGACAGGAAGACAATGCTTGTCCAGTTTTAGGTTTTTATATAATATAGTCTTTATACAAAAATATAATTTTATTTGTTTGTTTGTTTGCTTTATTCCAGGGTCAAACTGTACTGTTTCAAAATACAGCTCTATCTTTGGTAAGTTTTGGTGCGATTTTCTGGCTTAATTGAGGTGGGTAGTTTTGTTATGCTCTGATTTTATTTGAAGGTGTTGTGAGAAAATCAGAAATAGAAATTAATATTGTTATGCTCTGATTTTATTTGAAGGTGTTGTGAGAGAGCACACGTGGTAGTTTTAGTTTCATATGAACTTTGAAAGTTTGACAGCTTTCAAGATGGCTTGTAACTTTCTTGAAGAAACTTATTATCTCTAAAAAAAACATCAGAAAATTGTTTGGTTAGTTCCCTGCATTAACATCCCTGAGCAGGTTTGTGTCAGTCACAGGTTGATGACCTACGTCTGTCTCCTGGTGAAACAGCTTCTGTATTAGATAGATTCAAAATCTATCATCACAGCTACCCTGACACAATTTATTGAAGTGTTATCTGTGACATGAAGGAGCAGACAAGGAACTGGTGTCCTCTTTTGTTCCTCTGAAATAATAGATAATACCTGAAATACAATCACAGAGCAGGTTTTAAATGCTTGCTTTATTGCTCCTGTGTGACCTCAGATTTGAGACTTCTTTTTTAATGCCTATCTGAGTACAAGAAGATAAAATAAACTGTAGATCACTAACATTTTCAGTAATGTTGCTGTTCTTCTATGGAGAGTTGTGACAACTGATGTCTTTTTTTGTCTTTGGGCCAAGCGTTTGATGTCTTGATGAAATAGCCCTGTACAGAAATGTAAACAGCATGCTCACCCTTAGCACATCTGCCCTCTGTAATGGAAAATTATTGTTCATTTTGTATAGAAATTAATAGCTGCAGAACATAAGAAAATGTTTGTTTTGATGTTGTCGGTGCAAGAAGGTTTTCAATATCAACTTTTTTGGACATGAGATATTTGTGTTACTGGATGGTTAACCTACAGAATCTAATTTTCAGATGCTTCAAATTTTGCTCAGATGTAATTACTTGACATGAATTGGGAAAATTCTGAAAGTATTCATTCATTAGCATAGAAAAAATATTTACCAGTTTGAATTTAAAGTAATCAATTCTGATTGTTAAGTAAGTGACTGTTTTGGCAAAGAGAGGCTGCTGCATCATGGCTGTACCCTTTGCTTTCTGTTGAAAATTTGACCCCATTTATCCAGGTTCAGGCTGCTAAATGCAGACTTTTAATGTTTTTTTTTTTTTTTTTTTTTTTTTTAATCATGATTGATCCATAAAATGTTTTCTAGCCATTGTATGTCTCATTTCTTCTACTGAAAATGTTGTCAGCTGCTCCTGGCTGAAAGGGAAAAGAAGAGGAAAGCTGCCTGACACATGTACCAAGGGAATAAGAACTAGATCTGCTTGGAAAATAGGTGTGTGGGAGAACTAGAGATAAGAAACCACAGTAGAGGGTATTGTGGCAAGAATCTAGGAAACCAACAGAGTATCTGTATAACATTCTGAAAGGGGTTAAAAGTATTTTGTGCCAGAATTCTGAGTTGGCCAGGCATTAAGTTAATTGTGTCAGTATGCCTCTGCTAATAAATCCTGCCACAAAATAAATGAGAATTAATTGGGCACAGTATCTTAGATTAGATAAACTAGACCTGGGACGTGGGGAACTTAGCTCATCAGAATAAGCTAAGATAACAGGGAGTAAAGTTTTAAGAGGTTCTGGAAAAATAAAGAAAGTGGAAGTGGAATCAAAAACCATTTATATGGTTAGAATTTACAAATGAAAATATTTTTCACATGCATCAGTGTCTCAGTAATTAAGTCTTTACCTTAATCTTTCTAGTTTAGCACTGGGTAGATGAATACATATAGATGCGTATCCTTCAAAATCAAATCAGCAGTAGCAAAGTTTCTGCAACTTTTAAGGAGAAAAGTGGATTTAGATTCACGTGATTTAGGATTGCAACTATGTGACAATGGGTATATAAAAAGTGTATGAGAAACTGAAACAATGTGAAATCTGGCTTTAACGTTACTTTGCTGTGGAACTGTTTTTATTTCCTCCTTATGGCATGATGTATTTAATTTCCAGGACTCTTCTCCTTACATGTGGTGGGTTCTTTGTGAGGAAGACTGATACAGAATTTCACCATGGAGAGACCTGTATGGCTCCTAATTTAGCAACTTATTATTACTCTTAAGTTATGGTACGATTCTATGTAAATTGCTCTGGAAGTAATGCTTCCTATTTATGGAAAGTGCAACAGATACTAAGAACACAATAGCACTATTTGATAGAACAAATTCTCAGCAACAAAACACTGCTTTTCATTGTGGTCACCATTATTAGCCGATTTGTGCAGATGATCTGATTGAGGTGCTCTCCATCTTATGGTGTGACTTCTCTAGATAAAAATCTGGAATGTAGCTTATCTTTCATGCTCCTGATACAATTGTTAAAATGCATCACCCACTGTCTCATTGTGCTCACATCCACTGTTTGGTCTCCATGCATGTTCAGCAAGCATTGATAAATATCAGTGGGTTTATTTTTCCTGCATGGAGGAATTCAGTTCACACCTTTGCTTCATACACACTTCCATGTCAGATGCAATTTTGTCAGAATGCCCCTCTGCTGTCATCAGTCATATGGCAACAAAAAGTAATGGAATATTGGCAGGAAGGTTCAACCTCTACTGAAATACTGTCAACATCCATGTCTGACGTTGTAGGCGCACATAATAAAATGGGAGGCATTAATTTTGGATCAGCTCTAATAAATAAAAAAATACTATTGTCTTTTATGTATGAAACATATGTAATTGAAAAGTATTATACAAATCAATTACTTTTTATATAATATTCTAAGAAATATGGTATTTTTTTCAAGAATTATATTAATATTTTAGGAAAGGGACCAAATATTTCATGATATTTTATGAATAAATCCCTATTCAAGTGTATTTGTGTATTTAGGTGTATTAGATGTATTTGTAAGATTTTAAATGTTTTCTTGTAAAAATGCTTAATCTAGAGATGCACCTCACGTATCTCTCAAGCCTAAATATTTATAAGTAGTTTCCTCATTTTTTTAACATGAGTATTCATAACCCACAAAAGATTATGACAGAAATATCATTCTGCATGTAGTCATACAGCAGCTTTGCCAAAGTAAAGTTGTAGAACTTTAAAAGCAATAATAAACTTAACTGAAATTTTTTTCAAAATCAGGACTGTATACTCATACTTCTCTACTGAATATTTGAATCTTGTTTTCTAGGCACTATTAAGTATTTATTTCGGTCTCCCACTGCAACTAAGTCAGGAACACATTTCAGGACTTCAATCAGTAACGTGTCTTACACAGCATTGCATGCTTACAAAAATTTACATTACATACTGTTAACTGGTATTCACTAAACATTGGCAAATAGAACGACTTCTGTTTCCGTACAACATGTAGCCAACAGCATGAAAATTAGTGGTCATTTCTAAGGTAATGGTGGTATTGATTTTTATTTCTCAGTCTCCATCTGCTTAGGAGCCAACAGTCTGGGAGCTGAAACTTTGCCATAATCTCTGTGGGCCGATATGGTCAGAAATTAGACCTAAAATATATTTTTCTGTAACTTCTACCTGTCAG
Organism: Centrocercus urophasianus; assembly: GCF_019232065.1. Classification (NCBI taxonomy): domain Eukaryota; kingdom Metazoa; phylum Chordata; class Aves; order Galliformes; family Phasianidae; genus Centrocercus; species Centrocercus urophasianus. Next base: position 4,381,440 of record NW_024884889.1, on the reverse strand, counting down.
AAATGTGTTTGAGTTTCCAATTTTTTCTTTTTTGTTTTCTTGATATCATGCTTTCCATGAGCTCTGAATTAGTTTTTAATGAGAGTTCTTTTTTTCTTTTTTTTTTCTTTTTTTTTCTTTTCCCTAGGAGAAATCCTTGCTTATTTTTCTGTGGGTCATAGCTGGGAACTTTTCCTCTTGTATTACATTAGGAAGCATAACTGCTCAAGAGGTTTACAAATTTTAGATCCTATCTCCAGGTGCCTTCATGGTAGCATGCCTGTCTGTGAGAAAAAGCCTGCTGGACTCAGAAATGCACTGATGTTAAAAGTTCTTTGATGATATCACTGCATGCTTACTCAGGAAATGGAAAAGCTTCATTGCTACGAAAAGTTCTGTTATAGTCATTTGATCCCAGAAATACGCTAGTTTGTTTTTCTTTTGTTCTGGTTTGTTTCTTTGTTTTTTCCCTCCCAGATTCTCTTTTGTTCTGTTGGTCTGTACCCAAAATATCATTTCTAAGTCCAAGTTGGAGAGAGTTGAAAGCTGTGTTCAAGGGTGAATCCTACCAAGTAATGTGATCTCCGAATATTGTAACAAGATTGATAGAAATGACTTTAACATTTCTCCCATTATAACCGACTCTCTGACTCCATCTCTGTGAGACAGAGAACACATACAAAATACAGTTTTCTTTCACAGGATTACTCAGAGAACCAGCACATAAAAACTGAACGTGACTTTTTTGATCCCAGCATCAGCACACTAGCTACAGCTGAAATGGTGCTGAGAGGATTTTACCTAGTGGTGGGGCACCCAGTCGTAGACACAAAAACTGCAGCTTTTATTATCACTCTATGGTTAATGTGTCCTTTAGGTGTCACTAATAAGGTATACTTGAAAAGTTCAGATTTTGTAAGATTTCTATTAGATGTATTGTTTTATTCAGAACTTCAATTGAAAATCATGGAAGGTCCTGTAGTTCATTAGCTGAAGACAGTTGGTGGTAACAGAGAGATTAATATATGCTTGTTTCTAATTCTTGGATGCCACCATAACTGGAGAGGCATAAAAATGCATCTTACATAAAATACAAATTAAAACAAGTGAATAATTATTAACTACATCACCCTAAAGGCAGGCAGCATTTTAATGTTAGAGTCTAGTAACAGTGCATGAATTAAGAAGGATTAATTTTTCTGAGGCAGTTCAGAAGTATTTAGCCTTTATTCTGCCCTTATTTAAAATGCCTCATATAATACTTCTCAATATTTTACATAATTTAAGGTTTTCTAGCACATTTTGTTCTCTCCCTATGAGATTCCTCAACATGCTGAAATTCTCCTAATGTTTGGAGAGATTCTGATTCATTATGATTTGGACAGGTCATATGTTTTTTGGCTTTGTATCTGTATTCTGTAGTATCAGGGACTGTTACGGATCAGCTTCCTCAGCTAGGGAACTGCTTTGTCTGTCGAAACAGAGATAAACTTACATATGTATATGTAGATGTGTATACAGGTGAAGATATTCTGAAACTGCCTGAGCACCACAGTTTCTTGACGGTTTGGCATCAAGGAGTCGCAGGAAATGCTTATATTCTCTTCATTTAATTAGGCAGCAAAGGTGCAGCAGAAAGTGGTGTCTAATCCTTTGGCAGCAAATCAGAAAAAAAAAAAAAGACTGATGTTGTTAGGAAATAGAAAATATACATGAATTACATGCACTTTTTAGGACATGAGGAAATTGGTTTGGGGCTGCTGACCAACACCAGCAAAGCGTTCAACAATATTTGAACCTATTTAAATGGATTTAACTGTAAAGCCAAAAATAATTGTATCTGATTGCTTTTCTAGATTGGGCTAGTATTTTTGCAGGAAGCTGCAATTAACAAAAAGTGAGGTTCTTACTGGTCTATTTTAACAAACATCCAGATGTGTGGATACATATAGCCTGTGTAGATACAAATAATTTGTTATTTAAGAAACAGAGCAATAGAAGGAGATATAGAGAAAATGAATAAGAGGAAAAGTAAAATAGAACACTCAGCAATTGTGGAAGTTTCACAAGAGAGTAGAAATCATATTACCATGTTAGTGCCATTATTAAGCCTTTGATAAAGCACTAGATGTGGGTATTACCACAAGATAGCCTGGATTAAAGCTATTAGCAGAGCACAGAAACACCATCTCCGCCTCCTGACTGCATCTGTCAGTGTATCTTTTGATCCTGCTTTGTAACGTGTCTCCTATTTCAGTTCTGGACTTCTGTGCCTTTCCTCCACAGAGCCTTCCAACTCTAACAGATTACTTCAAAATACGTAGTAGCTTTGTGATGTGAACAAACATCTACTGGGATCAGATTCTTTAAAGTATATATGAATAGTAAATTAGTTAGATGGAGCTCTTGTGTGCCTGAAAAGTGTTTCAGTTCCCTCAGCATGAGAGCTTTATCTACGTTAGAAAGCAAATCATAATCAAAGAGCCCCACACCGGCTTTATATTTTGACCTTGGGCAAGTCACTAAGGCCTTCTGTGGCTCAGTTTGAAGCTCGTATTCCAACATGTGCAAAATACTAATGTTTTGTGCATCAATATGTGCGTTCATCAGTTCTTGAAGGTTTGGGTTTGTTGTTTTTTTCTGAGTAGAAATAAGAATCTTAGAGCTGCCTTTTATTTTTTTTCCTAAAACCTTTTTATTACTTTTGGCTAGCACTATACACAGTATTTTTGCACGTGTTTCCAACCCCTATTGGCTACTTCAGTAAAAGAAGTTCTTCAGTTTACAACATAGACCTTCTGAGTTGTACCTCTCTACCTAAGGATGGCCCTCATTGGGTTTTAGTCCTGGCTATCACAGCTTCAGCTGTGACCCCTGATTTCACAGCCTGTCTCTGTTGTCTATAAATGCTTCTCTTTCTCCTGTGGGAAGAGCAGCAGACTTTTTATTTTTTTTCTGGAAAAGGCCTTAGAGACTTTGTTTTACACCAACTTTCCCACTCTTAAATCTGTATCTGAGTTTTTTTTTAATAGTTCCATATCCCGTAAGGTGAGGTGATTAACATAAGGTGAGGTGATTAACTGAACTCATTTGATGGTCCCATATCAGCAGACCTTCTACTCCTAAACACTGTAGAATTATTTAACTTTAGGAAGCACTTGTGCTGCTGTTATCTATCTTTATTGCTTTCTTTTTTTTCTTCCTTCCTTTCCACCTCCCATCCCCAGGTGTTTCTAATAGCAATTACTCTTTTTCAAAATCTGATTTCCAGGAATAGGAATGTGGAATAAAAGCATATCCTCTGCAAGCTTTTCTTAGGTGGCTTCAACAATTCCAGAGGAAAGACAATCTTCTATTGAGTAGCAGCTCAAACATTTGAAAATACCAAACCCAAGGAGATGTATCCAAAAGGAAAACAGGAATCCAATTTTCCTAAGATCTCCATCAGAAAGCAGCATAGCTATGTGGCTCTCCATCTTCACAGGACATGGATAACAAGGTAAGTAGTTTGGACGTGATAAAAGCATGAGTTGTTTAGCAGTTCCTAAGGACAGTAGTGTAGATGATGCAAGACTATCCATTTTGGACTTTTCTACAGAGCACTAGTGGGAATATAAATGATTTCTCCCTTCCCAGAGAAATCAACTTGTTATGAATTCCAAGGCTCACAGAGATGGGCCTGAAGAACATGTTTCCTGCATTTAGAAAGGGAAGTTAACTGTTGTTTGAATCAGATTTCTTTTGGCCATAGTTCTGGTCTGGTCTTAAAAAATAAATCAAACAAGGACTGTTATTGTAATGTATTAAGTTATATGTAGGGTTAATTATTAACAATTTTAGAAAATGATGGATCCTGTTCCTTCTTTGTCTACCCAGTCTTCCTGGAATTTCTGATTTAGCATCTTGACATTTTCCCCTGTTTTTTAAGCCTTTCAAATATTCTTCTTCAGTTGGGTACAGTTTTTAAAATTTCTGATATGCTTGTCTCAGCTGTGTCAATGCACAAAGGAAATAATCCTTGATCTTTCTGGAGAGCCTATCCCAGCTAAGAAGATAAGTTGTGTCCGGGATCAAGTGTTCAGGCTACAGCTGTCCAGACGAGCTGATTGGTGACATCATGCCTTCTCTCTGAAGCTTGTAACTTGCAGTTATTTCTCTCATTATTAGCCTCTTATAATTCCTCTGCCTCTCAACACTGCCTAATTGTACACTGGACTGGCTTTCCAGCCAGTACTTTTAGCTTTATTCTGACTGCAGGGTCATCATCTACTTTAACCAAAAGTACTTTTAGTACAGTTTTACATTTGCTTGTCTTTGGAACACAGTTTTTGTAGAAACAAAACAAAACAAAAAAACAGAAAAAGAAAAGGACAAAGAATAACTTATAAGATGTCAGTGCTCTAAAACACTTGATGAATGATATGGTATTTGAATGATGAATGATATTTGTTTGCTTGAATTCAGAGGTTATTTTGTTTCTTTTTCTTGTCTTTCAGTAGGCAGTGTGTACTGATATTCTTCAAACAGTACATACTGTCCTGTAAATAATACTGTTGTGCCTGTAGGGTAAATTTTCCTGGTTCTTTGTGTTTTGTTGAGGTAAACAGAAGACTTACACTTTTTTCACTTGATGGAAAATTCATTTTAATTACTCTACCTTAACTTGGATTGTCAGTTTAAATTCACCTGCTGAGTGCTATCAACTGGTGCTGGCATCTGTATTCATGCTTGAAGATGTCTGTATTCATTACTGGATTTCTTTAGCTTAACAAAACTTAGAATCAAACGCAACCCACAAAGCAAGCATTTATGCATTGAGAGCTTTTGCTGCTGAATGAAAGTATTGTTTCACGCATTAACAGTCCAGTCTGATTATGGAACTCTTTCTCTTTCTGGTGGGAACCACTGTAAGAATAACATCATTACCATCTGTGTCCTCAGCAGAGACTTCATATCTGAACGTTTAGCATTTCAAGAATCCTACAGATGTTGCTATTGCATTATTCATTTAGTGAGAGACTGCCACAGCTGTGTACATTCCTGTATACTCTTTCAAACAATCTGGCAGCAAACTCTAATTTGAGCAGTGCAGGATATGTACTGCAGTTTTCATGGGTATTATTCTGATATATAGGAATTGTGCCTGGTAAACTTGCATCTCTGAAGAAGCAAAGCAAAATATTATCACTGTACATGGTCAGTTTCAGAAGTCCAGTGATGATTTAATGGATTGAAAATGAACATGCTTCTTGTACATTTGAATGGTCTTGTGGTAGTAAAATCACCTACAAGAACCCTTTCAAAGCTATCCATTAATTTGTCAATCAATAGATTGATAGGGTGAAAGAAGTGAATTAAACAAAGAAAGCAAGAGAAATGGTGAAGGAAATGGAAGGAGTGAAATGGGGGAAAAAAGAAGGGAAAAGATGGAGGAAATAAAAGAGAATGTGAAATACAGTGTGTGTGGAAAAACTGAAAAGAGGGCAGCAAAACAGAGCAGAGACAAAATGAAAATGGAGAGAATAAAAATGAAAGGAAAGAACTAAGGAAATAGTTGTTGAATTATGGAAAGAATAATACAATCTGAATTAGCTACTATAAAGTGTATCAGATCTAATACCAGTTCTAAAATGTTTTCTGTGAGTTAGTGGTTAATACCTTGGTTCTGCTGTGACTGCACAACAAAAAGTAAAGAGGATTGGAATCGAAATTTCCAAATATCCTTTGAATAAGATTCTTCCCCAGGAATCTGCAGAAATAGGTACAAAGCTCAGTTTATATCTACACATAGAGACTGATATTGGAAGTTATTCAATTGCTTGAAAGCAATTTGTTTTCATAGCTTCTGACTGGGCAGCCAAATTGGAAGAAGATCCACAAGGCTCACTAAAAAGACTTTAAATCCACAGCAGTGTGTCTGAAAGTGAAAACTGACCTTACTTCAGAGATGTCTTAAGGAAAGTGGGCTGATACTTTCTGAATTCTAGGGAGCTTGTTCTCCTTTTTATTCACTAGTTAAATGTTAATCATAAAAACTTAACAAGTTCAAATGTGAACGTTGAGTGATTTCTTTGCATAATCTGTGCGAATAAAGATCAAAGTCAGAATGTCTTCATTGTTCTGGGTCTCGCTGAGAGACAGCAATTGAAATTAATGCTCAAAACGTAATGAAAGCGTAAGTCAGAATAATCACCTCTGTTGCTGACACCTAAATTAACTATCTCAGTGTGGAAAATATTTATCCCATCTAACATGGCAAAGCAGCAGCTTTTGCTTGGCAAACACAGAATAGACAGATTGTAGTAACATGAGTTTTGTGGGCAAGGGAATGCCCGTAACTTTTTATTTCTGTGTCAGTCTTAAAATTTCCTTCATTTTATCTTCCCTGCAATGTGTAATCAATGTGGGAGAGGAGAGCCATCTTCAGTTCAAATCAGTAATCAGCAGGTGTTAAGGCGTATGGTCAACAATCTCTTCTTTATCTCCCAAGAAGAACAGGAGGGCTTTTCTCTACTCGTATAGTGGAAATCTCTTACTCCTTTGTTGTTATATTTCTCCTGTTCTTAGGGAAGCTGCAGTAGGTTGTTTATTGCTGGGTAAGGAGAAAAAGAATTTCTTGCTGGGCGTGACATATCCATATTCACTTCTTCTTGTTGGTTCTCCTATGGCACCTGGGTGCATAGACAATGTGAGTGGCGACTTGTGCTTGGTATTGAAGTTCACTCACTTGCAGGGAATTCTATTAACTTTTTCAACCTTTGTCTGATGAGATGAAGACCCTGGGATCTTAATGTCAGTGAATCCTCACTCTAGGGCTCTGAAGAGAAAGCTCAATGTCCTACGCTACTGTGCAAATTTCATAATCTGCTTGAGCTAGACTCATTGAATAGTACCTCGTGATAGTTACAGAGGAGGACTGTGCTATTTTAGATCTTCACTGCTCCTTTTGGATTGGTTTAATAAAGCCCTCACTTCTCAGATGCAATCTATTTGGCATAAAGGTGCTTGTCTAGAGCAAAATTTAATGTATATTTGGACAAGTGTAAGAAAACACCTGTTTGGTGCCCTGTAACAGCCATGCCAGCGGAGTTTAGTTCACATGAAGAACCAGAGAAACAGTAGTTTGTCAACAGTGCATAGAATAGTTTGATAACATCATCAGTTTTCACTTTGTACTCTGTGTCCCCTTTGGATTAATCAGATGAAAATACAAAAGGGCGACAAAATTATCTGTAGTATTCTGTATTACTGCACACAGACAAAGAAACAAACAAACAACAACAAAAAAAACACTTCAGTTATGTTTAGAGGAAAGGAATTGCTGAAATAATAAAAAGCATGGAAAAAAGTAAAATCAAGTGTACATTCATTTTTGGTGTAATAACATTCAAATTTAAAATTGCAATTTGAAACTCGTAAGAGGAACCGCACCTTACACAATAATGAAATAATATCTGAAGCTCATTGCCAGGAAATATTACTTAGAGTATTCTTGGGAAATATTGGTCATTTATAACAATAACAGGAAAACTGGCAGTAAAATGTATGTATCTTGGCTGCTCCAAAAGTAATACCTCCCATTTTATTATGTGGTCCACGTTGTCAGACGATGATGTTGGTGGCGTGGCAGTAGAGGTTGAGCCTTCCCATTAATATCCTGTTAGATTTTGTTACTGTGCAACGAATGGCAGCTGAGGGGCAGTCTGACAAAACAGTGTCTGACATAGAAGTGCAGATGAAACAAAGGTGTGTCATTTGTTTACTCCATGAGGAAAAAATGGCACCCACTGATATGCATCAACACATGCTGAAGGTATGTGAACACAGTGAGGTGGTGAGTAGTGCCTTTTGGCTGTGGCAACAGTGATGTGAAAGAAAAGCCACGTTCTCCTCAGCCATGCAGATGTTTACAAGTGTGGCATGTGGGCTCTTGTTCATTGTTGGCAAAAATGCTTAGCTAATGGTGGTGACCATGATGAGAAGTAGTGTGCTGTAGCAAAGAATTTGCTCTATCAAATAGTGTTATTGTGCTCTTTCTATCTGTTGTAGTTTCCATGGAAGTAAGTTGGAAGCATTGCTTTCAGAGCAAGCTACATGGAATGCTACTATAACTGAATAACAAAAAGAAATCACTCAATTATGATCCAGGTAGGTCTCTCTTCACTGAAATTCTGTATCAATCTTCCTCACACAGAACCCACCCCATGTACGCTGATGAGTCCTGGAAATTATGTGCTTTTCCATGAAAATTAACAAGAGACACTTCTTTTGCAGCAACCGACATATTAGAAACATTATTTTGAGTTGATCAGATTAAGGCATACAGATCTGCCCCTTCTAAGTATTAAATGCACAATTTTGCTATGGAACATCTAGTGCTGAACAAGAGACGCAAAGAATCATCTAATCCAGAATGTACAATTGATTTCTCAAGCATAATCAGTCTAAAGACCTCCTTATAGGGGAAAAAGTGAGCTTCCTTAAAGCAGTGCCTTCCTTTTTCAAGATAAAAAAAAAGGGCGTTTAAAATTAATGTTTATTACTAAATGTTATAACTAAAGGTCTTCATCAAGTTTTTGTTGCTATTATTCCTGAAAGCAAGACTGCATTTTTTCCGTATGAATGCCATGAAGCATTAGAGCTTTGAACATAAATGCAGTGTTGTCATTCAGAAGGCATGCTCATTTCCCACCAGCATTATTATCGAGCAGTACTTTATCCAACAGCACGTTATCTGCAAACCAATGTAAAAATGAAAACATAGAATTAGATAATGTTTACCATGATCTTTTGCATGTTTTCCTGCTGCCCTTCTAAAACAATTTTTTACTGCCTTTTTTATTTTTAATATTTCTGTTCTGATTTTTAATGTTTTCCTTTTATCTTTAGCTATCCATGATTCCTTGATGAAGTCTAATTTTACCAGCATTTTGTGCAGTAACTTTTGCTGAGTTTTATTAGTCAGAAGTGTACTTTGATCTTTTCTTTACATGTCCGTACTTCTCAACATCAAACATCAAAAGTCCTGGAAGCCCTAGCAGTAAAAAAAAAAAAAAAGAAAAAAAAGAAAAAATGTTTTAAGTGTCCATTGGAATTCAGGGAGCGAGTTCATTTTTTAGTTGTGACGTTATGAGAAATCAAAAGTTTCAGAGCCTAAAGACAGCTGAGGTAGAGGCCAGAATGTAATATGTATGATACTCATTATAGGGCATGGGAAAACTATCTGATGCTCCGTAAGCGAGAACCCCTCAAACAACAGCAAAACAAAGCTGCCAGACTGGGTGCTATGGGAAATCTGAGTGCAGTCCTATGAAAACCCTGGAAGCACTTATTTCTCAATAAGCAAATTACTAAGGATGAAGGTCTGCAAATAGATTTGCAAACTCTACGTTCAAGTTATCCTTGTTTCTATGTGTTTTTTATCTGTTTTCAAACTGTTACTGCTTTTCCAGAGCTCACATTGCATATTTATGAATTATGCTATCCAGAAACATGAGGGCAACTGTGAGGATATGCATTCTGAAGTTTCTGAGAACATCACTAATATGTAGTAGGATAAAATGGCCCCTATCTTACTTCTCTTATAAACAGAAACCCTTCCTACTTGTTTTGAAAAGATTATATTAAAAAACTAAATCTGTTCAGATCATCAGATTTTCTGATGCTATTATTCCTCAAAGTTACTTCACTTTCCTAACAGAACATGATACTCTGGGTCTGATTCTCAGCTGAGTTAAATTGCTGTAGCTTCACTAGAAGCAACAGAATGTTGCCAATTAGAAAGCTCTGGAAGTACTTAGGGTTATTACAACTACAATAAAGGTGCATGTTCTTACTATTATTTGTACTGCAGTCACTCCCAGCTATTGTGCGTATTACCAGGCCCCAATGTGCCAGAGCACCATAAGTAGGAAAAGACAACTCTTCCAGTGTAATGAAAAGTAACATTTTCTTTTGTACGTTGGTGACTAGGTAGCATGGGCACTGTGCTAGATTTTCTGTAAATAGCTGTTTGCTTCTCTAAAATAATTAATCTTGGTCTTGTTTCTGCCTCACTGAGGTGTGCTCTGTGCAGAAGTTCTTTGTGTCTGTAGAAAAATACTTCAAAAGCAGTTTAGAGGCAAGAGAAAGAGCTCCTCATTTCTACATCTTGTTTAGAAAATGCCCAGCCTTACATCTAGTAAATTCTTTCTTACTTTGTGATTTTATAAGCAGAACTTGGCTGACTACTTCAGTGAGGACTTGCAGTATCTATCATACATAATTTTCTTGGAAATAGCTGTAGACTACTGGTTCTTCAGCTAATTAACACAGGTTTGTCCTTCTTTCTGCAGCTATCCAGTTAAGCCGCAGAGAAATCTCCATTGCAATAAGAAATGTGGGGATGATGGAGAGATCGTGCTATTGAAAGTAACTTCTTTGTTTTTGTGTTTATTTGTATTTGAGATGGGCTGCATCTTCCATATGACTTCTTTCAATTCTCTTGCCAAAAGGGAGCAATAATACGTTTCAGGTTTTACTTTTCAAAAAATACGTGCCATTCTCCTTTTAAATGTCCGCAACATTCCAGACCTAGGATATTTTTTCCCTTATGTGTAAGGATAGGTTGACAAATACTATTTATTGTGCTCTTGATTGTTTTCTTGTTAAAAAATACAATTCCATGAGAGACTGTCAAATTACATACATCATTTTTCATTATCATCATTTCAGAATTATAAAGTAAGGAAGAATCTTAAAGGTAGACAAAAACTTATAGCTCATAGCACCCGTCTCCATGTAAGATGATGATTGCTCCTACAGTCTGTAGCAGTACTTGGAAATCTTTAGGGCACCACATCTGCAGCATCTCTTAGGTTTTCTACATGCTTTACATGATCTTCACGTGTGGAAAACAGTCCTGCTTTGAAGTGTCAGAGATTTTTGTAATGATTGTTTTAAAAATTGCTGTGTCTTGTTAGCTGCAGTGGTAACAAAGCCAAAAAAAAAACCACCCAGAAGCCCCAACAAAAAAACACAACCGGTAACAGAGTGAGTGGCAGCCCTTTCCTAGCAAAAAAATGTAGTCAGAATAGCAGAAGTGTTAGAATTATACCATTGTGGAATACACAACAAGAAGATATGTAGAGATATGCAGAGGAAGATTTATACAGTCTTTTCTCACTCAAACTATGAATGATATCATTCTCAGGTGGATTCTGGGACATGCAACTTGCTTAAAAGTTTACCTTGGACAGCATACAATATCTCACTGAATTCACCAGTTTCTCTTTATAATATTTGGATACTCTCCTAAAATAGGACTTAAAGATCTTGCCTTCATGAACACTAATTTTCCTCAAGATTTTTCTTTTTGAAGAAAAAAAGAAAAAAATTACATTAATGAAATATTCAACCCCAAATCTCCTTGTTGCAGTTTCAGATTATTAAAACCAAGTACAGTTACTACAAAGATAATAAAGATTTTAATTATAAATTAACATTAACTGGAATGTTAAAGTTTGAGTAGGTTATATCCTTTGGACTTAATGGCTCAAATCCCAGGCTGCTGGTAAAGAACATACAAGGCATCTTTGTTGAAGGGTTTTCACGGATGTCTTGTAACATTTCTTAACAAGCTGCTCCTCCCATTAATAAATCCAGAGTATTGTATGTCTCTGTTAAACCCTCAAAATGAACCATTTCTTTTAACATTTTGCAAGAGTAGCTTTCATTCTGGGATTTAAACAAGAGTGGGTAGGTTCAGAGGGCTGGAAATCTTTATAGTTCTTATTTTTGCATTGTCTTTAGATTGCTTCACTGAAGTCAGAGATTTGAACCCAGTTCTTAACTGAACCAAACACTTAACATTAAGCTGTCTGAAATCTGATTGGATTTTGTAACTCTATCATGGAAATCTGTTGCCTAACTTGACCCCCACATTTTTGATGATGCTTTTTACAAACACCCATGCACTTGAGGTAAGTGTAGAATGAAGTTCAAACTTATTTTTCTGTAAGTAATGCGTGTGCCCTCTGAAAGAAGTTCTGTAGTCATGATTCCAGTCAGAAGTCAAAATAGATACAACTAGTGAAGCCTCAAACTGCATTCACTTTTCTAGGAATATTGAATGGCACTGTTTTGGTAGTGGTACTGGCCCATCATCTCTGCTTAATCCTAGAAGACTCCAATGTAGATCTAAACTCAGAGGAGTTTGCATCAAAAAAGGCTGACCCGTGCTCCCATGCTTGGTATGGTCTTGGCATATGAAATTTCCATGTTTGATAAGGGAAACCTGTCCGTAGTATTTCAACATGAAATCAAAATGAACAGTTTACTCTCTCAAGGATGTTTAACGCACTTCTGATGTGCCAGTATGTATCTATTCATGAAGTATTTTCTGGTTATAATCGTTTTGCCCTTCTATATGAGGAAATTTTCAATGAAGGTTTTAATTATTTATGGCTGCCAAAAATGTAACTCATCAAAATTGAAAATATATGTGTTTCATGTAGCTCATGTGCCAGGAAAACATCTCATTGACACTACGTGGTTGACTAGAAGAGAAAATTGGATGCATTTCTTTGGACAATTAGAAAAATGAGATTCTGTTGCATTTAGAAATTGAAGTTTTTCTAAGGAAGTCACTTTATAGAGCAGATACAGTGCACCTTTGTGCTTATATTTGAGAATGCACTACAGTGAAGTAGGCTGCATCACAATACATGCCATCCTTACGATGATGCAAATATGTACTTCCACTGGAAATGCAGTGTTGTATGTAAGCCGTTTGACTTTCCAAACTTCAGAGATATGTCAGTTTTCACTAGAAGAAGTGTAGCACTTGGGGGAGTCCAGTAATACTTCGATTTAAACTGAAATTGTTTTTCCTATTAATATTACAGTGTAAAATCCTGAACACTGAATCAGCGGTGTGAAACACTGAACTGTTGCTGTTTTGTTTCAGAAGGTAATTTATACTGTGTTACACTTCAGTCTATTATGCTCAGAATATGAATTTTTACAGTCTATTGCTAGTATATTTTAGTCTTGGTTATTTCCAATCTGCAGAAAGTCTTTAACCTTCACACAGATGCGTGCTCTGTGTATGGTATAGCTTCCTCAACACAAAGGCCACAAGTGTCTCAACAGATGCTTTTCTGAAGGCTCCTTGGAGACTAATATTGGGTGCTTGCTTAGGTGCTTGCTCTTAGGACCTTTACAGCACCTATCCCTATGGATAACAGTTTCTTGGGTCAGGAAGAGAGCAGCAACAGCTCTTCATATTTTTAGTAGGAAAATCTTGATGTGAGGATGCTTCAGCATATAAATCTTTGTGCAGTGAAGCCTTAATGTCCTGAAATGGGTATAAAGACTTCGGGAAGTAACTCTGTATGCATGTAGGCAGTGAAGCGTGACCAGTGCCTGAAGATCTATGCGCTGAAGCGAAACCTCTGGGGATATCTCAGACCTCTGAACAACCAAGTATTTCCATTACTCAGATCGTGGCTAATCAAGGTATGGTTACCTTGAAATATGCAAATTGTTCAGCCAAAAGGTCAAAATTTGATAGGAGTCCCAAAAAGGAGGTTGGCATCTGGTATGTAGATTCAAACTCTTGTCTGAATCCCAACATCAACAGCAAATTTTAAGGAGCCAAATTTCACGCTCCCTCTTCTCAAACACAATCAAGTGCGTATCAAGCATTGCATCAGCTTGATATTGATTTTTCTCTTTTAATCTGCTTAGCTGATGAAACTAGGGCTGTGTCCCTTATGTAGAACAAATGACAAACAGTAGCCTGCTGAAGGTTGGCTGTACCTTTTCCATGGACAGATGAAGAGAGAGATTTTTGTTGTACTGGAATGGCACCAAAATAAAACCAGCATTTTATTTACTAATAGAATAAGTAGTGCTGCAGGCATCACTGAATGTTTTTCGAGGAAACTGAATCTGGAGGTTATGTGAATTTTAATGTTCTGCGTAGACTGAAGGTCATAAATGGCTAAATGTTTTTTTTTGTGGGTTTTTTTTTTTCTGTTAATTATCTAGTTGTGTTATGCAGATTCTAACAAAAAAAAATTGAATACCCTTACAGGCAAATGTTACTTGTGCTGTCAGCTCCTAGATATTTTCTTCTAAATTTTTGTTTTCTTTTGGTTGGTATAAGGGTGAGTTGGAGAATTGCTTCTGTTCAGTAACATTGTGTTCCAAAGCTAATCTCATGATATTAAATGGCTGTTTTCACTCATTCTAATATTCTCAGTATACTAAGCAGTTTCTGATGCTTTCTAGAAACACTCTGTGCATCTCAGAGATCTTTTGGATCATAAAGTAAATCGCTCTGTAAAGGTACAGTGTTATTTGCAGCTTCTCTAATTCAGTTTTAAAATTATTCTGAAATATCTCTAAAGGCTCACATCAGTGCTACCCAGATCAATAAAAACTTTCTGACTGAGACAAGTGGATATAGACTATTAAATATACATTGACTGTACCAAATTAAAATTACTGTAGTGTCCCATTATTGTTATTTATTGATGAGCCTATCAAATATGTTTTTCTTGCTTTGTCTCCCGCTTCTCTCACCCGGCATGTGTTTTAAACCAAAGAATCTCAGGTACAGTAAATATCAAAAGAACATAAATATTTCTGTTATTACATTGTGTATTCTGCTTAGTATGTAAAAAACAAATATGATTTTTGCATTTGCCCTACATAGACTATTTTATTGCTAATGAAAATAGACAGTTGTAAATACTGTGTCCTTTGAATCACTAGTAAGTCTGGTTTTAGTGCTTGTCAGGCAATCCTGTTAAAAGACTAAAGCCAAATTGTCCTTTTTGTGCTAGGCTTGTTTTCTATAAATTGCCAGAAAACAATTTATTTAGTCTGTCTTTTTTTCCAGTAATTGATTATGCGGATATTATTTATCATACTGCTGCAAGCACATCTTTGCATAAATTGGATGTGCTTTATCATTCTGTGCTACATTGTATTTACAAATGCTCTGTTTTCTGCTCATCATTGACGACTTTATTCCATGGTAAACTTGTCTTCATTAGAAGGGCTTAAGCATTAACGTTCATTTATCAGCAAGGGAATTTGGAGGAAAGCCCCACCATGTTTTCTACCTTCAGCAAATTCTTTTCCTCAACAAATCTGCTTTCAAATCCAATAGCTGTTTTTCTGACTATGAAAATTCAATAAACGGGAAGAATGATTTTCCTCTTAGCATCGCCATCTTGTAGGTATTTCTTTTTAACTGGTATTTAAGTATACAAGTCATTTTAGTTTTACAGTTGAAATAAAAGAGCCAATACAATTTCAAACTGCAGCATATCTGGGAATTAATCTTGAGTCTTAATGATTGCTTTCATCAGGTTATCTCTGTTAAAAGAGAAATAAGTTGTCAGATTAGGAATTTATTTGGGTAAAGGAAGAACTGACTGGATATCTACCCTGCTGATTGCCTTTCTCCTAGTCATGAATGTGGACTGTAAATGATGTTTCAGAATTTAACAGAGTCTAGAGAATGCATTCATTTTCAGCCATAGAAAACACATTCCCCTTTGCAGCCTTTTTCTCCACAGCTAAGATAATAGTATTTTGTCATTGCTTTACTGAGGTGTAATTACAGTAATTCATCTGCAGTCAAAAACTTCCAGGTTTGAAAATCTCATTTCTGTTTGCACAGGCATAAATACTATGTTAAAACATAAAAGCTGACATTAGTGTAAGTACTCAACTTCCTATTGAGTGCTAAGTATTTCCTACTTCCACTGAAATTAGCAGCATGGGAAAGTGTTCATAAACTCAAATTTAAGCTCCAAAATATTAAATCATGGTCCTCTACTGCTTCTTTCTGCATGATAACGGAAATCCCAGCTGCAGTCTCTTTTGCTTGAGAGAAAGAGTGTGCAATGCCAGCACAATTCTACTTCTTTACCCAGTACCAAGTCTGAGGGGAAGTAACAGGAGAATTGATGTGTTATTTTTTATGTTGAAGTATTACGGCTATTTTTGGCTATATGACACCTCTTGTATGAAAGCAGTGAGGATGAAATGGATCTCCCTATCCTGATCATTGAAGCCTGATGTGCACACATGTAAGTATGAGATAAGGATGTCTTGATTTCAGAAGTGTAGCCTCAGAAGATAATTGGATGGCCATCCAGCATCCTATCCCATTGTAGCAAGCAGTTGTATAGCTATCTCTCTTTGAATAATAAGGCTTGAGCAGTTATGCCCTCTCTGACATTTTGTACATTCAAATGAGACATCACTTGGTTAGCCGGTTTGAGAAGCTGTCTTAATTCACCATGTGCATTGTGTGTGGAACTATTCTAAAATTCTTTTCTTACAGACCTCTCCAATCACCTTTCAGTCTTGATCGTGTATGTGTACATTTGCCTGTTAACTGGCATTTCTTTGCAAGGCCTTGGAGAATCCACAATCATCTTGAACTTCTCTGTATGAGGAGAACATACTCCAAGACATAAACAATGAGATATTTATAAGTCACCTTTAAAATAACAGTCACAGTTGCAGAATGAATATAGTTCATACAGATTTATTTAAGTATAGATATTTGTGATATACATAGGAAATATCTGTATATATAGCTATTGAAATATCTGTGTCTATAGCTATTGTACTTTCTCTGGTTTCTTCCATGTTCAATAGGATGTTTACACATGCTTCTCTTTATATGAATGATATTTTCTTTTTTTTTGTTGCGTGCTCAGTTGCTCTTGTTGCAGGGCTCTGATGATGTTTCTGTTAATTTCCCATTCCGTATCAAGATATACTTCTTCTCATTTGAATACAGAGTCTATTAAGCTCTGGTTTCTACAGGCACTAATTACTTGTTTGAATGTTCACAGAAACTAAAAGGGGCCCAAGCAGCTCTGAAATGAATGAAGATGGGAATTTCAGCAGCCATTCACTGAATATTTTTTTTTCTTTCAAGGTTTTCAGTTCTTCCAGTGGTAAATGACTCACCTAACTCAGGATTTGTGAAGTACTATCTGGACTTTATTGCTAACTGCAAGTCGCTGTACAGACTCATCATTCATACAACAAAAAAAGAAGTCCCCAAGCATACCTCATCTATTTGCATTCCCTTCCTCAGTGCTTGCTTTATTTCCAAAACTGGAACAAATAGAGACTGCTCAGTAATAATCACCTGAGGCCCTTTCAGCCTTAGCCAGGTGGCAGAAGACGTCCCTCACCCTTATCTTATGAGATTTTCTTTTGCACCAATATGCTCGTTCTTTTTGTGTCATCACAAACACCGTTATTAGTCCAATCACTCCTTGCATGCCAAATTGGCTTCAGCTCACAGTGGCACACTTGCAAACCATTTGTGCCATTTTACCATGTGTTCATAAATGTAACGTAGACATTTGAAAAAAATGAGATCACTAAAAAGAATCAATGATTGAGAGTAGAGCCTTTCAGAACGTGAAACTCCAAGAACTATTGTTGAGTGAGAATGTGGTAATGCAGGAATCTGCTGGGAAATAGTGATAATTGGAGTTAAGCTTGCTTAGATTCATTGACATATTGCTAATTACAATGATTCGGAATTGCAAGAGTATTTGCTTGCTGTTTTAAAGATAACTAGTATGTAATTATAATATCATTTGTGTTCATCGTACCACACCAGAAGTAAATGAAGTTAAGTTTTAATAATTTCTGGATAATATCCAACTAGAGAAAAAAGTATATACATGTTTACATGTTTGTTTATAATTATGAAAGGCCTGATATATGCAGAATACTAAATACAGAATGTAAGTTGTTTGTTTTTTCCTGTGTGCATGTGAATCTTTTGAATATTTATAAACTAATGCAAAAGGAATGTTTAAACTCAATTTGCATACTTCTGCCAGCTTCTCCTTCTCAACAAGAAGCAGTGCTTGGAAGAGCCAGATCCTGTGTCCAGAAATGTACTTTCACTGAGTAGAGGAGTTTAGGCATTCAAACTAAATTAAATGGGTGGAAAAGATTTTACAATTAGCAAACAAATCTCCTGCTTCCACAGGCAGCTGAGACTGGTTTCCTTCAGAGCATTATTTCTCCAAACTAAGAGGGAGAGGGGGAGTTTGAGGAAAGGGCATTCCTGTCTATAACAAGTATTTACTGCTCTTCCATTCCTATAGTCTCTGCTTCTGGATAGTCATTTGTATTTTTTGCTGACTCCACAGCGATCTGGAATTTAGAATTGGTGAAAAGATGGTCATAAGCCTCTCCAGGAGACTTATGAATTAAAACCCACTGGGAAACTTATATTTCCCTACTTCTTCTTGGGAAGAAGTAACTTGTTGCAGTATTTTGGAAATAGTTGATGGATTATGCAAGTGGCTCTAGGGCAGTGCTGCATTGTTGGTCAATTAGACAGCAGTATACAGCCTGCACAAATCAAATTATCTTGTGGTTTTATGTACCTCTGTACCAGCTGAGCAAATATTAGAGAGACTGAACTTATGGTCTAATTTTTTCCAACAAACTATTTTCATTGAGCCGGAAGGTCACTGCTGAACAGGCTTATGACAGTGTGATATGAGTGTGCTGTAAATAAAAGCCAATAGCTTTCGAGGTAGGTAAACTAGAGTGGACGATTTTGTGATAATCTACTGCCAGTACAACATGTAAAATCTGACACCATTGTACTTAGCAGCAGCAGTTTAATTGTCTCTGTAAGAGGGAAAAGTCCACAGACAAAAAAAAACCCTATTCTGAAATAAAGCCTCTGGATATGGAAATCTAAGGAAATATTAATATTAGGAAGAAAAATTATGCCTGAATAAAAGATGAAGAAAATGAGAAAAAATAAGCTGAAAAATCTTGCTAACTAGCCAAAAAGAATCGTAGAATGGCCTGGGTTGAAAAGGACCACCATGCTCATCTAGTTTCAACCCCCTTGCCATGGGCAGGGTTGTCAACCACCAGACCAGGCTGCCCAGAGCCACAGCCAGCCTTGTCTTGAAGGGTAATACATGGCTCTTACTGCCATAAACCATTTAAGTCATGCTTTCAGAGCCCAACTCTGTTGAAGACATTAAGAAAAGCCTCACAGACTAAATCAGCTCTTTCATATCAATCTGCAAACTAGAAGTCCTCCTGTCTTTTTTTTCTTTTTTTTACCCGTTCAGCTGATTTTGTGTCCTTTTCAGAAATGCCTTCAACAATTTTATCAGTAGAGAAAATGGAAACTATGCTACTCACATGTGCCTCCCAAAGTGAAAGTGGGAGGGGGAAGACTCTGAGGTTGATACAACTTAATCAGCTTTTGAGTTTCTTGATTGAACGGTTCTGTCAGTAAAATGGTTCTGGGACCTGAGAACTGCCAAACAGTAATGGTTGTCTGGCTTTGCCATTCCCACCATCTCCCTGCGCAGGGAAAGAGAAAGTTTAGAGGAGGATTCAAAAGATCAGTTGATATTACATTGCAATGCTAACTGTACAACAAGGCCTCTTAGGCACTGGGTTCATTTTATAGTTATAATTATTTTGTTCATGGTGTTACCTGTACTACAGCGTATGAAACACAGCATATGCCTAAGGTGGTGGCTTAGCAAGATCTGAGTTGCCAGTGTGTTCATTGCCACTAAATTTAACCTTTGTTGGAAATCTTGTCAAAACGTAGCACCTGGATTAAACATTTTGAAAATGAGACTGGGATCACATAACTGTAGTTGGCCTATTGATTTAAACAGGAGACCAGTCAGGTGCTGTGGTGGCCGATTAAGGACATTTTGACAAGGCAAGAAAAAAAGTAGATGAGGAAAATAATAAAATGTAGAAAATATGCTGTAAAGCAGACATCCTCCTGTTGTCCTGTGATGATAATACCATGGAGTCCACAGGTGAATTTTCACACAGTCTTCCTGGCAAACATGGAACCCATAATGGATAGATGCTCAAAGTGTAGGTCTCAAAATATAGCGGGAGACATGTGCATCATATTGGAGAGCCTGGCCCCCTCTGCACCATTCCAGAGTCTCTGATGTGTTTTGGAACTCTATGGATTCACTCAGGTACAAGACAAAAGGCTACAGTTTTCTGACAAGTTCTGAGACCAACATCGAGCAACAAGGAGTCCTCACAAGGGACTGTGTGGCAGAGACTGAATCTCTGGTGAACACCATCATGCAGTTACAGTTTTAATGAAAATTGAAAGCTTAAGTGCCGCCATTTTCAGTATCACTTTTCCCTAAAATGATTTATTGACCACTTATACATGATACATTCTCCTGTCATGAATAACACACTATATATTTATTTTCGTGAATAATGGCTCCCATTTTAATTGATAGCTTCAGACAGAGAAGTAGATTTATTTCTACAATGAGTAAAACTGCTCTCAAAATACAGCCTGTATAAATTATTTTAGTATGTATTTCAGTTTTTGCAATCCAGTACGATCCTAATCTTAAGAGAAATCAATCAAATAAGATCTGATACATTACTAAACAGCAGCCTTTATAAAGTACACTGAGACAGTTTTCTACAGTGTTTTTAAAATTTGTGTTAAATGGTGTTGCCAGGAGTTTTCACTGAACCAAGAAGCTTTTGACTTGGCTGATATATATGTCTGTAAGATGTCTGTTTTATTCTCTGTTGGCTTATTTGTCTTTTACAGACACAATATCTGTATAAATACAGCACCTCACTATTTCTCTCCCCTCCCCTCCCCTCTCTTCTCTCTCTTTTTTTCTTTTTTTTTAAAAAAAGATAAAAATTTAAAATTCCACTATGTTAATAATCCAGACTTCTGCAATGCTTGAGCTTGTATGGGCAGATTATGTACTTTGTATTCATTCCTGAGTGTGACACCAAACAGCGTTAAGCCTATGAGGGATTCTCTTAGTGAAGAAGATGATCACAGTTCAGAACTGAAAACCCCATCACTTGCAAATGATCTCATTCTGATATTAATACTCAAGCCAATATGTGGTATGTGGTCACAAATAATCCACAGCTGTATGCTGCTGAACAACAGATTTGTTAAAGGAATAAACCGGCATACATTTCTGTGTATAACAATCTAAAGCTTGCTGTGAATCATTTCTAAACTGAATTCTAAATTGAATTAAAATGTTACACAGTATGCACTAGCTGGCTTCATTAAAAACAAACAAAGAAACAACAACAACAACAACAACAAAATAGAAACCCAAACAAACAGAAATTCCTGAACAAATTGCATTGGAATGCATTGACCTATTTACATTTGTAATATATTCACCTAACAGTAACTTTTGAGAACTACTATTTATTCTTTGATGTTGTAAATGGTACAGTTTTCTTTTCCTCCTTGACAAGGATTTCCTTGTTGGAGCCTGGCTAGGGTTTTGCAGGGTATTACTCCAACATATGTGTAAATATTTGTATATAAAGGATTCTACATCCTTTATATAGGAAATTCCAGAATAATGCACCAATATCAGATTATTATATCTGAATATTTTTCAGTATGCTAAGAGACTCGTGATGTGGACGTAGTCAAATATAGTGAGTAAAGGACAGAGAAAAGTTTGTGAATGTACTCTAAGTGAAATGAGACAAACGTGAATTGCTAAGAATGAACTTCAAAGGTAAGTTTTGGCAAAGATTGGCAGAATGTACAGAAGAGGAAAATATTCTTGTATCTTGAGTAAGACACTTCACCATCTACCACGTCAGTTATTTAAATTCTGAATAGCAACATTATTTGGTGCCAGGTTATATTTTACTTTTATATTTATAAACACTCTGAGTATTTCAGTTGAAAGACACTGCTGTGGAATAGGATATTAGCTATGGAATGTATCAAGATGTTTTAATCTCAAGAGGAACTGCTTACAAATCTGGCATTCATGCCAGGTGTGTTGTATGACAATTTAGCATTTATTCTACATACAGTGCTGTCTTTGCTTTCGTATATTTTTTCATATCTATTTTCTTTGCTACAGCTACATTATTTGAAAGAAAATGGAAATACTAAATGCTATATGAATTTGAATAAATATTATCTATGTTTGCCTTAACATGCAATTTTTTTTCTTACTATAAAGCAAATAAGCCATTTTCTTAAGAAAACACAGACTTGATTGCTACAAACCGTAGTTTGCTATTTTGCTATTTAAGCTATGAAGTCAAGATATGTTTTAATAAAATACAGCAGTTAATTAAATTCAGTTGTTTAGCAAAAGCAAAGACTGAGGAAAGTTGATCAAAAGACAACTCACTGCAGGGAGGTAAGTAAAGCAATAAAAGAACAGACACAAAGCTACATAGCTCTTTTTGTTAGGTAGCAGGAAAGCCATTTGCATTATTCATTTCACCCTCAGAAAAACAAACAACAAAAAACAACAAAACCACCAAACTCCCCCAAACCAACACATGAATAGATTGAAAGGACTGCATGAAATCTAGCTAGCAAACAAAGCAAGTGTAAAGAAAGGGAAGCAAAGAAAATAAAGTCAAATATAACAACACTGCCTAGGCAAATAGAAGAAATATAAAAGTATTCTAGAAATATCTAGAGAGAATAGAAAGAGACTGTTGAATAGTAACAAAGGGGGTCGTATAAGAGAAGACTTCAGGATGGATGAAAAGAGTTGAAAAGCTACCTTTTCTTGATTTCAGTACAAAGGAAGATGATGGAAGTGAAGAATATTATGTAGGAACACAGAAAACTATTAGAAGCATGGATTAGAATTTAGCTTAACTTACACACAAGGGCCCTATTCTCTGCCTTCTTTCTCATGTAAAATGACCTTATATGGTAAGTGGGGCCCTGGCTACTTAACAAAATGGAAAAAAAGGAAGTACCAGATAGTATAAGGATGACACATGGAGTTATAAAGCGTAATGCAAGCACGTGACTCTGAGAGCATTATACAGAATAACTCCCTAAAATATTACTCCATGGAAATCAGAGTAATGCTAACTGAAATGAGTATCTATGCAAACTGAATTAAGCTTTTCCTTAATTAATATCCATTCTATTTGAAATAGAAGATATCTCTTTTAGTGCATGTTGTTTGTTGTAATGCATGAGATTATGTACTTATGAGACCCTAGCACCATGAAAAAACATAGACTATTCTGAGTTCTTTTCAGTGTGTCAACACTCATTCTCAGCAGATGATAAAGTCTTGAAATTTAAGCATTACGATTGGTCTCTAAAGGAAATAGACTAAGAAATTAGCACTAATGAATAAATGAGGGAATGTGTATTTTAGGAACGTTAAGCACAAGGCTTCCAGAGAGGAGGTTGCAATTAGATACTGTCAGAATAAAAAGAGATCTAGTATGATCTGCGTGCTGAAGGTTTCCGAGAGTTTGGTGGGTAAACTATGGCAGCAAATGGAACTCCTTCAGCTGACTTGAGAAGTTTTGGATTAGACCTTAAGTGGATCAGGACCTTATATACAGTTAGGTAAACAAGTGAGGACTCTGCTAGACTCTGGTAGAACCAGAAATTAACATGCTGTTCTTTCGCTTCTTACGAAAGCTCTGAAGATAGGAAACAAAAAACGCTAAAAGGATTAAAATATTTATATGTGTGCCAAATCTGAAATACCTAGATGCATGAAGTTTAAAAAGCACAAGGCTTAAGAGATATGTGACTACTCAGTAAATTCCTTCCAGGAACAAATATATCTTCATATAGTTTCTCTGGGAATAAATTCCCTTCAAGTTATTAAAAAACACTGCAGATATAAGGGAAGTAATGTGGCATGCACTGTAATGCATGCCTCTGCCTTTTTTTTAAAAAAAAATTCCTCCCCTTCCTTATTGTAACCTATTTCTCAGTTGGGTTAAAATCTTTTTTTTTTTCCTCTTTCTTTTTGTGTGTGTGCTTTGTTTTGTTTTGTTTTTCAACTCAGCTCAGAATATTGCAATCTGGTTTGTCCTGAGAGATGTATTTGCAAGTTATAAGGATTAATTTCCTTAGAATCTGGATTCCAGTATTCATGTGGTACAGAAGAAAAATAAGAATTAGGAGACAGAAAAATTGAACTGGAGAATAACAGTGAATCTTTTCTCATTCTTCTATCTACCCTTGGTAAAGAGTAAAGCTGAAGTCTTGGTCCCAGTGAAGAGCATGACAGAAGTCCCATTGAATTTAGTAGTGTCTATTTAAATTATTGAATTTTTCATTAACATTTATCATTTTCCCCCTCAGCAGTTCAACAATGGCAAAATAGTCTGGGTAATTCATTGCACATACAAAATATGCATATAGAGCTCTTGGGAGAACAAGCTCTTGCATAAGATAAAAGCCACATAATTCATTTATATAATGCAATAAGGATGGGCAGCATATGTGCATATATACATAGTCACATACACCCCTCGTGGGTATCAAAACTTAAGGGATGTTCATGAGGAAGAAAGAGCCTAGAGCTAGAAATTTAACATCTCATATGCAGATTCATTATTTACATGGCAT
Source organism: Centrocercus urophasianus (assembly GCF_019232065.1). Classification (NCBI taxonomy): domain Eukaryota; kingdom Metazoa; phylum Chordata; class Aves; order Galliformes; family Phasianidae; genus Centrocercus; species Centrocercus urophasianus. The sequence goes on along the minus strand of NW_024884889.1, from coordinate 4,357,031 downwards.
ATGTATATATCTGCAAAGGTTCAGTATATTTATTCATCATAAAATATGCCTTTTTTCTCCTCTACTTATTTTCCTTGATATTTTGGTTAAGACAGTGGGTTGTCTAAATAACTGAAAGTTATACTGAACAGAAATAAGAATTGCATTCATCTGTTTATCTCAGGTACCACGTGTATTTATGCCTACCTATACATATACAGGTACATACAGATATACATATGAAATACATGCACAGATTGAAGAACTTAACCATCTATACATTTTGTGATTGTCTTGTATTATCTGCATAAATTCACATGGAAAGAGTCACTGCATTATACGTTAGTGAAGTTTCAGTCTATCAGACTATCAGCAAAAATGCATTTACGTTTTTTGGGGGTGAGAGAAATAACAAGCTAAACTAGCTAGAGCTCTTCGGAAACCCAGTAGATCCCACTTTCAAAGTGGAAGTCCATTTTATTTTTCCCTACTTTGTTTTCTCTCAAGTGAGCATGAAGTGGTGAATACGCTCAAATGTTCTACTGTCCCTGCAAAGCCTTTTGTTCAGTCTACATAAGTATAAAAATATCCACCTAATTGCATAACCGAATATATTTTCTTTGGCTTTGATTTTATTGACTGCAGTTAATGAATTCTTGATGTAGACAGTCAAATCTCTGTTCTTGACATAGTTATGTTTCATAACAAAATTATAGCAAATCTTAGAGGAATAAAAAAAAGAATAGTTCCGTCTGTTTCTTTTATTACACTCATAATACTGAGCGAAACAAGTGTTTTAACATTTATTAATTATAAGTCAGTCATACACAGGAAAGGCCTTAGACATTCTTTAGAATAACAGTTGAATATCGGTGTCAGATGTCTGTAACCAATTTAACCTTGATGCAGGTTCCACAAATGGCAGATGTTGAAATTTCTGTGGCCATGAGCAGTTGGTAGGACTTGTATAAATATTATGAGTCATTTATGAACAGTTCTCAGATTTTCAAAGCTGCAATTTGTTAATTTCAGTCTGGCACATTTTTCCTTAGGAAAAGTCATGTTGGCCCATTGGGAGCAAGCTATTCCACTTGTATTTGCCTTGATTCTTCAGCAGCTTTTGAGCAACATGCTGAATTCTTCATGAATTTTCTCTCTTGCGAAGATAAAGCAACCCACAGATAGTTTTCTTAGACATAAGCAGTGGAAAGTTGCCGTAAGACCCAACTATGGGCATGTTTCAGAGCTTCCATGTTTCAGGAGAGTCTGACTTGATCAAGAAGGGTTCTAGTGAGTAGTGTATCAGAGTCATGGTTTTATGATGTTTGGCTATCAGTATTCCACATCATTACATCAGGTAGTGCACTGGCAGTTAAAAAGTTAATGCTCCAGTTCCAGGTACTTGTCCCAGAAGAGAACTACATAACCTGGAGGACTTCACATTCAGAGAGGAAATAAAACACCTGGCAATGTTACAAGACCTCGCTCTCTGCCCTTCTTCTCACCCTGACTGCACATCTCACTTCAGCATTGGAGTTAAGACCTTCGGTTTTTCATTATATTTGATTTATTAGCTTCATTTCTAATTATATTGTAGTATGTTGTTGTATGGGAACTGTTGAGTCATGGCCTGAATCACTGATTGATCAGCTGTGGTGAGGACTGAATCAGCTGTGGGAGCACAGGTGAAGCAATTCAGCTGTGTGAGTGGAAGGGGTGGAACCCTGCTGCACATCTCCTTGACCCCATTTAAGGGCTGACTGCCACTGGGGAACAATTTTTTCTTGGAGTTCCCTCCTTTTGGAGTTTTCTACCGTGAGCCTAGAACGTGGGTGAGCATTTCATTTTTGATTATCTTTTTCTGTCATGATAATCTTTTTAACTGTATGCGTGTAAATTATCATCCTAACCATGCTACTCTTCTAAGTGTACATTTGTTAGTTATACAATTGTGTTATGGTGTGTTATCTTGCATTCCAATGTCTTGTTTAGTAAAGTAGTTTTTCCTCAGATCATTGCTGCTGTTTTGTTTTTGGGTCCATCTCTCTATTCTTTTCACTATTTCCCTTATTCGGGGTATGGGCCCATGGGTCCCTCTGCCCTGCTAGTTATGGCACTGGTCTGAAGCAGCCCATGAACCACTGACATAGAGATGTCAGTATGAGATACTGAGAATTACAAGGCTTCAAAAGGAGGTTAAGAACAAGAGCACTTCTGATGCTCACAACTAACACTTTCCGTATTGACTCAAATATCTTCATATCATGATGTACAATGGAAGATTGACTTGATGTCTCTTAATTTAGTCTACTCTGCTTGAGGTATGTGTGTCTTAGGAGCTATCCCCAGCACCTGGGCACTATTGCCTTTGGCTGGGGCTTGGGCAGTAAATGATTGAATAAGGAGATTTAGTCTTCTTTTTTTTTTTTTTTTTCTCAACTAATATTAGCTGAGCATATGTACTCCAGACCTATTTGCAGACTGGATTGTAATACTTTGTCCTTCAGAGAAATGTGGAAATGTGTCCTCAGTAGTGTGTTAAGAAAAGCTAGCTGTATTCATAATTCAAACAAGATTCAAACTTGAATAAAATTGCCTACGGAAGTTGAAACAAATTTTAGGTCATATTTCTTAGCTCTGCTTTAATTCCATTTTACAGTGAAACATCTCCCAGTCAGCCTACATGAAATAAAATGTATTACTGCAGGTTCTAATGATGTGGACAATCACACCTTTATTTTTCCTTATTGTCAAGAACAGGAGTTATTCCCATTCCCTTCTGGTTTTCCTGTTTCATCATTTTCCCCTTTTTCCTGCAAGAAATTAAAGCCTGTTTTCTTAGCCCTCCACAGGGTTGAGCAGAGGTTAAGTAGAAGTTTCCACAAAAGTAGCATTAAATTTATATAGTCCTACCACTAGTAAATTCTCTAGCACATATTTAGTTCTAGTTTTTTCATTGTATATTTTCTCATTCATAGATCTTTAGCACTTCTCTTGATCTCAACAGCACTGATGTCATGACTTTTCTTTTTTTTCTTTTTTTCTTTAATTTGCAATATTGGGTACAAAACATTTTGCCATTTCTGAACAGGTGAGGTGGAAAATCAGTAGACATACCCTAAGCTCAGATATGAGTTCCTATTTTAGAATAAAGGTCAATTGAGAAGGGTATAGACTGAGTGATTTAACATAGAGGTTAGATAAAATTAACCACAAATACTTTAGACAAGCATCTGGAGGAAGAATTTTGTATATGTATTTAAAGGAAGTGAAGAACTTCAGTATTTCCATGAAGAAAACGGTGGATGTACAGATGTCATTTGGTACATGGTAATTCCTTGGTTTCTCAGCCTGAAGGTGAGAAATAGCCTTCTCTGTAAGCATTATTTTGAAGGATTGTCCTTATTAAATACATCACATTATAATTGAGGAAAGCTTCAGTTTCGTAAATAATGTTTGTGTTGTTTGTTTGTTTTTTAACCAGAAAATAGATTAGTGGTTTCATTCATGAGACTTTAGAGTAAGTTGAATATTTTAGGCACATTCATGATATCTCTTTTTTGAACAGAAACAAGTTTATATGTAAGTCACGTGGACTATGGAGGGTCTGTTCTGATATTCCTTTACTGTTTTAAAATTGACTAAAGGAGCATTGTTTTTGCACAATACTGGCTCAAATTTAACTGTGCAAGTATGCTGGGGAAAAAAAAAAACCAAAAACAAAAACAAAAAAAAAAGGAGACTGTGGAATGGAATTCAAGGAGGTAGCAGGGATGAAGGTCAAAAGACACCATCTCAGAATCACTGTGATGCAGTCCGCACAAGAAGCGGTGGCCATTTGCCTATGTCCTCATGAACTTTTATATTGCTTTTCTTCCAGAAGAAAAATGATTATGGAAGTCAACATGCTTTTTTTTTTTTTTTTTTTTTTTTTTTTTTTTTTTTTTTTTTTTTTTTCCCCTCTCTGTATCAGTTTCTTTATCAATTTTCTCCACCACCTCATTGCTGCCTCTCAGCCCATGTGTGACATGGAGAAATAGCTGCCTTTCAAACTCACCTGGGGCCTGTGCTGTTAATTGACTACGAAGCTGGTGGCAGCACTTGATTGGCTGCCTGGCAGGACTGAGCATAGCAACCCTCACAGTGTGCCTTCTTCACCCAGCTGCAGCACCTCATAGCCGTCAAGCAGAGTACTGGTTTTGGAAGAGTCCTTGTGCTGCCCTTTAATATCACCTTAAAATACAGTTGTTAGATTGCTAATCTTTAACAGAATTTATATGAATGCATGACATTCGTCTCTTCCCATCTACCTAGAAGCATGGATGCCAAGAACACTTGAGAGCATAGAATTTAGTGTGGCTGCCGTATTCAATCAGGAAGGTCTGAAAGGAGTAAACAGGCATATGCAGATTGATTCTCTTTAAGTTTTTGTAGTGGCCTACACTGGTAACCATTACTTAATAGCTATTTTCCCAATAACTGCTGATTAAGACTGATGTTCTTCAGTAGTATTTCTTCTTTAGTAACACTGTCTACTGAGCCCTGCAAGTGACATCACAGAAGCCAATGCAAACTATATACATATATAACTGTTCTGTCGAAAAATCAAAATTTATTTTGGAAAATAAAAGGCCTGAATAAGTATTACGCTCTTGACTTCCACTACTAAAAGTGAAGCACACCAGAATGCCGTTTACATTTCCTTTATTTTCCTTCTAAAAGGAAGTTCTGTAGCAGCAGGTGACAGTTCTAGTTGAAATTCTTGCTAAAAAGCATTATATTCCATCCATCCTGAAATATGTCTTTATAGTTATTTAGGACTGTGTGACTATATAAAACTCCACTTGAATTCAACAATGCTTTCTGTAATATCTCCTCTCACCCAGAAAGCAAGGACCGTACAAAGGTTGTATAACACATAATAAATAAAAAGCCTGCAAGGAACCATCAGTAGAATTCATTTATTTTGCAAGTTTGAAAAGGCATGAAAAATGCCACACTTTGTTTATTGATTGCTAGCATTACTTCTAAGCAAATAACATAGCATGCATTGTAATTGTATATTTGTCTTCACAGAAGAGGCCTGTAGAGGTTTTACTTTTTGGGATTAGCAAATCTGTGAACTGAGTTAAGCTAGCAATGATTCTGCTCCTGCCAACTCTTTCCGTCAGTGACAGTTTTGGAGTTCCTGCCCTCAGTGGCTGTGTTTCCTGTCTTACTCTTTCACAGTTCAAGCTGCAGTGACTGTTCACAGCTCTACCTGTGTCTAAAGGTAGATGTCTGCTTTGGCAGGAAATGATATTCCCGAGAACATATGCCCTGTTACCCTTCTTTTGTAGTTTAATGAGCAGGTCTCTCACTGTAAATGACAATGTCATTTTTGCATAGATTCTGCGAAGATTTTACGTAGATTTGTACTAGATAAATGGAAAACCCTCTCTGCACTCATTAAAAGCAGTACTGAATATCTTTTTCTCTAGTGGAAAAAGAACAAAAAGGTAACATTATGAAAAAGGAGATGTCATGAAGAAAATTACATATAGGATACTTGATTGAAGGTGTTATATTAAATACTGAGTACTTATAATGTGCCACTGTGGCTTTACGAGAAGGGAAAATAGTTGTATATACGAAACTCCAAGTCAGCACAAAACTTTCTCTAAGATGATAGGGATCTTCATCTCACTGTGATACTCTGCTGACGTGAGAGCGTTACTGAGCCAAGGAAACTTCTGCGATTACTTCAGAGGAAATTCTGTCTACAGACTTTCTGTTGTTGTTGTTGTTTTTATGGTTCTGTGTTGCCTCTGAGATGCTATTTTTATGTTTTACTTAAAAGCAAAATTCATGTCAAAGCATTATTTTAATTATAAAAATTTGAGAAGTGCCATCTGTATAATCACAGATCATAACATTTCACCTTCGGGGAATACATATTTGATTAAGATCAGCCCAGGGTTTGTACGAGACAGGTTTTGAATGGAGAGGGTAGAAATTGACAAAGTAATGATGAAACAAGTGGAGTTACTGCATCAAGTGAAACCCCAGAGCCTTTCACAGAGCAGTCAATGATAAGCCTAAAACATGGCATGTGATCCTAGCCCAATTGCAAGCCCCTGCTATTGGGCATGTAGTTCAGATGAGCGGTACGTGTGGCTTTGGAGAGCTGCATTATAGGGCATGTGCAGAAAGAGCCTAACAGGGCCGTAGCTCCCTGCTCTATGAGAGCTTATTAGTGCTGGCAGTGAATGGAAACAAACCTGCTGGGCCCTGAAAGCAGTGCTCAAACTCTGCTGCATCTCTTGCAAAGGCAGCGTGCTGTGGAAGTTGAGAATGCTTCACAGTAGTGGATACGTTGCCCAGGGTCTCTCAGCTTGTCTGTGTTCTGCTTCTTTCTGTTAAATCTACTCATTTTGTTCTGTTAAAAATTAATGCTCAGGTAAAATGTGTAATTTTATTGCTGGTAATAGAAATACAGGCAGAAGTACTAAAAATACTGCTTTCATATGACAATTATTACTTTGTTGCTTCTTTACTTCCCTTTAGCTCTCATCCATAAAACTGTCGTAACAGCAGTAATAGTAAATAAAATTAAGGAAAAAATAGGAAAAAAACATAAACCAAACCCTTTTCAGTGATAGAAATAGTCTTAGATATGGTCGAATATGCAAGTGAAGTGTTTCATAGAAGGGGATGTTACTAGATGAGTGCTTCAATAGCTGGCCAAAGTGCATCTTGACTAAAAAGCTCTTTGAAGGTATCAGAGACTAGATGGAAGTTGTCCTCAAGATGGTCTAAATACTTCATACTGTGTTCATTAAGGACATCACTTATAGGGGCTGTATGAGGATTCATGGGGTTTTCTGCTCAATTTGATCATCTTTAGATACTCAGAAGATCACAGGCCAGATTCATCAAAGCCAAGGATAAAAGAGATTTTCCTTTGTACGGAGTGGTTGCGGAGCAGTTTCAAATTAAACTATATTTTCTTCAATTTGATTTCATTTCATTAATATTTTTGCATTTCATAGTGACTAGATGGATGACTGCTAGAGCAAGTGCAAATCTGAATACTGTGGGCTTGTTCATAATTTTTAATTTTATACTGGAACTTTTGTGCAATTATCTGGTTGAAAATGCTGTTCATTTGTGGTAGTTTGAATTTAATAATAATAAGGTCTGATAATACAGAGTTTTCTTCATATTTGATGTAATTTGCATATTTGATGTGATTTGCATGAGACGATAGACTGCTGTTTGGACTTTTAAATTAGAAGGGTAAGATTAATCTAATTAGAGCTGGTTTTAGGATCCTGTCATCTCAGTTTATGAGGAATATGTTTGTTTAGATGGAGGGCACTAAAAACGTAAAAGAAAACCATGGCTGTCAACATTTTAATAGGGACACGATACAAATAATGAGATTTGGAGTTAAAGCATACTTGAAAATGTCAGGACCCAATAAAACCTGGGAGTGTCTGCACTGAGAAACAATCACTTCTTTGGAACCTATTATCTGGGTGACATCCAAAGTTTATTGTAAACGATGGTTTATTTATTGGAAAGACAACTTTGCAGTGAAAGTAAATTATAACTGTTGGTTTTTTTTTTGTTGTTTTTTTTTTTTTAATTATTTGACATTGATAGCCTATTGTTATGTATGGAAGTTCTACAGTGGTTTCCTTTGGGATTGCTGGTTGAGGTGTGTCCTGCCATTCTCTCCAGAGTACGCTTTGCCAGCTAAGCTATTTTTCTCTGTAATGCTTTTTGTTTTACAGTATGTGTTGTAATGCCCTAACACCAGTTCATTATTAGAAATATTGAACAATATGTCTGTCTGTGGCAGAGATTGAGGCATAACAACTGAAATATGCCTTATGTGTAGGAAATGTGCTAGTCTTACCCATGTGATTGGAAATATCCATCACTGAGCATCTTCTTATTCTTCCTCTCCAAAAATACTCCCTTCTTGAAGAAATGTCAGAAATAAGATAATTTTGATAATTATTTTTTTAAAGATCCCTGGAGGTGATATTAGGACTGAATCTTGAAAAATGGAGATGGAGAACCCAGTTACACAATTCCTGCTGTAGGCATAGAAGATGAAAAAATGAACAAGAGAATAACAAAAGAATAACAGAACTTTGTACTGCTTCTTATCTACTGTATAATTAGGCATGTATTTATTAATTCCTGACTATTCCCAAGTTTACTGATGCTTAAATTACTGTCCAACGTGTCAGTAATTTTGATGCCACATTAAAACTCGCCCTGAATGCTCAATTAGTAGGCATCTAATCTAGAAACTTTTCAGACAAGTGCAACGAGTATCAGGAAGAAGCAATTAATAGTAAAATGCTTTCAGACAATTTGTTTCTGTTGAAGATCACTTGATGTGATCTTTCAGACAAATGCTCACCCACATGCATCACTGCTCCTGAACACCCACAAGTTATTCTGTTACAACTACAACTGTTAAGGACACTTGTGCACAAAGGTGTCTCTAAGAATAAATGTATTTTAGCATCTTAAAGAGGCAATGGCAGGTTTCCCATCCATCAGAGGAAAACATTCCTAATAGTTTGTTTAAATGAGATGGAACATTATTGTGGAAGAAAGATGGGAGAACAAGAGACAACTTTGTTTAAGATATCTCAGCACTGTCACTTTCTCCTTCTTCCCAGAAGCAAGGCTCATTGCACAACAGCATCAAGAAATGTATGTGTGTGGTATCAGTGCCTTCATTCAGTGTTCACATGTTCATAAGAATATATGAAAGACCAAATTGGCAAAAAGAGAAGAGCCATCTACTATGCTAGCCTTTCTCTGATGGAGATCACAGGCAAATGCCTAGGGAAGAGTATATGAAATATTATACTGAATTATTTCTGCACATTCCATAGGTGCAGTAGGTGAGAATTGGAATTCCGTAGGTGAGTCTGTGGTGAGAATGTAAGTATGAATAAGAGTGCTAGTTGAGAAGGTTGGACACAAGCAAGAAGGGAAGAGAAAAAGCCTCAGTAGATGCAGTAATAGAGAATGAGGTCATCTAGAGCAATACCAGACCCTAATGAAATGCTCTAATGAATGCTGTACTTTGTCTGCAGGGAGAAGCTGCTTTGAGCGAAAAGATTAACAAACTATTCTTATGTGGGAGGGGGGGGGGGAGGGGGGAAGTAAATCTGCAATAATTGTAGTCTCTCTTATCTTTTGATTAACTAAAAAAGGTAAACATGATGATTGCAACAAACATCTCGTTTTCAAACTGCTCAGACAGATGATGATCTGAAATCAGAATCTTCATGTGAGCATGCTGTTTTGAAGCTTAGAAAAGCTGGAGCGGTTCAAAATACAAATTTTATAGAAAGTGTCTTTATAATATAATGTCTTTAATAGAAAGTCTCTTTCCTCAGTCATGCTATTTTCCTCAGAGAGTCCTTAGCTGACAATCTTGATACAGAATTGGTCTAGAAACAATAGGCTGTGTCATAAAACCTGTGTTTTAGTATCCCCAGATCATTAATTCTAGCCTATCTTGGGCATTTTCTTGCTTTTCTGTCTGTGAATCATACCTCCAGCATTAGTTTAACTGAAAGGTGTTTGGTTTAATGTGTGTATACAAAGCACACGGTTCAGTGCACTCTTAAAGTTCATCATTTTACTACCAAATAAACTTTATTTTAATATTCAGCTTATTGCACTTAGTATCTAGCTTCTTGAATTAAGTGCTGGTTTTATGACTGCAACCTTTTAAAGGAGTAAATGTGCATTCCTATTCCCTTCCTCACAATTTCTGTCATTTTTCTTTTTTGCATTAAGCAGAATTGCCTTCTATAAAGAGTTTTGCTAGCGTAACTTCCTTAGTATCTGCAGTACTGCATAGCATGATAACGATTCATTTACATAGATGAAATAAATTTTCCTTCTTTATTTGCTTTTGAAGCCAGTGGGAGCTATGTCCATATACCTGGTGACATTATTTAGTTATAAGGCATTAAAGCAAAGAGTTGTGGGAAAAGCAACAAACACGCTATGAAATACATAGTAAGACTTCTTAGAGAGATTACAGCAGCCATTTTCAGCAACTGGGAAGACTATTCTTCAGTGCCACCAGTGATTAACAGCAGGAGAAAAAAAAGGAATAGGTGAAAAGCAACGTTGTTCATCTTGACGTCTGTCTCACCAGGAATGTTTTCTTTGAATATCTGCGTAGGTCATCCATACCCTTTTGCCATTCACACCAAAATACAGCAGAAGGAGACAGTTTAATGGCAGTACTAACCAGCAAGAACTTCCTGACCATGAGCTGAAGCTAATACAGAACACAAAGGTATTGCAGACTCTCAGGAAAAGTATGCTGCTTTTACTGAGATCCATGCAAGTATCACAGTGAGGTAGATGATTTCTCAGATAGGTGAGGATGGAATAATAGGGACTGCTTATCTGGAAAGTTTAATTAAAATCCTCATTACGTTGCTCCTAGATTGAAAGCATTTAGCTTAGGGAAATGTTGCAAACAGTATACTGGAGTCACAGTAGCTCAATCTGCCACTGTATCTGATAAATCTCACTGTTGTTTTTTGTTTTTTGTTTTTTTTTTTTTTTTTTTTTTTTTTTTTTTTTTTTTTTTTTTTTTTCCTGCCAATCCTGTTGAGGAATAAACCCCAGGAGATGAAAAAAAGTGAGAGGGCACATCCTTAGCTTTTCATTTCTGAACTGGATAGATAGGGCTGATTTTGATAGAAGTACAGTGGTGTTATTCTCATTTGGATGCCACCAGATGGGTGGCGTCTCAGTTGCTAGCAGTCTGCTGGCTGCAGTATTACTTTGCCAATAACTCATTTGATCCGTTCCTGTTACTTCCTTCCCCACCTGCTAGAGATGAACCTGTTGTATGAAGACCATCTCCTTTCAAAGAAATAAAGAAAAAGCATCTTGAGTGATTGGGGGGCAACTGTTCTACTGGTTTACCTTTGTTATTAATGGGTATTATGGGATTATATATAGTGTATCCTGTAGTAGCTAGAAAACTCACAACTTGTGAAAACAGGGCATGTGTTTATCTCATCTGTGGATGATTTCTGTTTTCATTTTTCAGCTTAGATTTAATTTTATGTCGTACAGGATCTGAATTTATGTTCTAATTTTATATGAATGGTTTCCTTCTTAGCTGTGGAATATAGTAGCTGTCTTTGTCATGTGCTGCGCAAAGTATGAGCAATGATAAAAGCACTGGGTTGAAACAAAACAAAATGCAATGGTTTTTTTGAGAAAAACAGCATGAGTTTCAACTTCTCACTATAACTGAAGTGTGATACAGTTTTCTGTTACGTTTATACAGCCCGATAAATTTAGATCGTAGAATGGTCTGGATTGAAAAGGACCATAACGATCATTTAGTTTCATCTCCCCTGTTGCCAATCATTAGACCAGGCTGCCCAGAGCCACATCCAGCCTGGCCTTGAATGCATCCAGGGATGGATCATCTGCAACCTCTCTGGGCAACCTGTTGCAGTGTGTCACCACCCTATGTGTGAAAGATGGTTATCATAGACACTATGTAAAATTTGAACCATGTTTTGAGTAAGTTTCTCTGCTCCCAAATCACTCTTTGAGACATGCTACTCTCTTTTTCTCATGCAGACTGTAATAAAAAATGCTGACCGAAGGAATGCATTTGATAGAGGATAACCAGTAATGAAAAGGAGCACGGCAAATTACAGATAGTTCTGTAGCTTCTGCTATTCTGCTGATCTTAATAGTTGCTGTTTTTGAGGAACTCAGTGTGAGAGACTAGATTTTTGTTCTTTTGTTTTATTATTCATTTGTTTTGGTTTTTCTCCTAGTAAACTGTGAAGGAAGCCTCTAAGGTATCAGTTGAATGGAGACTGCTAGCTGTTTTTCTAGGAAAGGAAGATACTGTACACTCAGAATCCTTCGAGTTGGAAGAGACATCTAAAGTTAGTCTAGTCCAACTTGCCTGCAATGAACAGGGAGATGCACAGCTAGGTCAAATTGCCCAGGGTCTGATGCAACCTCACCTTGAAAGTCTTCAGGAGCATCCATCACACCTCTGTTCAAACTGTTCCAGTGCCTCACCACCCTCAGTGTAAAAAGACTGTCCTTATATCTAACCAGAATCTACTCTCTTTGAACTTGAAATCATTTGCCCTCGTCCTATTACTGTAGACCCTGGAGTAGAGGCCATGTGGGGAACAGAAAACTCTACAGAAGAGTCAGCAAATAGGCATCATTCTAAGAAGTTGAAAGATGAGTTTCAAATTAAAAAGGTAAATGTCATAGAGGGAGTAGGCTTAAGTCCTGTGAAGTACTAACAATCCTAGTTTGCCACTAGTTTGTTAGTTGTTGGCTGGCCTCGGTGTCTCAAGAATTGTCATCTCCAGTTGAAATTTTACTGTAGTTGCATTACTTATATGTGCTCTGCCCTGGAGGGATCTCATGTGGTTAATGAGGTGTAAACAGAAGATGAAACCTGTGTTGGGGAACTTATCAAATTTTTATTTTGCAGGCTGCTTGCTTGAGTTTTATAGGAGCTTAATTATCTTTATTACTTTAACCTTTATATCAAATTATGAGATAATATGTACATCACAGGAACAATAATGTGTTGACAGTATGATAAGCCTTGTTTCTGAAGGAAACAAAGACAGAGTTAGTCTCACGTGCTATGGATTTGTCAGAGACAACGCAAATCCACTGGCCACTTTTAATTTTCCATCATTTAGTATGTTTAAGAACTTTATTCCTGTTCTCATTATTCTTATTTTCTAATAGTCTAGTTAATATGAAATCTGCATGATGGCTTCTTTCTAACCTAATTGTCATGTGCTTTCTTTTGTTGTTCGCTTACTTAAATTATTTATAGATCTATTCTTACCTTCCATCTGATCTGTGTCAGCAGCCTGAAGCTTTTCGGTTCTTGAACCATTCTTGGCAGTTCAGGTAATTGCCATTACTTTTGCTTATGTCATAGTGCTGCTTAAATAGTCTGGTCACAGCAAGAGACCCCTGTTATTGTCTGACAGGTGAATTATTTAGGTCATCATGATTACGAAATCCCATTGTATAATGACTTTGCACATAGATTATATTTACTCTGACTGGTTTGTAATGTGTGGAAAGGCAAAACAAATTGTCCTCCTTATGAGCCCATTTATTCTCCATCATAAAATATTGAAAAGCACCAATGATTCTGCCAAAAGCAACTCTTCTGTCCTAAAGGGTCCTCCTTGCGTTTCTTGTAAAGGCTGTGCACAGACCTGAATAAATGCAGTGGTCAGTAGTGCAGTGGAAAAATGAACAGTGATCCTTTTGAAAAGCATCTTGAAAGTGGTATTTTTCAAGAACAAAAGACACAAGGCGTTTAGTGTCTCAATTATACAAGGTGTGTGATCAGAGAAAATATGATTAGGTAAGCATGACATGAAGAAATCACTTGAGGGGGAAAAAAACAACAACACAGTAAATAGCTCTACTGAAACAAAACTATTGACATTTGCTGCATACACCTACAGCATTGTATCAATAAAATATTAACTTAGAAGGAGCTGTTTCCCATTTACAAGAAATAGAGAGACAGTGTTCTAAAGAGACGTGTATAATAAAATATAATGTGTGATGGCACTCAATACAGCAAACAGAAAGGGTGAAAATAAATCCTGATACTTTTATTTGACTTTTCAGCATATATTTACTGATTTCTGAATATTATCAAAATTGGACGTCAATTATGTATTTGTATGTATTTCTCTACAAGCCAAATGGACTAGTGAAAATATCATGTCTGCTTCTTTTCCCCAAGCGTTACTACAAACAGCATGAGAAGGTGTGTTTATGTCCTTTCACTGAGGCACATTGGGCTTCAGTGCTCTGACTGGGTGTTCTGAATCTATGGAAAGATATTCACTGTAGTAATAGGAAAGCCCAGCAGATGCCCAAGAGAAGAGTTATTTCTGTTTTGCTTTTTGTTAGTTCTGGTAATGTGGCTGACCAGTCAAGACACTGCTGATATGGCTGCAACTCTTCTTCACGTTTCTGTTCGCAAGGCAGGATTTGTGAATGAGGTTCTGCATGTAGCTCTCAGTTTTTTATCTTGAAGTTAAAACTCACACCTGTCGTTTTCATATCAGCTAAGAAGTACTGGAATCTCCATGCCTGTGTCATAGATCAGGAGGGAAAGGCTGCTATTCTAGGGAAATCTGCAAGGCAGTCATCTATTGCACTGTGGAGGCCCATTCTAAGTTCTCGGTGAAACTGGTATTTTACATTATGTGAATAGTCAGGATCTCTGAGGGAAGGTTTATTTTCAAAAGCGCAAGGTCTCTTTGTAAGTATTTACTTGGGTATAGCAGTTGTGTGATATATAAGAACGTTGGTTTTGTTCAAGTAAGCGTATTAATAAGTATGGATTCTCTGCCCTATCTTCCTTGTTGAATAGCTTCCATGCATCTATCCTGTATACCTTTTCAAGAGGTGCATGTAAGAGCTGATCTGAAATAAAAATAAAAAATGAGAACCCAAATTACAAAGAGGTACTGTGATTATCATTTTTTCTTTTAAATGAATTCTGCAGATCAGGGATGGCAAGTACCTTCCGTCCCGTCTAGTGAGTAGGTTTGCCCTTCTTTGATTTGAATGTGCACAGTTTATTATTTTAGTATTTCTGACACTGGGAGTTTGCTCCCTCACCTGCAGTAATCATCTTCTGGTGCTGATTTCCCTTGTGCTGGACCAGCAAGATACCAAATTCAGAAGATCTAAACTTAGAAAGGAAAGCTTTTCACTGCATTAATATGCTGTCAAGAGCTTTATATGTGATAGCACCAAAAGCAGAAGAAGAAAATAGAAGCACAGTTAAAAATAAAATCAGCTTGTCATATTCTGTGGCTTTACTGCAGTCTCTTCAGTTCTGGAGAGCTGATCCATCTGTTTTTTCTACTCCCAGAGAAAGATCAGAGTGTGCGAAACTTGCTCTGGTGCAGGAAACCACTGGACTTCCAGCAAAGCATGATACAACTTCAGAAAAACTCCATCAGTTTCTGGAGGCATAAATCTGGATACATCACAGCGACTCTCATTTTGAATTCTTAGCCGTTCTATGTCACTGTCCTAGTGAAATTAAGGGGAACAGCAAGAGAGAAGGAAATTCCTCAAGTGATGCATACAGCTTTCTGTGTGAAGGAGGCAAGGGTTAGCACTTAGGGTGCCCTTCTCTAAGGGGCACCAGAGCTGGAAGTATCCTATAACGCTGAAATAATGGCTGGTTGAATACCTCTTGGTCATGCTTCAAAAATGTAGTAGTATGCTATGCCAGCATATGTGTGCATCTGAAAACATCATGGTGATCTAGGTGACCTATTTTCCATCCCTAACTTCTTCAAATAAGAGTATGCTCAGCTCACTCCTGAAGTCTAAAACTTCAGCTTTTTTTTTTTTTTCTTTTTAACTTGTTTTGAAGATGTAATTAATATTTCCTTTTAAAGGATGGAGGCTATCTTTATTCTTCTTAACCTCTTCTTAACAGAAGACCAATTTTTTTTTGTTTCAAACTCCACAATAGCAATTAATAACAGTTCTTGAGGCAGAAAACATGCATGGGAAATCTTTATGAGATACATTCAGGAACTTATTAGCACGGTAAAATGGGATTATCACTGAAATATTTTCAGTCTTAGCTGTAATTAGTGCTATTGAATATATCCTGTTACTGTATCTGTCTTTGTATTTTTTCATACCCACAGGCTTGTAAGTCATAACAATTCTTTAGATAGATAAATATGTAAATATAATGTAAATCAGCATTTTGCAGATACTGCATTTTAAGTGTTACCTGCTCTTTTGTGGGTTAATATACTTCACTGCATGCCAAAATAACACTCTTTTTATCATACTTTTTTCACAAATGCACATTTTTTAAAGCAAAAGTAGGTGGAAATATTTATGTCAAGCAACCTCCCAAGAAACATTGATCTGTTTTTGCCATTGACAAAGGAAAGGATTTAAGCTTCACCCTAAACTGACACATAAGCGCTGTTATTTACAGTAACATTGAAGAAAAGTAGCAGAGAAACCTCTGTAATGCCTTTTGATGATACAGTATATATTTTAACAACAATAGTCTAGAACTGGGAAGCTTATTATTGGACATAAAGCTTTTGATTCCTCATTTTTCCAAGGCTGCTCTTAATATATGTGAAACGTAACAAAAAAAAAAGCCCAATAGAAACATTGCTCAGGAAGCACCAAAATATTTATGTAAAGTACATAATTAAATATTTCCATTTCCCACATAAGTAAATTTTTCCATTTAAAAACAAATTGTTCTACCTACAACAAATAATTAATGAGTTCTTTAGACTCACAGAATTTTATCTTTAGTCTTTGCCTGGAAGGGTGTTTTTTCCTCTTTCTTAATAATGAAACTTTAAGTAGCTTTGAATAATAGAAGTGAGAACAAATCAAGCCCATGCTTATGTTTTCTAATGCAGAGCTTCACTGTTATATATATCAGTAGTGCTACTGAAATCAGCAGAAAATGTATGGAATTAGGAGTTGAAAATCCTTCCCTAATCAGAAATGGCAACAGATTTAGTTTTATAGAAGAAATTAGTGACAGGTGTACTCATCTCACAGCACATTTTTCAATCTCTTTAGTCTTTCCTAATGCACTTTTCTTTATTATCATCCAGTCCAGAATGTTGCACTCTGCTGCTGTCACCTTTGACCTCATCTTACCAGATTCAAATATGTATACAAAAAACCTTTCTATTACTGAAGATGTCGCTTCACAACATTTATCATGTTCCTAAAAACTGCTGAAATCTAACTCTAAAATATATGGAAGTTTTTCACTAACATCCTCATCAGGGAACAATATGTGATGTAGGGGTTAAACAGTCAGATTTCAGTCTTTCTGACGTGTAAAGAAGAAATTCCTGGCTACTTATGGAGGTACAACTCACTGGTCATTACTGAGATTTGTACATTCAATATCTTTATTGTAAGCTTAGAAAACAGTTCAGAAAGTTAGCACAAATAAATGCTGTATTTTAGCGCAGGAAGCGCACTGAGACAAACAGCTGACTTTGGAGGCACCAGTTTGAAAGTATAGTATTGGCAGTTATAAAGGTTCTGTTTTGACTTGTGAAGTGAGAAACTTGCTATGGATGTTGTTGAGAAAAGATATATATAGTACACCAACGTGTCATTTATATACTGTGACATTTCTGTCCGTAGCCACAAATTAAAAATGAGACTTCAAGAAAGAACATCCAAAATATTACATGAAGTAAAATATCTACAAAAGATTACAAGGAAAAAATGACTTTATTGGGAAGATATGTGCTTTGATCAGTGTTAATGAACTGTACTTGAAAGGTACAGGTTTCAAAGAAATGATGAAAACCACAGTGCTAGGGGAGTGTAATAATGTGTCGGACTTTTGCCACACATGCTCCTTACTTACAAAATTATGACCTCTATGGTTGGAAACTGTTACTGTAGAATTATTATTTTTGAAGTGCTTTTAATTATTCCTAATAATGTTATTTTATTGTGGGTACATGCAAACAAACTGCTTCACTTCCCTGTTTTGTTAATCTATTGCCCCTTGAGCTCTGAAACCTGCAGCAAAGGATCCCCAGAGCGTCAAGTGTAATGAATCTTCCCATAAACATGTACCAATTGATTAATCAGTTTTCTTAATAATCGCTTGCTTTCCCTACGAGCACAGTATTAAAAAACAAGCAGCCTCAGAACACTGGTTTAAATTTGCCTCTCTGAGTGCACAAAAATTATGGTTCAAATAGCTGACAAAGCATTCACACTGGAAGAGGTGGATGCTGGTTTTGCTTTTACTTTCCTTATGTGTTTTCCAGTAAATGACGTGGTTTAAATATGTTTACATCTCCTTGTGAAAGGAGACTGCACGTGATAAACGTTACTGTGCCTCAAAGGTCTATCTCCATTTTCAGTTTATGTATAATAAGCACCAGTGAACATTTACATCCATTTTATTGAAACTCCTTGACCCATTTCCTTCAGATTTGTTGACTTCTTCTCCTCTTGCATGAACTTTCTCCAACATAGCTCTCCTTGGATGTCTATGGGTAGCCTTGCTACCATTATGGACACAATTCTGAAGGGTTAATGTGAGTCTCAGGTCCTTCCATCTTTGCCCTGATGGTCACTAACCAACTTACCCTTGTGCTGATACTAACTCTTTCTTAAGCCAGTACACTGTTACTGACCTCTAGCCTTCCCTCTACAGCTTCATCAAGCTCAACTGGGAACATTCTCAGGGGCTTATGGCCTAATTCTGCCACCTGCAGAATTCAGTACCGTCAGTTCCAGCAACACAAAGGCCTTCCTTGAAGTCTCTGCTAAGATGTCTCTTAACTCCAACTCTCATAGCAAAGTCAAAAAAATGTCTTGAACAGTAAAATGCAAAGCTTAAGGAAAATAGCTATTGTCTCTGAAGATAGAGATTGACAAATGAATCAGTGAAATATATTGTAGTTATCTTTCATTTGGCTTCAAGGTGAATTCTTCAGCTAATAAATTTTCTTGATTTCAGTCTGACGAGAGAGCTGATCTGATCTCACAGAACACTTCCAGTAAAAGGGAATATGCTATTGTCTCCTACCACCTCCCCTGCTTTTGCATTTATCATTCTCTCTGCTTCCCTTAAACTGTCTGGATTGCACAGCTGAGCCTCTGAGTCAGCACACCAAACAACCTAGTACTGAACTGAATCATTTCCAAGAGAAACTGGTAAAAGAAAGTAAGACTTCAGTGTACCAGCATGAGAGATTTGCTTTCATTCTTCATACAGACGTCCGCGATTTATTCTTTTAAATTTGAATAATTATGAAAATGTAGTATTAAAATCGTTCCCCTGTCCAATTAACTATTGTTGACTGAATATCTCGAGTTATAATTTCTCTCTTTCTTCCAGTAATAGTTTTGTGCACAACTGTTTCACATTTCACAAACGTTCATGTTTCTCTTTGGAAAGCTAACAGCTGAAGGATTTGGTCTAATCAAGCAACTAGAGGACCAGAGAAAGTTTGAAAGGGGATGGCATAACCCATTAAGAAAGGCCTGTCGCAGCAAAAAAAGTTTTCTCTGTTTCGTTCTTACCACCTGCTTTGTGAAAGTCTCTGCAGCTATCAGGTAACCTATCTGAGCTACAGTGTCTCTGCTGTTAAATGTATCGTATTTAAATCCTTTAATTCATGTGGTCGTTTTCAGTGGAGAAGTAACCAAAGCAAAGCTGTTCTGATATCCCACTATCCTGGTTTTGAAAGAAGCAGGCACTTTATCGTGCAGTTTTGAATACTGGGTTGTGGTGACAAAAACAAATACCAGCATACAGTGGAAATAAAGGAACAGGCTTTTATAGGAATAAAGGCAGAAGGATGAGTTCTTGTTAATTGTGTTTACCACTTCTGTACTATTTATTCTTATAAATGAATTCTGTGGAAGACATCAGGCATATGGGAAATTCAGACTCAGATTTCAAACTTTTTCTTCCTCGTCACTTGCAGCATAATTTATATGGCTGTTGCATCTAATTGCTTGGGGGTGGCCGCTCAGATGCACTGTGAGCAATAAGAAAAAAGCCTATCAATACAAATCGTCAGAAATGTTAGGTAGAACAATCCATATTGCTGATGCTTTGCTCCTATTTACTTATGTAATTATTTGCTTGCTTGCTTGATTATTGCTGTTATGATGGAAATTTTATGGCAAAGTTCTGAATGCAGTTATATGCACTCCTTTTAAATCTGAAGAGGAAGACTGTTTTTTCTGCTGGGAATTAGATATAAACCATTCAGATGTGAATCGCCAGTTGATGTAACTGTCATTTGATTGCTGGGATTTCAATGCTTTTTTGTCACCCTCAACCAATGGTTCAAAATAAGGATATTTCTTTTTTTAAATTTTGTTTTATGTTAAATAAAACCAGTCTGTTAATTATAGCTGCAATTAGAAAAAAACCAAACTTTTGAAAATGCCAGAATTAAGATTTTCTTTGCCTGCCTTTACTGCATTTTCTAGGATAGCATTACCTTGCCTTAACTGTAGGAATAAAGACCATTGGAAAACATTGCTTTTTCAGCCTCAACGTAAAATTGAAATCATGAACTTGCATGATGAATTCTTAAGCAGCCCAGAACAAAAGATTTCAGCTACACTGGAAAGAAGAATTACTCTGAATTTATTATCCAAGTCTTCTGTAAAGTTAATGACCTTCTAAGAAACATTTTGATTTTGCCAAATAAACATTTTTTTGTGCAAAGCAATTCTACCCAGCAATTTTAACTTGTACTGCAAATTAATGTCCTTTTAGCTCCCTCCAATTGCTCACTGATTAAGGTTATATCTTCCAATATCTAAAAAATTAAGGTGAAGATCATAAAGATTAAACGACTAAATTGAGAGCCACAAATATTTTCTTGGCACCAGCCATCTTGTTCATAGTCTGAAACCAAAATTCATTGACAAAAAAAATTCAGGTTAAGATCATAGAATTAAATACTTTATCATAAAGCCTGCTGAAACTCCAAATTCAGATTATGTAGACAGATTTATGGATGGTATTTCCCAAATACGAGCTGCAGTTTTTCAAATTTATCTTAATGTAGTTTTTTTCATTGCTATGAAAAAGTAAAATAAATAACCATCTGTTTAATGATTCCCTCTCTATTTAAATTTTATCCTTAAAACATTGAAAATAGGGGGTTACTTTGTCCATTATCTTTGCTTGTAAATTACATATTAGTGAGCTCTCATCAGTAATATGGCAATGTGTGTAATTTTGTAATACAAAGAACTGATAGGAACTTATAATGATGCTTTTAGTTTTGTACCATTGATCACAGGAAACAACCAACATTTATGGAACAAGATAAAATTGATAAGCTTTTGACAGGCTATAATGGCTTAAAAATGTTTTAGAAGCAATGTATGGCAATTTGATCATTTTTTCTCATAGATATATTAATATAGCATCACAAATGTTCCCTCTGATACTCATTTGGATTTGATAATAAGCAGTGTGCTAGCCATTAAGAAATTTTCATTAGACATGATGTGTAGAGTGCAGTTGACTGACTCAGACTCAGTGGTTAACACTGCAGCCACTGCTATACTACTCCACTCTGGAAAGTAAGGATTACCTGGAGGACTGGAAATAACTCTGGTGCCAGCAATATAGGTAAGAGCAGTTCCAAGGGCAAATTTAAGTTTAAATGTAAACAAAATTCATTATTTAGACAACACTCCTACCAACTTGAATAGGAGATTTGCCTCAGTAATTTGTTTATTGTTAAAGTAAATAGGTCAACTGCAGTTTTATCCCCAGAACTCCATAGATCCATTAAAGCATAATGCATACAATCTGGACCAGCTATGTTTTCAGTCTTGTTTATGGCATCAACAATATAGGGATACAGAAATAATTAATCTGGCTAAAAGTAGAAGAGACTAAAACTATCTTACTAAAAAACAAAAAGAAAGAAAATCCTATTCATAAAGAGAGAATAATTAATAGGAAAGTACAGGGTTGCTATTCTGGCTTATGTCTCCAGACTATGAGTTGGAGAAACCCTAAAAAGTTTAATAGTGTTAGTTATATGTAAAGACTATGGTTAAATCAACTTAATTTGATGGGGATTAAGTGTGTTCAGAAGATCTGAACTAGGCTTTCCTGAGTAAGCTCAGGGACTTACGGTTTTTGCTACTTGAAAGCTCAGCTCGTAGCCTTTCATTGGCACCTTATTTCTGTTAGGAATCCAAGCACTTCAGTATAATTAATTGTGGAAATGAATGCTATGAATGTAGAGGTAGCAGTACTGGACCAAAAGCAATGATGGCATTTCAGGCACACCCCAGAAGTAACTATTCACCACTGTAAGAACAAAGAGAATGAGGTCAGCAAAAATCCCTCATTTCCAATTCAAAGGCAAGCTAGCTATAAAGAACAATTTCAGACTTCTGTTTAATTCCCGCTTTTAAAATTGATCAAGAAGAGTTCTGTTAAAATACTATGCTGTTATATAAGCAATATTAATTAGAAAAAAAATTATGAAGAGAAATAATCTTTTCTTAAATAGGTCCTGATATGAAGTACCAATACTGCAAATGAAGAAGCTTAGTTCTCTTGATATGAAGTGCTACATTAAAATAATTTTTATTAACTAATTCAAGAAAGAAATACGTCAAATATGTCACCTTGCAGATTCTATCCCTAGATTTTATTCGAGATGTATGTGGTAATAGAAATTGCTTCTGGCCATACTTATCTGCATATAATGCATGAAATGTTTAAGATATGTAAAGCTCTGTATGGAGTACAGCTACTTGATCCATGCCAAGAATATCATAACATTTTCTGCTTCGATTTAAAACTAAATCTAACAGTTCTTCTATTTCTATAGATTTTATAATCAGGAACTCCTAATATATGGAAAAAATTCTCAGCAAAACAAATTATTACAGATCCATTGACTTCAACAATTTATAGAATCTGCCAATCTGACCCTGTATCTTTAGTCTGTCACTACAGTCTCAGAAATTTACCTCACAGATTTTTATGTCATCTTTGAAATCTTCTTAAAATTAGATGCAAAATAAACAGTTCCAATTATTTGAAATTATTTCTGTATCTGAAAATCCCAAATTTGTTGAGCTTCCAAGTGTTCTTCCGATTTCTTGAACGGTTTATCAACACACATCACAATAGCATGCTAGTAATATAATTTTTTTTTTCCTATTACTAACTACTTCTCAGTCCATAGAAGTTTTCTCCAGCCCTAGTCAGTGTCGGTACTCTGTTGGCCTAGGTAACAATCACATATTTTTGATTCAAAGAGCATACTGTTTAAAAAATGCA
>NW_024884889.1:4327384-4334124 GCF_019232065.1 Centrocercus urophasianus | reverse complement strand
ACAATCACATATTTTTGATTCAAAGAGCATACTGTTTAAAAAATGCATTGGGTGAAATATTTTTATATGGATTACAAATTACAGCATTTGCCATCTGCAGCTTGGTAACAAATAACTAGCAAACAAGTCTTGGCATAGAGTTAATTATTTCCTATGTTAAACAGAAAATTTGGGATCTAGACAGGGTCAAGGCAGCATCAAAGAACAGATGCTGTCTGCTAGCTGGCTATGGATCTGATTCAGAAATATATTTAAACATACAGCTATGACTAAAGTCTTTGCTGCATAAGGATGGATGTAAAAATGTACTTGGAGCTAAATGTTGGCTGAGACATCCTGCTAAATTGCCTATCTAAGAGCAGAATCTCTTCCACATTCATGTTCTTTAGTGACTGGCACTGGGATATCTCCCATCAGGATGCAAAGCTACATCGGATAGGAACGAGTATTTAATTTTTTTTGTTTTGCAATCCAGTGATTTCATTGTTATATTTGTATAAGATAAACCAATTCTTATTCCGTCAGTAAACCAGGAAAGAATTCAGCTTAGGCTCGCAAGGGATTTGTTTTTCCTTTCGAACCACCTGAGGGTATGTGAAGGTGAACCACTGCTGTTGCAGTAGTTTTCTTTGAAATTAATCTAAGTTTCATGAATTTAAACTATAAATATCAGTCTGTTCTGTTTTTCTCATCAGTTCTTGTTACTGACATACAGAAAAATCATATTTTAGAAGATAAATAACAAAGTTGCTGCTGCATATTCTAGTAAAATTATACGTCATTCTCAACTACATTTTTTGAGATACTTTCCTCACGTATGTTTGCAGTAATAATTGGATACCATTCAGAGACAATAAAGTAGTAGGATGCATACAAAGCCATAGGAATGCTAAAAAGCACAAAATGTTGATAAACATATGTTCTTTTGAGAGCGATTTTTGTATCTGCTTAAGGGATACCATTATGAATTCCACCATTCAAAGTGGATTTCTATATGAAATTGTGAAATGTTCTTACATGAGCATTTTCAAGCATGTATTTGATGAGATAGTGCACATACATGCCTGAAGTTCAGCCTCTCCCCACTAATCATGAATTGGCTACTAAGGATTGTTACATGTAACCTCTCTAAAGAGCTCACCTCTTTTCATGAACACTTTCACTATTGTCAGTTCTAGCAATTGCTCGAAAACTCTCAGTTCTCCTCTCCTCTCCAGACCTGGAGCCTTAGAACATTTTAAGATGTCTGGTAGAAAAGAGTTAATTGTTAGAGCCAGACAGATAACTGGAGCTCATCAAGGAGATCCAGATGCTTTCTATACAAGGAGGAAAAAGAGGCTAGGGAGTAGTGAAGGGAAGAAGATGCCTTTATCTCAGGAGATGCAGCTGTCATGTAAACACGAAGTGTGTAATGCCATCTGCTTAATGCCTGAAGTTGCATTTGTATCACAGATTAGAAGAACTTTAATTTGAGGACTGTGTTTGCTCTCTGAAGAAAAAATAAAGAAGGGAGAGTAGTCCTCATTCTTCTAATCTGTGCTGCATATTGCACCATTTAACTTTCAAATTAGAAGGGAAGGGGGGAAAAAAAAAAGCAACATTCAGAAAGGGATATGATTTCTTTGTGAAATAAGGAAACTGAGGAGAGCAGTATAGTAAAAAAGAAGAACAACCCTAGGAAAAAAAAAGCTGTGGCAATTCTTTGTGCTCAACTGTATTTTCCAAATCTGTATGGAAAGCCCTGATGGTAAAGTTGGAAAGCAAAAGGCAGTATTGTGGGCTCTGCTTGATTCAAGAGCCCTTCTCTGCCCCTACTGTGTTTGTTGTCTTTTGTTATTATTTATTTTTTTCGTTTATCAGAAGCATTAATGAATCATTTCTTTGGTAAGTTAATTGTGCATCCGAGTATGGTGGACATTTAAAATTCATCAGCTATTCTAAACAAATTCTATTTGTTTGTTTGCTTTTGTGGTTTTGTTTTGATTTCTTTCCTTTGCATTCACAATGTTTTCACAAGCAGTTATGAAGAGCAGTTTGTGGTCTGTAAAGCCCTACCAACACTGACTGTGTGCCTTCCTGAGTGGAAAAGCCTGGAGAGGTGATAGCTCTTGTCAAATGCTGAAGAACAAAATATCTTTAAGGGCCACACTAGAGAAAATAATAAATCACCTCTGAAAAAAATATTAGAAACAAATACGTATACCACTGCGCATTAAAGCGCAGTAGCATTTTAATTTTGAGTTGGAACCCAATGCTGAAAAATGCACTCTCCTCATTTTGTATCTAGTATGTGAGAAAACCCTACTATATTTATTATCTGTAAGGTTTCACTTGAAAACAAATTTAAGAAAGTTTCCAAATGCTGAGCCAAATCTTTATCGATACAGATTGTATGGCATTGTCTCTGAACCTGACTGGATACTGCTCGTAATTCTCACATTCAAGATATGACAGCCCTGAAATTTAAAGCTGGACAGTAATTCTCAAAAGGATAATACTCTGTCTTGTGCCATAGCAGAGAGCTGAGCGAAGGTGGAGGGGATGGGTATAACAGAGTTATACAGATATAGCAACAAAAAGCTGTGGTGGAACAGGGACTGTCAGTAGCTAAAATATGACATTAATATGTTTCTTTATTGGAAAGCCTTCATGCAGAACCATCAGGCATTCCTGCAGTATAAAAGTGCTTTTTTTTTCCAGGAAAAGTGACAGGAGAGAGGTAGGCACATACTGAAAATGTGTGTTTACTGTAAACATACAAACTTTCACAACATAAAGGGAAAAGCTATTCAAAAAAAGTCTGTTTAGAAAAATTCAAGCATTTGAGCAAACCAGTACTAATCAGTGGATTTAGACTTTAAAATGAAATTTATGATGAAACATGGTTGCACAGCTCTAGACCACGTTCTATCACATTTTTCTGCTTATCTTATTGATCTGTTTAATACATTTTTTTCTCTAATATGTCCTTATTTATAATTTTCTCTAGTATGTAATACTAAGTGTTTCAGACTTTCTCAGTCTCCACTCATAACTTAGGGCCCCCATTCATACTAATAGTATTCTTCAACACTGTAGTGTTTGTCTGTGCAATGTGCTTTGCATTTCTGAATCTGAACCGGCACTCCTCAGGCACTGTTATCCTCTTTTATTTTGGCAATCTCCAGCTTTGTCTCAACTGACAGTTTTGAATAATCAAATTGTGTCATTGCCATTCTCCTATTGCTCGTGCTTGAGTAACTAACAAAAATTTCACATCAGATTTGTTCACAGAGCCTTAAGAACCTCCTCTGTTAACTTCATTTCAGCCCAAGATTTTGCCTTTCAGTACAACACAGTCATCATTTTTTTATTTTTTTTTCCCCCCCATGGAGCCTTCCTCTGTTCAATGTTCTTTTACCTCTTCTGCCTCTCCACTAAGACTTAAGAATTCTCACCTCCCATTGCCTTTATATCACAAGACTTAGAGAAGTACAGATAAATTTAATGCACTAGCATTATTCTGAAGCCAAATAATTTATTTTATTTTTAGTATAAAAATTTCTGTTGAGACCAGTGAGATGAACAGGGCCGCACCTACAGAACACATGTGAAAATGACTATGATAATCAGAGTAAGCCAATGTTCTTCCACTTCTGCTTTGTCTTCTCCTGATAACATATCAAAATTATCTGCTGTTACAGTTAGAGGTACCTGGACCTTACTGAAACCTTACCCTGCCCTATGCTTTAATTAATGCATTTGTTTTTATGGGTGGAGCTTAATTAATAAATACTTCTGCCTGCCAGTTTTCAGTAAGTCTCCTAGTGAACACAGCCACCTCTTCAGAGTGAAACCAACTTCAGGTAGGCTTAAACAACAAAAGAAAAGATGGTTGTTGAGAGTACAAAGTGTTTGAGATTGAAAATGATAAATACGCAGTCATCTGTGTCTTCCTGCTTTGAGGCTTCTTTCTTCTTGTATAAATGCACATGCATTTAAATCTACTTCAAGAATTCTTTGGGTTTTTTTTATTCTCAGTATAACTTGAGAGTCATTTGTATTTTTTGCTGTAGTTTATGTTCCTGTTGAACTTACGCTGTTCCATAACATGTGTTTAAAAGCAGCAGTTGTTGAAAAGAAAATCCTCGGTTTTTGTTCTCAGTTATGGTCAGAATTTTGGTTTCTCTCACCTTAAGTGCTTGATTTTTTCATAAGGCAGCCTAATGATTTTCCTTTGAAGTCTTGTGATCTGTTATTTTAATGTAACCAGGTTTATATTTTATTACCGAACTGGGTTTGTTGGCAGATTTATTCAAATGTTCTCAGCAAACCTTTGATGAGTTGAATGGGATAATAGAGTTTTGCAGGCTTCTTTGTAGAGGACAAAGGGCAGAGGCTCAGCTTCATTTTTATTCATAAGATTTCTGTTACAAGAATGAGGTTCTAATCCCACAACTGGAGTGATGGGAGGGAACCGATTTGCTTGTAGACTTTCTTACTGAAATAAGTGACCAGTTCACAGCAAGAGTTTCTTTCCTTTCCCCTTCCCTTTCCCTTGCCAACTTCCATTCTTCTTGTTGTAGGCAAACTCTTGATGTTTCCCTTAATACAGTAACAACTGATTTTGAGGTAAAAAAGGAAAAAATGAGAAAAGAGGAATTTTTGAATACTATGGAAAACTTGGGAAATGTGCTGAAACACAACCAAAAGACTCATTTGGTTCAGACCTGTCCATATAGAATTGGTGTCTTGAACTTTTTCTCTAATGAAGGTTAAATTGAATCTCAAAAGAAGTAATTGTGCACAAGTCTTACGGTGTATGGCTGAATTAGGCCTGGAGTAAAAACTGTCAGCTGAAGTCTGAAAATGTAAAAATTTAGCAGAACCAGAATTCAAATTGTGTCTTAATATCAGTATTTCTGCTGGATACTTGTAGACTTCAACTGCAATCAGAGTACAAAAGTTGTCTATTGATTCTGAGTGGAAAGAAATATATCATACTACATATTGGGCTACAGCTTGATACATCCTCACTAGATAAAGAGGAGGGGAAGGGGGAGCAGTGGATGCTCCCGACTCCTCACGTATAATTCATGAATTAGTAATAGCATTGATTTACAGTCTCTGACCCAGGGAAAATGTTCTCACAGCTAGTGATCATTTTTCAAGTTTTTTTTTGAGATCTACACTATGATCTACCCTGTTATTCATTTTCTAAATGCGTATTAAACTGCACTTTTTCTAGTATTGCACTTTTTCTTTTTTAGTATTTTTATAGAGGGTTTTTTTTTGTTTTGTTTTGGTTTGGTTTTTTTGGTCCTTTTAGCAGATATTGGTATCTGTATTGAGTTTTTATGGCAAGATTTTGGAATAGATTTTGGGGAGCAGCAGAAGTAATGTCTATGTGATATTAAGGGATGCCTGTGATGATTACGGTTGGTTTCAGTCTACTCCACACTGGACCTATCCCATGACCTAGACAGGACCTAGATCATTTCATTAGCAGAAGTGTTGGTGAAAAGGAATTTAAGAAAGGACAGAAAGAATTGGACTGGGAAGCTAAGAGAGTGGGAAGGAGTAGAGGGAATGTGAAAGTTGGGGTAAGCAGCGTTCCATAGTGGAGCAGGCAACCCATGCATGGCTAACTCACCAAGAAGAGTTACTTCACCAAAGGGACTGCTGCTGGTGGATGATTCCCCACTGAAGCAGGTACACCCTGAAGGGACAGCAGGCTCCAGGGGACCCATGCTAGAGCAGAGGAAAACAGTGAGAGGGAAGGAACGGCAAAGAGAAACCACAGTGTAATCCTTCACTGTGTACTCCTTCACAGAAGGGTCTCAGAGTAAACTGCAGCGATAACAGTGAGGTCCTTAGTGAGAAGTTAAGGCCAGGAAACTGGGGGAAGAAAAGTATTTTCCGAAGCATATTATTATTATTTTTTATTATTATTTCCTACTGCCCAAATTAGTAATTATTTATTTTAATTGACAGTCAATTAATTTTCCCAAGCCAAGTGTGTTCTTCTCATGACAAAATTGGTAGGTGATCTCCTTGTTCTTTTGTTGCCCAGAAATTTCTAGCTTCAGTTCCCAATGAGGAGAGGCACTGAGAGAATGGCTGGGTGGGAGCATCTGTTAGCTATGGCCAACTCACCGCAGTATCAGAAACCAATTTGCAGACAATCACTTAGTTTGAAAGAAGTAATCAAATGTAGCTTTGAGCTTTGCTCTAGTTGTGATTGAAGCCAGTTCATTTGTAGGTACTGCTGGACAAAACAGAACTGCACTTCTCGTCATCCGTCTCTAATGGAGTAAGAATTGGATAGCAGTCTCTTAATTCTTCTAACTTAGTTTAGAATAGTATTTTGAGTTTGACTGAAGTTGTAAAAAAAAAAATAAAAACAAAAATAAAAAAATTATACAGCCTTGTAATGAGAAACTGTTTCCCATCACTGAGAGAATCAATTTGCATAAGGGAATATATCAGTAAGACAGTAAGTTTTCAGTAGCTGTGAATAATTATTCACTTCCAATTAACACAGAAATTATTTCAAGATGAAGCCAGAGAATATGACTTCCACAATAACTGTTTCTGTTGTGAATTGGTAGGTGGGAGTGTTAATATTAATGTCACAATCTATGTGACATCACTTATACTATCTAAGCTTACCTTGACAATACAGAAGGTGATTTATTTTGTAAGTTTGTTTCATGCAGCCTTTTTTTTTTTTTTTTTTTTTTTTTTTTTTTTTTTTTTTT
>NW_024884889.1:4281852-4326710 GCF_019232065.1 Centrocercus urophasianus | reverse complement strand
TTTTTTTTTTTTTTTTTTTTTCAAGTACTTATGTAGTCTTTCTACCAATTATATCGTCTTTCAAGATGAGTTTGTGGTCTGTGTTCTTTATTACTTGTTAGAACATTAGTTAGAAGAAGTTAACAAATAATACGTGCATTCAGATTAATTCAGCAATGCAATCATTGACTAATTTCAACATTTAGCCTTGCTGGGGACTTGGAAATTGCTGGAGATACCAGTGCATGACTTGTACAATGAATACTTTTCCAAAATTGAATACAATTTTATCAGAAGCAAACCTGATCAGCCTCCCTTATGTCTGTGGTTACCTTTTCTCCCTTCTCATTTATCAGAGGGAGTGCACTTTCCTTGATCTTTCTCTTCTGACCAATGTACCTGTAGACAACCCTTCCTGTTATTTTTTAAATCTCCTGTTAAGTTCAGTTTCATCTGTGTACTGGTCATTGCTCTGTCATGCACCAGTTTACTGCCTTCTCTGCTTGGTTTCTAGTGCTGGGGGCTGGAGAACTCTGTGCTCTCAGAAAGGCATCCTTAAAGATCTCCTTTCTAATTCAGTATTTGAGAATATATTCTTTTCCTTCTGTAGATGGAGTGCTGTATTCTATTTTCTGTAGTAATTTCATTATTAGCCTCCTCTTTCTGAGTTAAGTGAAAGTTGTGAAGTATATCAAATGTTGCAGAAATAGTACCTGTTCAAAAAAAAATTCTACTTGGCTGGCTTTATTCCCTCCAGCTGGTAACCTTTTTTTTCTTTGTGTGTATGTGTGAGGTGGGGGTGGGGGGAGGGGGAATGAACTAAGGAGAGTGTTACATCTTTTTATTTTCTGTGGTCTTCATAATGATATGGGTTTTAATACTGGAATTCATTTTCTACTTAAGGGCTTTTTGTTTATTGTATTCATGATTCTATATACTGTTCAGATACAGTTGCTCAGAGTTAAGCACCATACGAGAAACTGTTTCATTCACTGTCAAGTCCTGACAGAGAAGTGTGTTGTTACTTCTGTGAAGACAGCCTTACAACATTCTTTGCATTTTATAGAGACTCTGCGTACTTCAGTGCCTTTTTAGGATTAAAGATGCTTTGAAGCATAATTTGAAGCATAAGAGTTGCTCTCCAAAGGTGAATACTTTTGCCACTTTGCTGAAATTACTGAAAGTTACTAGCAAGGTGGATGAGGCATTCTCCTAGACAGGGCAAATTTAGGTCTGACTTGAGAGAGAAACTGGTTAATACAGTGGTTCATTATTTGGAAGGCCAAGTTCAAAGCACTCACTTCAGTTTCCCTATCTTTTTCTTTTGCGAAACTGGAGGACAGACACAGAGGTTTTTACTTCTGAGACTAAGACAGTGAGAGTACATTTTTTTCAGCATACCCTTGAAACAGCTTTAGTTTATTATTATTATTATTATTATTATTTTTTAATATATATATCAGTAGATTTAATTTTTAACTCCCATCATCCTTGAGTCGGCCACTTGCCCATTCAAAAGTTATCTGGGGCCTGTTGAGAGGCCTAACCAGGTAAGATACACATGTGGAATCACAATTACTGTGGTCTGAGGAGGAAGAAAAATAGTGGTGATCCAATGGCTATTTTGTGCTGCATGGAGAACCTAAGAACTTAAATAGAGGGTTGCCTGAAGAATGTGGTAATTGCCTAGCAGAGAACTCTTATAGGGTG
This sequence comes from Centrocercus urophasianus, assembly GCF_019232065.1. Lineage (NCBI taxonomy): Eukaryota > Metazoa > Chordata > Aves > Galliformes > Phasianidae > Centrocercus > Centrocercus urophasianus. The sequence continues at coordinate 4,325,021 of NW_024884889.1, read as the reverse complement.
ATGATAGCATGATGATGTTGCTAAATACTGATCTGAGCACGCAGTTATTCATAGTTCCATGGGAGGAGGTCAGTTCAACTCTAAGCAAATCCATCTGAAAGGGAAAAAAGTTGAATCTTGTGATCCCTGAAAAGTCTTGAATGTGAATTCACCTTTCTCCTCCTGAAATTATCAGCTGTTTGTTCAGGTGGGCTTTCTTAATGGCACGAATCTTCTGTGGGGTAAATAAAACTAAGACTTCTCCAAGCAGAGAATGTATGGTGGTGATAACTATTTAGACTGCCAAAAAGGATTTTTCCTAAATAATTTTTTAGGAAAATAAGTGAAAAATAAGGGTTAACTTCCCTCTGAGTTGGAGGGGAAAAAAAAATGCCATTGCAAACTTACATCTGGAAACCAGATTTGTTGGAAACCAGTCAGTTCCTAAGGATACAGCAATTAAATTTCTCTTAAGAGGTAGATAATTGTCCTGTCATGGAATCAAGCAAATTCTTCCTGCAGCTTTTCTAAGTAAAACCTCAGATTTGACCTCCCATGTCACCATAAATAATTGAGAAGAGGGTTCAGAGAATCAGACAATGACTTTATGAATGTGCTTTTCTGTTTGATCGCCTTATTTTATCAGTCTACCATTAAAAACAGAACAATAAAGAAAGCCTGTCAGCCTGACTGTCTCCACAGCCTTCTGATTTATCATAAAAACTTGAAATAAAATAAGATAAATTAATAAAAAAAAAAAAAAGAGAGAGAAAGGAACGAAAGGAAGTCCTTTCTTCTATTCACTGATGGAGGAATGCTCTTATATAGCCTGGGCCTCCAACTAAAGAGGCAATAAAGAGAGTTTATACTTCTGTTTATAATGACAGATATGTTATAAAGACTGATGTGTTAGAAGCTCTCATCTACATGTGAGTACCCAGGAAATATTTTATTACTCAATGGAAGGGTTTCTTGGGGGGTTTTAGACTTTATGCATGCAAACTGTACTTCCTGCTCAGCCATTCTGGAAATTAATAGCAGAAAATCTAGTAATGATGTTACAGTGTAGAAAATTTGAATAGTAAAATGACTTGGACTGTAGCAGTGAAAAATATTCAACTTAGGGTGGGAGAAAATCTTTACTCATTAGCTACAAATTTATTAATGATTAATGACTGATCTTGTTATGTTTCTATATCAGGGGGATGTGTCCATTAACTTCAACTGTCTGATTCAATAACTGCTGTACCTTCTGTTTTTTGACTGTTTCTATGAGTTCATTGCTGCTCAGTGATATCCAGCCATTTACGAGAATGTCTGCATTACAAAAACCAGATGTTTTCACCTGTGGTCTAGCTCAAAGCATATATTAGCCATTTGAGTATGTAAGGAAAATCCTTGTCAGGCAAGTGGATCCAAAGACTAAATCCTGTGTCAGAACATGATCCTTCCTAATTGTATATTTTAAAACAAACAAAACACTAAACAGATATTCAACCCCATACAAAATTGGCTCAAAGCATTGGAATAAATGAGATTGCAAGAGGCTGGCGAACAGTCGCTAGTCAAATTTCACAGGGCTTCATTTTACAGGGCCCATTCTCTTCAGTATTTCTGTAAATGATCTGGATTCGGGACTTGAATGTGTATTAAGTGTGTTTATTGATTGTATGGGAACTGCTGAGTCATGGCCTGAACCTCTGATTGATCACCTGAGGCGAGCCATGAGTCAGCCAGAGGAGCACAGGTGAAGGCAATTCAGCTGTGCTCCTAGACCTATTTAAGAGCTGGCTACCAGTGGGGAAGGATCTCTTCTGGAGATCTGCTCTGCTGGTGTTTGGTGAGCAAGCCCAGGATAGGGGTGAGCTTTCTGTTTATTCTCTTTTGGTATCATAGTCTGCTTTGCCTAACTCTCTTGTTTATTTTGTGATTATAACGTCCTAATATTCTTTGATTATACAACCAATGGTGCTAAATTAGGAGGAGCTGTTGACTCCTCAAAGGTAGAAGGGCTTTATAAAGAGATCTCGTTGCGTTATTAGGCTGTACAGTCACCAACCATGTGATGTTTGACAAGAGTGAGTGCATCTGGATTCGGCGCATGGGATGGGCCAACCATATCTATATGTACAGCCTGGGGGGTGAGAGGCTGGACAGCAGCCTTGTGGAAAGGAATCCAGGGGCTGCAGTTGTGAGTCTACAGCTCACTAAGGAAGTGGAAGGGCAGTGCTGAACTCTACTCTCTGGTGGCAGCAAAAATATCTGAGTAAATGGCATGAAGCTGCATTGGGGGAGGGCGCGTTGGATATTATGAAAGGTTTCTTTACCAGAGAGTGGTCGGGCAATGGAACGGGCTCCCAGGGCAGTGGTTGCAGCTTCGGGCTGACGGAGTTGGAGAAGCATTTGACCAGTGCTCTCAGACATGGCGTTTTAATTTTGTGTGGTCTCATGTGGAGCTAGGAGCTATAAGTCCCTTCCAAGTCAGGATGCTTTATGATTCTATAGACAAAAATAAATGGACATTTCCTTGAGTTTGTATTTGTATTCTTTTTTTTTTAATGAAATTTTCCTCAAATCTCAGTAATATACAATTTAGACGTCCCTCTGGAAAAAAAAAAGTATGTTTTGTTTATCGTGAGGGGTGACACATTAATCGCCTGCAGACATCTTCTTGAACTAATGGGTAAAATAACCTAATAACTAATTGAAACTCTGTTGAAGTAAAGTCATTAGGAAAGTAGTATCATATCTAAGTAAATTAACTCCATTTTCTGTCCTGAATTATCTAGCTGTTGTGCTTTGATCACAGCTGAACTGGATCATTAACTAATTAAAAGTGAAGCCCATTAATAATTGCAAACTCTTGTATAAAGATGCTTCTCTTTCACAAAGCATTTCAAGAGGAGTTTGGTTCTTTGCAAATTTTCTTCTGCAAATGTTTAAGAATATAGGAATGACAAGGAATGACACTCTGGCAAGGAACATAACTTTTAGACTAGAGCTAGTTAAGGAATTGTCCAGCAAACCAAATTTTTACTGAAATAGCTTTTTTTTTTGTGTGTGTGTGTGTGTGTGTAAATGCTTGCAAGACCTTAACTGTTTCAATAAATTTCTCTAGTATTATTGTAATTTTTCATGTTTTTCTAATCAGTTCTCATGTTTGTTTTCCTGGGGAATGTAGGCTTCTAAAGCTATTGCTTTTTAAAACCTTCACAAAAGAAGGATAGTGAGAGTCAGCTAAAGCTTGCCTGCTATGGTTAATGTTGTTCAGTTGAGCCAATGTCTAGGCTCTCTGAGCCTCTCAAATCCGTGTCATAGAACTGATAATCTTGGATATCAATAATTAGTCATGTTTCACAGCCATTCTGTAGGGATCTTGAAGTCTCTGCGTTTCCCAATCACTTGATGCAGAATGAAGAGTTCTTATATTAGAGCTTTTACTTCTATGTTTGAGATTTGCAGACTGAAAAGGAGCTAAGGAACTATAGTTCTTGCAAAGGACTATAAGTGATTGAGAAATTCCCTGAATTTCAAGCCTATTATGAAGAAAAATATTCTGTTATAATTTTTTCAAGATTTCACAAGAAGAGATGTTAGATTCGTTTTCTACAAGATGAAGGGATAAACTAGAAAATCAGGGTGTTTTTTTTTCTGAGAGCTCCCCCTGGTCAGTTTTCACCTATATTGTTGTTGCTTTCCTGTAGCAGGAGCTTGTCCTGATGCTGTGTGGTTAAAGGTGAAACCATCAACTACGTTTCTGAGCAACACTGGGAGATAGCATTCATTCTGCTTCTCAGGCCTCTGTCTGAATAAAAACAAGTAGCTGAATCTAAACAAAACAAACAAAACCAGTGTGTTAGGAGGTTAAATGGAAAAAATAAACAGGAAAAAAAAGATTTTTTGTCTTTATGGTACATAGAACTCAAGCTACACTTATTAAGACACAAACACATCTTAGATGATCTGTAATATTGTAAAAGCATTAAACAAATGCTTCTTTTGCTTAAGTTGTATGAATTTTCAATATTTCATTTTCTCCTCTTTCTTGATAGTATCGTTTCTGTGTTAAATGAAAGAATAATTACTATTCTAGTTTTGTCTCTGGGAAGAATGGTTACTACATATTCTTGCTGTAACTCTGAAGTAAGCACCTTTCTGTCAGTAGTAAGGTTATGTTATATTTGGTGGTCAATCTCTTTCCAAATTCAGTGATGGAGATTTTTCAGATTTGGAAAAACGTGTTCTGATCCTGAAGCATTAAAGCTAATGTTGAAATTCTGAGCTATAGGAAACAAGATATTAGTAAAATTAAGGTGCTGAAGGATAAAATATGAATCTTCATGTAAAATGAAAGCATCCGTTGTGAGCTAATCAATGCTGTGTGGGACATACATAGCTGGAGCATTAATTCTTTAACTCCCAGTGCACTACATGATGTTATGATGTGGAATACCGATAACCAAAAATCGTAACACAGTGTCAGTAGGTCAACAAATATGGGTCTGATTCTATTATGTTTGCTGTCAAAATGCCAGAAACAGGTAATTACTTAGTGAAGTATCGGAAAAATTAAAGGAAGCTCTTCAAATATACTCTTGTTTTGTGAAATTCCTTCTCTATGAAGAATTTTATCCTTATGTTTTGATTTTCTCTGAACGGTTTTATACTGATGAAAATGTTACTTAAAGGAAAAAAAAAAAAAAAAAAAAACAAGAATATATATATCTGACATTCTCACCCATATGAAAAATACTCATTTTAAATAGAGCTGTTATGAAGTAGGTAGGCAGTTAGGTTTTAACATATGGGAGAAGTAACCCAATCTTAGCAAAAAAAAATATGTAACTTAATGAGGTAACGTTTCTGTACAGGCAGTAAAACTTCTTTTGTGAAGTATAGAATGCTTTTTTATACTTGTAAAGTATAAAATGCTTTACAAGAGCAAAGTACAGCTTAAGCTGACACAGATTTTTTCTATAACTCCGAAATAATTTCCCAAAGCAGCAATTTATGATGCTTGTTTAAAATGCAGCATGAATGATTATGAGGTGACAAAGACTAACGAGACTTTATTGTTACTCAGTTGGGACTTATAAGATTGTGCATTATGCGAAAGACTATTAAAAGGAAATGCTATTCAAGAAAATTGGTAAAAATCAACATGGTAAAGCTCATTAATTCTAAATCTGAATTAGGTATTAATTCACAGGGTTCTGCTTTCAAAGTTGTAAGAACACAACGCTATTATCTTGTTAATAAAACTGTTGGAATGATAAAATGTAAAGCTGAATTTATTTTGGCAAGAAGTAATTATTTCTTACTTCCAGTTACTGCTGAGAGTAGCATTGTTTCCACAGTAGAAAAACTTACTGCAGTTGTATACGATTATTCTGTACCCATCATATTTGTCTTTAAAATATTCCATGATTCTAAAAGCCCAGAATATTATTTTTTTCTATGCAGGTGTACTTCAGTTATGAAATTTGTTATTTTTTCATCAGTTTCTGGATTGCCCTTTTACTAATGCTACATAGCAGCTCAAAATGTGATTATTTTAGAAGTCTTTTTAGAATGTTTCCCATGGATTTATTATATCAATCTTCTCTCTTCACAACAGATTTCTTTGCAACTTCATGCTGCAATCTCTTCCTTCCTTCCTTCCTTGCTTCCTTCGGCAGGCTTACTTGTGGATGACATTAGTAAATGTAAACATTATGTTTGGGCTGCTCGTAAGTGTGTGCCAACACAAATTAAAAACTGAACTGAAAGTGTCTCTAGACAATTCTTGCTAATTACTATTTTGTCTAATGTTTAGATATTAAAGTATAGACATTTTTCCTTACTCTGTCATATAATTCTATGAAGTAAACTTAAATTGGAATCAGCTGAGTTGAATCTCTTCTACTACATGATGCATCATCAGGAAAGAACACAACATTGGTATTTTTTTTCCCTTCTTTATCTGTGATTTTTGGTTCAACATGGTACATCTGATCAAAATCATAGGATACTAAAGAATGCTGCCCCTTAACAGCTAAGAAACTTGAGTTTCTTGTAGTTTAAAAGATAAGCTTCTTTTGAATTGCAAATAATTTAACATGGATTGAAATAAATGTCAGGAGGCAGAGGGGCATGGGAAGTAAGGACTATTATACAGAAAATATCACAGTCAAAAGGGAGCACAGTGTCCTTCACTGGCGACCAACTTTCCAAAGGCCTACAGTGCTACTCATTCAGAGCAGCCCTGTGGATGTCACAGCAACATCAGTTTGGTGGTGTGGAGTGGGAGGAGAGCTGTTCCTTCCCCCTTGTAATTTTTTTGTCTCAGCAGATGTCTTTCTCCCTGGTTCCCAGGTGAGGCCTGCCAGTTGCGCTGGCATCTCCCTGGGCATCCAAGGATTGATTTCCCAGGGGCAGTCTGGAGGAGCTGAGGAGGGCTAACCTGTACCCCTGATGGCTGGAGCCAGTGCCCATACTGTAGGCAATGTTCACTGCTGTTTAGCAGCTATCACACGTAAAGCCAGGGCAAAACTATTCCAGCTCTGAGACGTGATCCTATTGGATCTGTACAAAGTCTGTGCCCTTTTATTAGCAATGTCAAAACTGTACTTACTGGGTTACACTTGAGTGAGGCGCTTGGAACAATTTCTTGAGATGTGAGATCTCACTGCAGATTCCAGCTCTGAATCTTCTTCCATGTTATAAGTGTTGTGCATTCTCACTATTCTTTATTAATGTGTGCTGTTGATTGTATTTTAATGGGGTATGAGATACACTGTTTGTTTGTTTGTTTGTTTGTTTTTAATTGTATGTTAAGAATGGCAATTTTAATTTTTCTGATGTTAATATTTTGTCATATGCACTGTCCCAGTTAGAGGTTGAGATTAAAAACCCTTCAAAATCACAGCTCCAGAAATGGCATTGGCATTGACTATTGGAATTGGAAGGAAAAATACGTATATAGTAGAGCACTTTTCCTAAGTATCACTTAGAACAAAAATACTAGTGAAGAGGAAAAAGGAAACTTAAGAATGTTCAATTTTTTATGTTCAGGCCAAATTGTGTAGCTCTGAGTACTTATCCTAGGGACTGTTTATTTAAATAATTCATTTATTGCCTGTTTTTATTATGAAAAGACTGTGCTGAAAAGGTGTGTTTCAGTTGTACCTAGTGTATTCTTCATAGAGGATATTTTGAATAATGAAAACACTTTCTAAGTTTGAAAGACCACTTTACCAGATTTCTTTGCAAAACTGTTTTTGGTGTCATGCAGTGCTAATTGTATATTTAACTGGAAAATATATACCGTATACTTCTCAGAGAACAAATAATTATAAAATATAATTTGAAGAAAAAAGTATAAATACAGATTAAAGAAGTTGTTTTCAAAGCTTTGGGATGTGTGAACAGCTCTTAAGTAATACTTGGAATTTTCTGCTGGAACAATTTGCAGTCGCTTTCAGTGCACTTACATACGACATACATTTGTTACATTAGGCAATGTTAGATTCAAAGATTACTGTCAGTGGTTTATGAGCTGGTTTGGCCTAATTCCATGAATAGCGGGGAAGAGGGATCTGCAGATCCATGCCTCTGGAAAGGCTAACAGGGACCCCGAATAATTAAAAGCAGTGGCAAGAATCTGGGGAGAAACAAATTTATTAAATATGGTATTGGAATGCAAGATAACACATTATAATACAATGTAACTAGAATTGAAGCTAATAAATCAAATATAATGAGAGAGACTGTCTGAAAGGTGGAAAGGCCTCACTGTAACGCTAAGGTGAGATGTGCTGCTTGACCAGGAACGAGAGTCAAAGAAAAGGAAAGGTCTTGTTACCTTTCCCCAGGTTATATCTGCTTTCTGAATGCATAGTCCTCTGATATGTAGTTCTTCTCTTCTGGACAGGTGCCCAGAACTGGAGCATTAACTCTTCAACTCCCAGTGCACTACATGATGTTATGATGTGAAATACTGATTAAACAAAAATCATAAAGCCATGAAAACTGAGAAGAAAAAAATAAAAGATGTGTTCTGTATTTAGAAATACACTGCATTAGTTAGGTATAAATGTTGTCTGCAAGCAGATTTATTTAACTCCAACACTCATAGGCACTGCTAACAGTGCTCAGGTGTACTGTGTTCTGGTTAGCTGAATTTCAGAAATGTTACATATTCTGTTACTACAGAAAACAGTACATAAAAGTTGGTAATAGGACAAAACCTAGGGATGTAAACAAGCATGTAAATAAATCAACTCCTGCACTTGATACAGAACTTATCACAAATTTATGCGATTAAGATTAAAAAAACCCCAAACCTTTCTTTGCTTCTGTGGCCAATTATAAGTGCCATCAATCGCTTACAAGAATACAGCTTCCACTACACAGAAATCAGCCCTGCCAAAGAGCTTGCTGCGCTCTGTCATGGATCTCTTATTCCTTCAATCCTTTAGCAAAAAGATCTCCAAGTTGATTTGCTTCCACTGGGAGTCAGGGTTTTTTAAATTATTATTCCTTTCTATTTAATGTTTAAGTCTGCGATACTCACAATTCTCTTTTGTTCCTGAATGATCCTCAGCCAGAGGCCAGGAAATGTGTTTCACAAAGATACCCTTGGATCTCTATAGGTAGCTGTGGAGCAGCACAGCCCAATGGCTGAACTGCATTGCTCCGCTCTCATGGGAAAAAAAAAAAAGCTTGTTGAGGAAAAACCCCATTTTCCTGACTTGGATGAGTTTGTATGACTTGGTTAGTAACAGACCTGAGATCTATCTTTCACAATTGGTGCCAATGCCTACAGGAAGACCCATGTCTCTGCTTCATCAACACGGTGAACCAGTCGGAGGTTACTGATTTGCTCTTCAGTACTGTGGATATGGAGGTCCTAGTCATGCCATCTGTATCAAATTTTCTTGCCTCATCCCTTAGTTATTTCTAGATTCTCTTAATGGTCTTTGACTGTGTAATGAAGTTAGACATGACTTTCCTGGCATGCAAGAATTGTGGAAACATTCATCTATCTGTTATCTAATTCTTCTGTGGGATGCTACAATGGCTTAACTGAACGCTTGATCCCTTTATTGAGCAGGAAGTGAATTTTGATGAAAGAATAACATTTGTCTAATGTCACTTCTGTTTTTATGACTTTAGCTTGCGCATACTGTCCTTTCAGATCGCTTGTCCTTTCAGATCACTTGTCTAAAAATGGTATGGGTCTCACGTTAGTCACTTTCTTGTCTGAGTTGCACAGAACTCAGAAGTATCCTCCATTCAGCAGAGGAGAAAAAGGCTCATGATTACTTACGCGGTAAATTTTAAAGACTGCTTTTGAAGAAGCCGCAGCAGAATAAAAAGTATCTCAAGACAGGAAACAAGCAGTAATTGTACTTGTTAAAATAATTGAGGAGAAAAAAAGCAGCCAAAAAACTAACCTTGCAAACAACAGCTAAACTACTAGAGGATAGAAATAAAAAAGATTTATCCAGATGTTGCCATAAATGGTAACGCGGTTGTCAGGCAAAGTGGAAATTTATGTATTTATTTGCAGGACTCCTTGGAATATTTATACAGAGTAAAGCTGAAACAAAGGAACAAGAAAGGCGCTAAATGAAGTAGTCGGCTATCAGTAGTAGCCATTCAGCTGCAGCACCACCAAGGATGCTGGAAAAAGTATTCTTTAGATATCCATGTAGGTCTTAAATGGTCACTGCTAACTCTGTGAACCTAAAAAGAATGGGATTTAAACGGTTCAGAATTAGGTTGGAAACTAAATCTTTTACACTCCAAGTTTTGTGACTAAGGCAGATCTTGGTAGGAAAAAAAGCAGCTCAAGTTGCATATTCTGTGCATGTGCTATCATTTATTAATAATACATGTTTGTGTAAGTATATCATTTTATTTAAGCTGTCACGTAGGTTTCTGAGATATTTCGCTGATTGAATTCAGTGTTTTGAGTGCCATACTAAGCAAAAAGAATATAATTAGAAATACTTTGTATTTTGGGAAAGAACGCGTGAGACTGATTTGATGATGATTGTTTACTTGTCTGTTGATTGAAAGGAGACACTAAGAGAAAAGGTTTATGTTACTTAAGTACCTAGTTATTCTCAGGTATTTTACACATTGCAGCAAGTTAATTCCTAAAGAGGCTAAAGAACACTATCATACCAGTCATGATTTCAAATGTTTTAGACACATCGTAATGTTTAGCAATTGTAGAAAAAGAATACTTTGTATCTGATGGATATTAAACGCTAGTTTTATGAAACCACAATCAGAGTTGTTTGGCATATTAGTAGCACTTTGTTTTAATCATTTTAATGACACCAATTGTAATAAACTCATCTGGGATTCATGTAGCACTAACATTTGTTTCTATAAAGCATTTCACAGTAATTGAGCATTAGCTCAGTTACAAATGTTGGATTGCTTCCAGAATATATATTTGTATATATATATATATGCATTTTCTCCTCTGTTTCCTCACTATTGATTTTGTATACTTGTCATCTCGCTTCATTACCAATAAGAATATTACATCTAAGGATGGCATCTTAGCTAGTATAAGAATTGTATGTACAGATTTTCTTGTTGTTGCTGCATTTTCGTAAATCACAGGTTTTTAATCCTGGGGTCTTTTAAGACTGAGCCAATTTACTTTGTCCGTTTTTGTCGATATGCAAATGGCCTATCTTTCCAAATATGAGTCAGAAAAAGAAAAAAAGGATATGTTTAGTTTCAGGTGGATCTGCTCCTGGTTATTCTTGATCTTACTGAAAACAACAAATGTAAATGGACCTAGAGTCATTTGTTACATTGTCACAGTCCAATCACCATTCGTGAACTGGATTATTTCAGTAATATCATTACTGAAATATGCATGTAAATTTATTAAACAGTTGTTCAGACCTCCTTTTTCCTTTACTTTACTTTTTCCTTACAAAAGTGTTAGTACATCCTAATTCTGATCCTAGTATTTTGAAATTGGAATACTCAATTTTGAAAATCTAGGGAATAAGTGTTTATGTTTTCTTATGTTTTCATATTCTAAGGATTCACAAGTTGAACACAAGATGTCTATGACTCTGGTTAATCTCTTGAAAACAGCTTTGAGGGGACCCAAAATACTTTTGAGAATCTCTTCAGCAGCTGTGATCAATGCAGACTTCAGAGAATGTCTAGATTAAAAAATTGGTGTCATTTAAAACAATACTAGTTATCATGTGTAAATACTCAACTCGCTTCTGTAGGGAGGGTATTCATAGCTCTTACAGAGGCTGTTAAAATGAATTTTTTCGCTCTGTTAAAGCAGTTATTTACAGGTACATTCTATATTTCTCTTATGCCTCAGACATGAAATGAAATACAGTTTTGTGAACAGATTTCACAGGAATAATTTCTGTAATTGGCATTGTATATTCCTGAAGTTAAAAAAAGGAAAACGAAAGCATCGTTTATCTCCATCAGCCGTGTGATAAATCACATGCGTTTTGAGATTTGCTAAGAAAATACTGGTGAAATTAAAAGATAACTCTGCGAAAGTTTCTGAAATGAGCAAAAAGTGCATGACCACAATAAGGCAGACAAAGGCTTAATTTTTGTATCCATCAACATCAGCATTTAGCTGGTCTGAACTAAGAAATAATCATATTGTACTTACGATTCTTATGCAAAACTATTATACTTTAATAGTACCAATGGCATGATAAGTTTATTTATGACACCCTTCAGATCTCTGGTGTGCTGTTAAGTTGCAAAGCTTTTTCTTCGTTCAGAGATGCTTTATCTAGCAAACATAGTCACTGGAACTAATGAGATATATTTAATTGTGGGTTCACAGTAACCACCTGAATACAACCTACTTTCATGGTTCATCTACCACTATCTAAAAAAATGCTGGATGCTCTTCTTTAAGTAAGTTATTCGAAAATACTTCACAGCATACTTGAACTAACAACTTCGGATAGACTTTCTAGATGAACCTGAAGCAACCTCATTTTACAGCTTGAAGTTCTGGAGCTTACTCCAAACCAAAGAGGGGAAAGTTTAACTTACTCTTGGCTATCAGATAACTACCTCTCATAACAATTAGTTTCAGCTGCAGTGTTTAATTAAATAACTACAATTAGCAGTCTATACTGTTTTGTTTTTGTTTTTTTTTTTTCCTTTAAGCTGAAAATCAGAGGTTAACACAGGTGGATGAATCCAAACTTTGTGGAAGGAAAACAAAATGCAGTCCTGTTTTTCTATAGCTACCAAAATAATAATGATAATAATAATGTTCCTTCCTTAAATAATTTTGCCCTGTTCTTCAGAAAATGGACCCAGAAAGGATAATAATGCCCATATTAAATACAGTTGATACAAAAATTATAACACAGGCAGCAAAAAATGGGACTTTCTACTACTGAGGATAAATTTGATTGAATAGAAAAGAATCATACATGAAGATCAAAAATAATAAGGGTTCGTTGTCTCAAACTTAGAAAATGGAAAATCAACTTTGAAAACAGAAGGCTTTTGATAGTAATATCATATCCATTGCTGTGCTACAGAAGTGATGTTTATACTGTGGGAGCTTTTCTTTTGTTCCCTTTTACTGCTGCTACGTGAGTATGTGAACATTTGCTATTCCTCAGCTTGGAAAAAGCATTTTGAAGTACTATACTTTGCCTGTCCCAGTTTAGCTTTCATTGTTTGGTTTGAAAAGTAGGCTTTGATTCACACAGAGCACGCGAACTAGATCTCTCTTAAAGGATGCTCTTGATGGATGAGGGAGTTCACCAAACACTCTCCAGTTCATTGCGGGACCATGAAGGTCTAAACTCTTTGCCCCTTTAGTCAGCCTTGAACCAAAACGCTAATTTGGGCTGCTTAGTGCACAGCGCTTGCATTTTTGTGATCTAAAGTGAAATTCCAAAACTTTCAAGCAAGGATGGCAATGTAGCATTCTCAGCACCAACTACTTTGATCTACTTTGATCTACCGATCTCCTGTTCTGCTGAATTGCTACTGTCAGCACAGCCTTTGTTAATAAAAAGGTTGAAAGTAAAATGATAAAAGTGATTAGTGCTGCTGGAGTGAAAGGCTTGTGAGGCCTTTTATTAAGAATGAATAACATGACCCCACTGAGTACTAACAGAGGGCAGAGCATACTCGTAACCAAGACAAACAAAGCAAAAGGGGGAAGAAAATATTATGGTGGGTAAAGAGAATGGGCAAGAAGGAAAAGGCTATTTATTATAGCTATAAAGGTAACAAATCTGCTTGACATTGGATTTTACTAGTGTGTAATATAAATTCTGAGAGGAATACCAACTGGTAAGCATTACAATTGGTTTATTAAGCAAGGTTTTGATTGCCATATATCTGCATAGTCTGACCGTTACAGAGCTAGTTTAGTTAAAAATGTTTGGCCTTCACTGAACTGATGCATCGGTAAGACTAGATGTAACTTCACAGTTAGTTAGACTTCTTAAATCTGACTGCAGTTCTTAGCCCTTTAATAACAAGTTCTGGGAAAAATTAAAATCTTTCAAAGGTTTAAGATTATAAAGCTCCTTCGCCATAAAGATGACAACGTAAAAAGCAATTAGAAAGCTGTCAAATGAATATATGTCTTCTAAAGCTTTAATGCACTTACTTAGAAGAACTAATTACAAAGAAAACCCCGGTGCCTAGTGCAATGATTAGCAATATGCAAATCACGGAGAAATTCAGGCAGACAAAGGTCTACAGAGACCAGAAGTCGGTCAGATGACTTGTAAATGTAAGTAAGTCCATCCATGATGGTTTAGTAAGGTATATGACTGTATTTTCCTGTATTTAATCTAGATAGCGGTCATTACAAAAAGGGCAAGGGGAAAACAGTTATGTTCACTACGTGATTATGAAGGCTACTTATTTGCTTCAGACAGTCTGCACTCCACAGTGCAAGAGAGCTACTTGAAGGATGCCACTTCTACCTGGGGCTTACAGAGGTATTTCAACCTGTTTAAAATTTGTGATCTAGCTACCCTTGCAACAAATTGAAAGTTGTGAAGAAATTCTGTATGTCAAATAATATGACAACCTTTTTTAATTTTTACTGCGAATGGGCTACCATTAAACATACCACTGCACAGTGTTATAATATATACAAACATTTAATGTAAAGGGAAAACCAAACTCAATTCCATTTCTTCTGTTAAAAAAGAAAATGCAGAATATGATGTATTTCTGTTGCTCACATTACAGTTCTGTCTCACTTTGGTATGAAGGGTCTTGGGAACTAACTTACCAAGATTTGTTAAGGAGGATTTTACTGAGAAGCACTGTTTTGAGTTAACTAGCATAGAACCAGAGGTAATTCTCAGGGAATTAACCTTAAAAAAGGAAAACAGAAGTTGTTTTTTTTTTTTTTTTTTTTTGTAAGACAGTTGATGCTGCTCTGCTCTCAGGATAGCGTGCCTGCCTTCAAGCTTGGGAAGCTTTACTGAATCAAGAAATGCTACCCTTGAGAAATTGAGCTGCAATGATACAAGCACCAGAAACACACTCTGCCATTTCATTCGGTGAGTAAAGCAAGTCTGATGTTTTGTAGTTTTGAAGATGATAAGTTGTGAAAATATTTGTTATTAAGTCTTGCTTTTGAATTTTTTACAGAGTGTGTAACACTAAATTACTGATTGCAAGAGAGGGTATTTTTCCCCCCTTTCCTGTCCCCTGAGATAAATCAGATAGGGTCAGCAGCAAGGGAATAAGTATGAATAACTCTAAGTCCCAAGCCCGGAAATAGCTAGTGCATTGGCGCGGGGGGGGGGGGGGGGGGGGGGGCCAAAGAAAGCAAAGATTTATTGTTTTTTTTTGTTTTAAGTTACATTGAGGACAAACGAGTCACCACTGTTCCATTTCAGTACAGATATTCTTAGGCATACTTGAAGTGCATAGGATTTCTGCCTTTGGTAGAAACAGTCTTTCCAAAAAGTCATAACAAGCCAGTAATTCTTCTGTAAAAGGATGTACTGTCACCCACTTCCCACCATGCAGAAGAAAACTTTGCTACCAGAATTTCGGGGGTATACACTGAAATGAGAAGAACAGAGTTATACCTACAAGTTTTCGTCTACAGTTTCACTTCAGCAAGAAGATGAAGAAAGATGTCTCCTTTATAAGGGAGATCTAATTTTTTACCATTTAAATTTGGAAATAGTTAAGTCTTTGTCTGCTCACTAGTTCAATTTAGGTTATTTTGTGAGAGGCATGGTCTGAAATAGTATGACTAAAACCTTATCCATGCAAAAAGGTGTTCTTTTTAAGAGTGTCCTTTTTTGTAATCCGTATCCATTTATATTTAATTAAAAGAAAAAAAATGAGGTTTTTTTTTGTTAATGTACATTTAAAATAATTGATCTTTTATAGTAATTAGCTCAAGCAAGAAAATAGTTCTTTTTATAAATGCAATTTTGCCTGGAATAATTGATTAAAGAGCGATTGAGCAGACAAATTTGAAACTTTAGTAGCAGTACAGTCATTCTTAGAAGATGAGATATGAGTTTTGGGGAATTTCACAGGAGTTGGGCAGCAATTTCTCATGAACTTGAAGTACTCATTAAACTTGACCTGAGCATTTTTGAACAGGTGACTGCTTTTGTTAGGAGCACTGCCTGTTGTTCTGGACTGTGGCTGACGGGAAGCTTGCTTCCTGAGGCCTTCTTAGTGATGAGACTCTTCATTGACAAATGCTAGGGGGCAGTGGTGGGTGTCACCATGCCACAGTACTTCTGCTCATGACTGTACAGAAGCAGGACAAGCAGTCTTTTTCAGGATGTGTGTGTGGGTTGCTGCTTGAAGGAGCTGACCACAGAGAAGGCGATAATGTTTGTGCATGGCAACAAAGGCACCTCTCCCTACTGGCTTATCTTTTGGGCCAGGTGTGTCACCCTAATGGGGAGAAAAGAAAAAAAAAAAAAAACAGAAATGGGGGATAAAAGGCCCTCGCTTAACTAAGGACTTTGGAGAAGAACTCCCAAAGGAACCTTTGATGGAGGAGTTCCCTCAGGGAACACCTCTCTGTGTGTGGCCGTTGTCTCTTAGAACGTGTAAAACACTTAATATTGTAAGAAATGTGTTTGCTTAGATGTAAATAAAAATCAATCGGCAGTACAAAGGTAGCTTTTCTTTTTTTAAGAAATAATGTCATGTAAGACTAGAAATTGACTAAAATGTAACTGTAAATCATTTTGTGCTATAATAAATAAAACACCAATCTCGAAAATTTGATTTCGTAGAGCCAGTAGTGAAGGAGCAGCCTAATGTGATTACCTGGTGAAACGCTTTGCGTAAAATGGATGTTTGGAGTATTGAATTGCAAGAAAATGTAAAAATATGCTGTAGTTAAAATTAGGATATTAGAACACAAGGGAAAGTATATCGAGTGAACAAAGTATATTTCTGTCACAGTAAATACTGTTAAACTTCAAAGGAAAGGCAAACTATTTTTATCAAATATGAAGTTAAACAATATAATATTTAATATATTAATGTTTAAAAGGGGAAATACAGTGAAGTTAAACTACTACAAATATTTCTCTGGACTTAGACTTTATTGCATCTTTCGCGTCGATTCTATTCTGTGGAAAAGAGGAAAAGGCAAAAGAATAGATATATAGTAGATATAAAAGAAGCAAAATAAATTCCAGCTCTAATTCTAGTGGATATGATACTGGTCTCCTTTAAATCTTCACTTGAATTAAGCAGTGCTCAACTAGGAGAAATGATTCATTTAGTAAGTGTTTGCTAACAGTAAACAGATTTGTATCACCTCACTGTGATCCATTCTTGGAACCACAAATGGAGGAATTGCTACAGCTGACTTGGGTTTTTGACAGACTTACTTGAGGGTCAGATACTTATTTGAAGGTCAGATATTTTCTTTCAAAAGGTTATCTACGCAGTAGGACAAAAGCAGGAGTTTTACCTTAGTGATTGTACTTAAGTGTGACTGAATCTTGCTGAACAAGTCTGGTGTTGTCTGGCATTTGGAGAAGCTGCTCTTGTCTTGAATAGGAATGATCAGATATTGAAAGAAAAATGGTGGCGACGAGCATACACAATAAAAATCTATGAGAGTATCTTATACAAAGTTGTGATTTAGAAGAAATACCTTGCTTTTTTGAAATTTCTTTGCTTTGCTTTTTGAGCAGATATTAAACTTCACGAGGTACTACTATAAACAGTGACAGCACCTTCTAAAACATGTAAACTGTATCAGAATGAATGGAACACTGAATTGACAAGGCAGAAATACCACTCTTCTTACTCTAGCAGTCCCTTGTAAGGGAGTAACATGTTGCAATTCATTTGAATTTAGTTGTACGGTGTTTAGCATTATTGCAAAAGATAAAAAGAGAAGAGAGCTGTGTTATATAGAGATGCACTTTTTTGAGTAAACAGGTTAATTCACTTTACCTTTAGGAATAATCTCTAGGTTTTGATGTATTCACTGTTTTTGTGGTCTCTATAGCCACACTGTCCTACATAATTCACATTGTGATTGGAACTCAAATATCTCCTTCATACAAGTAAAACTGTAGAGTTAGTGTGGGAGTTCAGTGTTTAACTTTTCAATATTTTTCTCCATACTGGCTGTTAATAATTTTTACCTGAATCCTCTGCCTAATATTTCATTAATAGCAAAGTAAGGCAACACATGGTTGCGATCATAATATATACACCAGGGTAAATTTAGGTTGGATATCGGTAAAAACCTCTTTACAGAGAGGGTGGTTAAGCTCCAAAATAGGATCCCATGGGGGTGGTTGAGTCACTGTCCCTGAATGTGTTTAAAAACTGTTTGGGTGTGGTGCTCAGGGACATGATTTAGTGGAGGGTTGTGAAAGTTAGGGTAGTATGGTGGTTGGACTTGATGACCTTTCAAGTCTTTTCCAGTCTGAGCAATTCTATGATTCTACGGTATCACGGACCTAGAAATATGTTTTAATTTCTAATGTAACTTGTGTTTAAAATTTTGGTTTTGGTTGAGAAGGTTGGGGTTGTTTGTTTTTTCCCCCTCTTTCTGTAAACCGTGATTATAGTCAGCAGCATTAGCATTTAATTGGTGCAAGAGCCAAAACACAGATCATAAATGCTTCCAAAGGTGTCAGGTTGATTCTTACCACTGGATGTCTCACTGTTTGTTTTTTAGTTTGTTTGGTTAGTTTGGGGTTTCTGTTGTTGTTGTTTTCCCAAAATTTACCTGTGTTTTGACAGTTTCTATGCTTGAATGTGAGTGAAATGAAATGTTTTTTTCTGCAGGCATATGTTTTTACAGGTGGATAGAATATGTATAAATTCAGATAAAATAAGTCTTAAATATTTTATAAATTTGCTAATTGTAAAATCATTAGGTTTTTTCTTATAAATATGCTTAGTATTGCATTTTCATTGTACTACATTGCCACCAGAGAGACAGACCAGAATTCCATGACTGCCATAGGTTGTTAGAAATAAACCCCAAACCTTGACCTTAGAATGTTGTTGTCCTTATCACAAGCATGTTATAAAGATCAACTTGGAGCAAACAGTGAGATACTGACATAGGCCTTCAGGTATTTAGAGAAGGGAAGAATGTCTATTGCTGTAGTTCTGGGGCAGTTTATACTCACATTCAAAAATCTCACAGAATGTATGCATGCACATATGGAATAATTATTTTTAAATGCATTTAACTCTTTCTTCACAATTTCTGAACATAAGCTATATCAATTTTACTCTAATTTAGATTTTTTGTTTATGTATGCTAACATTGTGAATGCATTAGGAAGGAATTTATAAGTGAGTGAATAAATCAGTTTTCAGAATGGATTGATTTACTACAGTCTGAACAAATACTCAGAAATAATAAAAATGATCAACATGTTGGTATTGCATGCAGCCTCCCACAATCTTATTTAGCATAAAAAGGGCAGGAAAGGGGAAAATGTCCGTACATCATATACTTAATTGGCTGATTCTGGTTATTAGAGTAGAAGGTTATTTTCATTCTTAATGTACCTAATATGAATTTAGTATTTGAGAAAGGTTGGTAGGTGAAAGATTAGATTTAAGGTGACTTGTGAAAGGCTTAGTACTTCTGGATTGACAGCTTTAGGAATCTAACAGTAGTTAGACAAAGAACGAAAAAGCAGAGACATTTCTGGTGCTATCTTCTCACCACTCAAACCTTGCCACAATGCTTTTATCCAGAATTCATGTGTCTCTTAAGGTGCATATCTTCAAATCCTGACTTTTTTTTTGCTGATTTGCAAGTAAGCTGATTGATAGCAGTGATAGCAGTGGTTCTGTTCAAAATCTCAACCTTCGGAAAATGAGCATGAGAGGCCATGTGAGGCATCATAATTCAGCCAGGAGTTTTTCTGAGACATCTTCCACGTAAGGACTGAAAGCGTTAAATCTTTAGTAAACTGGTTATTCCAGCAAGTGGCAAAACTTGCTGGAGATGTGATGGGAAGCATCCCAATTCAAGCTTCAGTAAGGTTTCTTTCTCAAAAATCGTAAGAACAGGCACATTGCAATTGAAAATTTTGGTAGCCCATCACCTCTTTTCTGATTCTCTTATGTGTGAATTGCTTGAGAATATCTGAGGAAGGAAGAAAAAAAAAAAAAAAAAAAAAAAAAACGAACGAACAAAAAAACTGAAAGGTAATTGATCAAATCTGTAGCTCTTATTCACAAGCGTGTTTCCTATAGTGTTGGTTTTCAGAGTAAATAAATAAATAAATCTTACAAAAATAATATATGATATACATCTTATTAATGTGACCTTTCAGTAGTATTTCCTGTGGCTTATATTCACGCTATCTGCAACTATAATATAGTCGCTAAAGCCTGTGCTATTTATTTCTCAAGAGAATCAGATCTCCAGAAATGAAACTGCTTAAATTTCAATGCCATTAATATATTATCATACGTTGAGTAAGTCCTGTAGCTTGGACTTAGAGGAAAAAAATCTGAGTATTGTCAACATAGTTCCTTTTAAGAACTTTAGTAGCTTGAGAAGCATTTAACAAGGGCATAGCATAAGGTCCTTGTGCATAAACATTTTGAAAGTGAATTGTAGCACATAAAGAATTAGCTGCAGTACCAGCATGCTGATGACTAATGAAGGGATTGTTTAGGAGTGTTCCACGCAGTGTTTGGTAGCTCTGTTAGTAATGAAAGTTTTAAAAATGACCTATAAGTTCTCTTGACTTCTCTGACCCACTACCTTTGACTCACTGAATTTGACTCATTTGTTTAGGAATTCCCAAATGTTATTCAAGTAATGTACATTAACAGGATATTGACTTCACTTGAGGCAAACATCAATGTTTATTGAAAGGAGAAATAAATATTGACTGAAGTAAAGTCAAAGTCAATATTTACCTCAGAGAACTATAAACCTTAATGTTCACTGTAATGCAAAGTAAATGTACAGTGTTCACCATTTACATCTTGATCATTCTGTGGATATACGTATAGTGCTGCGTTGCTATTTACAAGTAAAATGTTACTGTCTTGATAAAGATGTGAAAGGAATTTTCAAAGACGTAGATTGTTCACTGGCAACATAGCTATGGAAATAAGACTTGATAATTTTACTATTACATTCCGTTATTTAATATTATCACAGCCTTTGGTTAAAAATATTTAATTTGAATTCTGAGATAGTGAGAATTTTGCTGTGATAAATTCTTATTCCCAAGAGAGTAATGTTTGTAATGTACTTACTGCAAATATGAACTTATACTAATTAAAAAATGGTCATTGATTTTTACGCCAGCTAAAGTCTAAACACTGACTTGGTAAACATGATTTATGTGCTTTTAAAGTATTGTGCCTGAAAGAAAGCTTTTATTAAAATGTATGTATTCATAAGAGTGTGATCTATGAGCTTGATCTAGGTAATTATTTGTTAGGAAAAAGGGTTTCAGGCAAGATTATTGCTGTGTTCTAGTTGGTTACTAAATGAAATGGAGCTAAGAGTTCACTCAGATCCGGGTTGAGCAGTTGACAGGACCTCTATCTGGCTGTAAAAACAGCAAATGATATAAATGAAGATTATATTCCTCCAACCTTTCTTTGTGAAGACGCTAACAGATTTGACCTATTAATGAAGACTGGTTTGAAACTCCTGGCATTTACGTATTGATGGTGTAAGATTCTGTTATGTCAGTTGTTTCGGGAGTGAATTATGACTGACTTATGTCATAAATAAATGGGCAAAGGACGGTAAGGGTAAAGGTACAGATAGTTGATGAGGAAGATGGGTCATGACATTAAACTCTCCATTAAACTCTCATGAGTATATGTATTGATTCTAAGAACTGCTGTGTCTGGGGATAGCAATTATTACTATCTGTAGTATTTAAAAAAAATAAAAATCCTTTAATCTGATAAAAGCTTAACTGAAATTTTAGTTTTGTTTTCACATTACAAGGTTTTCCTTATATGGCTGCTTTTGAAGCCAAACAGAATAAAATGTCCAGGATCTTCCTCCTTGTAGTGGTGGATGTAAAACTTATTTTTTTTTACCATTTGCTTTATTTTACTAATTGTCTTCATCTTTTCTTCATCTTTTCTTCACACGGTACGTGCTGTGGAAAGCAAGCATAATTTCAGATCCTTAGCGGTGTTTAAGGATCTTCATGCTCACTCAGTTGACTAAAGCACAGAAAGCTCACTCTGAGTTAAATCACCTGTTTAGATTAAAGTGACAGAAACTTACTGCTTTTTTGACACTACCCGTTTTGTCCAGGAAGGGAACGTTTTCTGCACTGCTGGTGCTTTCTCTTCTTTTTGCTTCAGGCTGGTAATCCGCAGCACTGAGTGCAACATACAGAGTCTGTATGCAGAATTTTTAGACGTCTTTAGTGTAATAGATAACTTCTGGCCTGATTTGTAAGCTGAGAAGTCATGACTCAGCTCAAGTCAAGACTCAACAGGTGAACTTCACTTTTTGACATATGCATGCTTTTTTCATGCGCATAACCCTGTGGTAGCATTACACTTCTCAGAGAACTGGTACTTGAAAATGAAGTGGTGAGATGTTTCACGCAGAATTAGATGCAGGAGGAAACAAACTCAGTGGGACTTCCAACATAAAGGAAGCACTGGAAGGAGCTTACTGAATTCTGTCCGCGTATGTCATAGAACCAATGTTTCTGATTGAAGTTAAGGCTCTTTTCAGATATGTTGCAGAATGTATATCCAAAATGATGTAATAGTTCAATTTTTCAATTCTAGTTTGAAAACTGCTGGAACAAAAAATGTAATACCCCTTTTATAGAACTCAGGTTGGTGATGTGACTTCTTCATAGGGAATGCTGTCATTAATCTGCTGCCTGGAAAATGCTGAAGCAAGCTTTCTTAGTTTCAAAGGAGGCACTGCTGCCTTTGAAATAATCTTGTAGGTACTATGTGGTGGAATACTAAATAGAAGACGGTTTCAGATCTTTTGACAACATTCTATTATAATGACTTTATGCCTATTATATCAAATGATTGATGTAGATGTAATCATTGTGGTTGACGGATGTTAGTGTAGCAGGGTGACATTTGATTTGCTGTTTGAATTCTGATTAGCTTAAAGAATAAATCTGTGCAGCGTGGTTAGAAAAAGAGTTTACTTGTACCTTTGTGAATAAGCCAGTGCCTGACTGGCATTTATTTATTTTTTATCAGTGCAGAAGGGTCAGCAATTCTTATTATACAGACTTAAAAGTGAATTTTAATGTTTCTGAAAGGAACTAGATTGACAGCCAGTGGAAGCGAAGTCCTTCTTCCGTCTGCAAAAGAAGGTAAGAAGGGTGATCCTGTCCTTTCTAGAGTCTCTTTATTCTTATTCACGATAGAATAATGTTATTGGTATCAAATCTGAAGAAGACTTCATTTTGACCATGTGTCTTTATGTCATAAGCTACTGTGTGAAGCCATGCAGGAGTTTGAAGTAAAGTAGAATTGTGCAGTCTGTTTTGTATGGGCGAAAACAGGGAGTTGCTGATAGAGTGGCTGTGTGTAGAGATGACAGAGATGAAAAACGTGTGGAGTTTCTGTTACTTTCTTCTTCCTTTCTGTACCTTCTTTCATCTCAAATCTATTACAGAGCAAGAGAAGTGAATGATTTATTACTGGGAAGGTCAAGAAAAATATTTTCTCTTAGATATATAAATAATTCTTGTTGTTATTTTATTTCTTAACTCTTATTATTGTTATGGCCTATTTCTTGTTTTCACTTAAGTTCAACTGAATCTCTTGGTGAGACTTGAAGAGCTGATGTAGTCATTCCAGCTCCTAACTGCTTATGTCTGTATGTACCTGTGTACTGAGTCTGAAATTGAGATAGAGTTCTTTCATAGCAACCTCTATGGTGCTAAATTTATCCTTTGTGTCCAAACGTGTTGATAACATACCAGTGTTTTGGCTGCTGTTGAGAAGTACCTCTCAGCATCAAGGCTTCCTAGTTATTTTTTTTGTTCTGCCCACCTTCTTCAGCAGTAAATTGGGGATGGGCAAGAAGTTTAGAGGGGCCATAACCTGGGCAGCTGAACCAGTCTGACTTAATGGATGCTCTATGCCATGTGACACCGAGCTCGACAATAAAAGAGGAGGCAGGGTTGTTTTAGGAAGCTACTGTTGCTCAGAAACTGCCACAGGCCATTGGTATATGATAGAAAGCTGTGAACGATTGCCTCTGCATCACTTTTTTCTTCTTCTTTGTTCGTTAAACTATGTTTATCTCAACCCATGCCTTTTCTTGGTTTTTCTTTTCATATGTATTTTTTTCTCTGTCCTGATGGGGGTGGGACAGAGCGAGCAAGTGAGCATATGTGCGGTGCTTAGCTGCTGACTGCAGTCAAGCCATAAAACGTGATTATTTTATTAAACTGCAATTGGAATGCTACTCTTAGATAAATTTTGGACAAGTGAGTCAGACTCCAGCTGCTGCCTGATTGCAGTATTAGGACAAGACCTGTATGCTTAGCCCTTCATGAAATAAAACAACCTTAGGTAAGGAGGTAAGAAAGGAGTTTAAGTTAATTCTACGGGAAGTCATTTATCTGGACAATAATTGATCCATGACTGAGAAGCACACAAGCAGGAACCTGCTGCTCTGTGTGAAGATAGCTGTGAGGTTCTGAACAGCTAGCACAGATGACAGTAAATGACAGGTGTGAGATTTACAAGCCTTCCTGTCATTTCTTGTCCCAAGGCACTAGCAGATAACGTACGTAAGCAAATTTGTCGTAAATAGTGAACTATCATAATCAAAATAAGCAGGTACCATGGGAGAGATTTCAGGCATACTTGAAATGCTAGTTTTCCTAATGATGTCAGGCCCAAGCCTTAAGTGGGCCAGTCTTTGTTTTGGTGGCTATCAGGAAATACAAGCACAAGTTGTTTTCTATCCTGCTTTCTCAACTTCTCATCCAACAGCGAAAGTAAATGATTAGAAATGAGAAGTTCTCATGTTATAATCTTTTCATTTAAAATAGAAATGGCAATCTACCTTGGCAAGATCTACCGTAGTGTCATCAGGTATTGGCATCTGGCTCATTTTGTTTCTGTGTGTTCATCTTTATACTATTAAACCTTGTGATGGTTGAAACTCTTATGGCAGTTCAACTTTGATAGATTTTGGCTGTAATATATTGCTACTCTATCTTTTATTTGCTATCCTTCACTGGCAATCTTGTAAATCTTTCACAAGAGATTTCTCTTTACTTATGCAATGAGAATGACCAAGGACTCAGAAGTGATTTTTTTTTTTTTTTTTTTTTTTTAAAACTGCTAGTGTTTCTTTTTGAGAGGTCACATGGAATGGAAAAAAATAAAATAATCATAGGAGAATCTGCTTTGCTGCTATCGATTCCCATTAAAGTTTAAAAAAAAAAAAAAAAAAAAAAAAAGAGAAAAAAAAGAAAAAAAAAAAACAGACTGGGACCCTGGTAAAAGTTTGCCTTGTGTTTAATGTTCTGGTTCTTAATGTCACTGATGTCTATTTCAAGACACTTCAGAAGTGAGTTGTTAGTTAAAAAATGTGCAAATGTGTTTTCCTAAGATGGTTCAGGGAATAAATTCTCCTCATTTTGTTTTTTTTCCCTTTCTTGTTTAACCCTGTGTTCATTCAGATGACTGTCCTAATGTTGCTATGTTGATCTTTGAACCTGGCTTTTTTATGTGCGTAATGTGTATTTTATGTTTTGTTTGAAAGTGTGGATAGTCCTGTGGCAGAAAGGGAAATCAACTTTTTTTTTATGATTTTTTTGAGAACTGAGCATGTTCCACTGGACGAAAACGTCTTACTTCATTTATGCATCTACAAAAGCAACTATTGAGTACTCTAAGTTAACACCTATAAGGAGCTCTTAGGACAGGATCAAGATTAGTCTGTTTTATACAACACAAGGCAGGGACATCTAGTTTGTCCCCCATTATACCGTAGCCTGTAAAATTTCACTCCGTGTAGCCTCACTTAGAGACCAGTGACTTGTCTCTTTAAAGCATATTTCCAAAAAGGGCCTCAGGTTTAACTTTAAATTACTTAGAGAAGAACAATGGTTTCAATAATGCCAGTGGTTAATCACCATCACTGTTAAATATTTATGACTTGTACTTAATTTGAATTTGTCTGCATTTAATGTCAAGCCCTTTCTTGATGTTTTGCTTTTCTCTTCCAGATTTGAAGAACATTTGATCACCTGTGAATGTGCTTGCATGCTGGAATGGAGTTACTGCTCAGTTTTCCTTTGGAGGAGATTGCTCTATTTCAGTTCTCACTGCAAGATGTTTTGTCTAATGACTGAGCAATTTTTGAGGCTTCGTTTTTCCTGTTGGTTTTTTTTTTTTCCTTTTCTTTTTTTGTGTGTATGTTTTTTATTTGTTTTAAACACCACCTTTTGATTTTTCAACTTTCTTTTGAAACAGTGAACATCAGAAGGGGATTCAGTATTGCAGCATTTATTACAGTGAGAATATATTTAGAGATATAACTACTTTTCTACTCCTTTGCCTTTATATGAGCATTTTTTTAAGTATAGGCTGTAGTCTTTTTTTCTCTAAATCTATGAAGTTAACTGTATTAAAATGTGCTCGATTTGGAACATCTGCTTTACCACGTGTACTATAAAATACAGTACTTAAAGCAAGTTATTAATAGTTTATTATTATATGCTTTCAAGGTGATAAGATTCAGCAAGTGAACTTTGGAAAATATTCATGTGAATTAAATGAGCTTCAGAACTTTTTTTTTTTAAGTATTGCTATCGTAAGTAATGTAATATTTTGAATATGGTTATATAAATAGATAAAAGCAGTTTGTATGGTGTCCAAACATTACTTGCTCTTTGCAAAAACGTTTTGAATGAAGTTTTTATATTTGATTTGCAGTGTTAGTATGAATTAAATCCATAAATAAAGCAGTTGAAAAAGATAACTGATGTTGTAGAAATACCTTCTGACCTAAGCAGCAGTTTGATTTTGGATTTCTTCATATCCCACGTTCTCTCAGCTTTTATGTTTAAACTTATGATTTTGTAGCCTGCTGCTGATTTTTTTACATTTCCAAAAGATAGTTTTGTGAATAATTCAACAAGATAAAACTTCTGCGTTAAGTAGGTGTTTGATTTTCAGGTTCATATGCACCAAAATTCTATGTGTTTTTCTCCCTTGAAGGTTCAAATATTCTGAAGTGTTTGAGGTGATAGACAACATTGCAGTAATATTTAAGACAACTTAATGTTGAAATTACTTTTCTGTTGTTCAGTTCCCTGAGAAGATCAAGCTTTTGAGTTGATTGAACACCGATTTTAGGAATTAATTATTTACATAACATAATCCAGTGTTGCCTAACCTGTTTGCTTATCTCTTTGTATCTGTCTGATGTCTGATGAATGAAAAAAATATGAACCGTTCAATGTATATTAAAATTAAAATATGACTTGAAGAATGCATTCATCCTATGACAAAACCTGAATCCAACTTGTAACAAAACTTGAGTTTACTATTTTATGGAGCCTGATTCCTCACCAGCTTGTTATTGAAATAGTTCAAATTACCAGAGGTTCTCGGTTGAGTGTTATTGCATGTCATCATTATGGTGATATGACGTAGGTAGAGGTATGCAGGGAAGGGAAAACAAAGTTTTAAAAAAATGAATTCTTCTAAAAATGACAGAAGGTCTGGAGTCAGCTAAACAGAGGAACTGGTGTTGGCTGTCCTATATACGGATGGAATAAAATGCGTTAGTTTGATTCTTTGCTGTTATTCTAAGCGGAACTATTGATAGATCTTAACTGAGAGAGATCACACTGCTGATATTCCCAGAAGTTTTTCTGTCTTGGTCCAGATCCATGCCAATTGTAACGCATTTCAAAGGTGTTTCTGTATCGAACTGCTATATAAATCTTTACCTGTTCCTAGTACACTGAGAGAAATAGTGAAGAGGAAAAGGAGAGCTCCAGTGGGATGTAGTTCCCACTGCTTTTGCAGATGTGGTGGAGAGTCATTTTTTCTGTGAAAGGTAGTAAATAATAACAAGTTTAACTACTAATGGAGAAAGTGAGAGAATCTGGAAATGTCAGTAGACATGCTCACACTGAAATAAAAATTGTACCTTTGTTTAGTGACAGCCTCTCAGGAGAAAGCTAAAGGATTGAGTAGCGGAGAGATTGTTCTTTCCAGTTCAAATATGATACTGACAAAGCAGTGCTGTGACATGTGCTCCATAGTTTAAAAAGAAAGCGTCGGTGCTTTAAATTGAAAGACTCACGGAGAGATCATGGGAACTTGAGAACAGCATGGTAGGGCATGGCAGGCAAACCTCCACTCCCACTCAATAATCCCTTGAAAGAAATCCCAGTGGCCAGTATGATTAAGACAAATGAAGTCTCCATGAAAGGAAACAAACCATCCACTCTCTTTCGGTGCAAGAAAAAAATTAATTGGATTAAAACTCTTGCTTTTGAGGTAAGATGTTATTAAAATGATTCAACTTCATGATTAATTTGTTTTATTTTTGCCTGATACAGGAATTGGTAAAAATGCATTTAGTAACCTTCCTGGGTAGTCTTGCCACTAGTAGAATATGTCATATGAATCATTTGGGTTAAAACTCCCATGAAAGTTTGAAGGCATAAATGTGTTTAGGTATTTACATATGGACAGGCAACTTATGGCAATATTTGGTTGGTAAGTTCACAAAGGTTTATGCAAAGTGCCAGTTTTCCACTGAAACTACTTTGAATTTAAAAGCCTTGTGAAATATGGGTTGGTGCTTGATTTAAATCTTGTCTCACCCTGCTCATTCACTTTGTTTCCGCTAGAAACAGATCTGAATTCTTGAAGTTCAGGAAGGGCTACCATCTCTCTCGAAAAGCAAAGGAGGAAAATACAACTTTTTGAACTGGGGATCATGTATTCTGGCCTCGCATCCTGTCAAGTAGTTTAGATGTCAACTTTAGGCCTGATTTAGGCCTAATATATGTAGACTTATTAAGTACTGTTGAGATGCTATTTCTGATGGTTTCATTGCCATTGGCAACTAAAAATGGTAATTAACCCTATACAAAAACTTGAAGAAAAAAAAACTTGAATCAACATTTCACATAGGTTATATGGATAAAAAAGAATTTTAAACTGAAAGCCTAGACCAAATGAGAAAGATTACTAATGGTAGAAATCGTTTTAAAGAGCTGCTGAAAAAGCGTTGAGATGTAGTCTTTTCATAAGGGGGAAAAATTACTCTGTGTTTCACTGTTGTGATGATGCTCAGAGCATGCACCATTACTTCTTGCAATCTGACAGTCAAATAGAGCCGCTGCAGAGTATATGGAAGTCATGAGAAATATGCTAGGAATTTGACCTTTTACCTCCAACTGCTGGGCCCTCCTGTTTGAAAAATTAGTCTTTTAAATGCTGAGTAACGCAGATGTGCAGCATGGCTGCCAATAGGTAGATTAAAGAGAGGAAAATGAGGCAGCAGGGACATGAGTAACCCTAAGTGCGTGGCAGGAAGAAAATATAAAGAAAGAGAATCCGAATATAGAAGGGGTTGGTATAACAAGGAAAAGAAAGTCTCAAATGGGGGAAAGAAGAAAATAAAATACAGTGTATCAGAAATAGAATCTGTGAGTAAGGAACATTTTCAAAGCTCTGTGGCCTCCCTTAATCCTCCACATAGATTGCTTTGAAAATATGCCCATTTGATCTGTTCTCTTAACAGGTTTTTTGGAAATAAAGCATCATTTGACCTCCCTAAAAAAGGACCGTGCTGATATTGCTAACAGTGACCAGCATTTCATCTTCCATGGGTTGAAACTCAGGTCTTGGCCTTCTCATCTCTGTATTTAGGTGATTTCTATTTGTTTTGTACTTCACTGTTGCTTTTGTTGCCAGTATTTAATTGGTTTTCTCTGCTTTTTCGGTCCTTTTTTTCTTTAATTGCGGGCTAATCTTAACTTAAATTATTAATCACTTTCTAGAATGAGAGGTAATATAGAAAGTAATAGTTTATTTTTACCATGTTTTACTGTATTGATATCCTTCGGTTCTGACCTACAGGAAAGTTGACCAGCTCTTTTTCTCTATTTCCTTGAAGAAATGGTGTTATCTTTTTGCAAACACTTTTGTGGTATCCATTAATGTTTTTAAAAAGAAAAGTCTAATAGAAAGCTCATTGAATAAAATACGTAAATGGAATTAAAAAGTCAGTACAAAAGCAAAGAGATCCAAGTGATTAAACTGATTCAAGCAAATGTTTCCATACGGTTGATAACATAAGAATTTAATATCTGTAATGTTTAAAAATAGTAAGATTGTTTTATATGTGTATATTAATATATGTATTTAAAACAATAAATTTGGAATTACCAGTAATTTCTAGACATTGGAGTTGATGGCAGTTTTGCATGAGTAAAAATTGGTAGTCTGGTCCCCCGTGATTCATTGATAAGGGTATTACTTCTGACATTAGATTCAGCTAAGGGTAACAGACAATAGCGTGGCTGATTACTGAAGTAGATGTAAATTCTTTCACATTTCTATGCATTAAAAAGCCTTAGAATTCCTGAATTTTAATATGAAATACAATGAAGTGTATCAAATAAGATTCTCCTATCTTGCTTTGTAGTAATAAATTGCAGTGTGCACTTTCAAAGGGTGAAAAATAGCTTTAAAGAATCCTTGCCTCCTAAGGTTGAAAAAATATCTTATTTTACCAATATATCATTAAGCACTCTTAAATTTTGTGTTGTGATCTTGTGTACCTTTTTCTTCTTTAAGTGGTTATATCCAGACTTGTCTGATCTTATTAAAAACAGCTGGGCACAAAGTAGCTGACTGGATCTCCATCAGTGAAATAATTGGCATACCTGCATATGACATTGGCTATTGGTTATAATAACAGTAGAAACAAATGCATGTACTGTCCTTCAGCCTTTGGAACATGGAATGTTTGGGTTAGGATTTGAGTTCAAGGAACTGAGCCTTTACACGCAGGCTTGAAATAAGTAGCAATCATCACCTGGTTAAAGATGTGTTTTGTTAAAATCTCGCTTTACATTTGAGAATCTGTGTAGGAAGAAGAGAGTAGGTGGTGGTTGAGGCTAAGAAAAGAGTAGATGTAGCTACATTGGTTTCTCATCTCAGGGGCAGTGGGGCTACTCCCCCCTCCCACCCACCTCCCGAAACACAAGAGGAATCTTCAGAATTACTGTTTTCCTTCTAGTTTAATGGTGGCTGTGACAGCCATATACCGTCATCAGATCGTGCTGCTCTTCAGCAATGGTGAGTCTTTTTGGAGGAGGATTGGTACCCACTAAAAAGCATTAGTCTCCACTCTATCCAGCATTATTCTTGCAGTGTATGTCACAAAGGAGAAAACAAAATGAACTTTTAATAGAATGATGCTTTTTTAAAATTGAGTTTGGTGTTCAAAGTCTATCTTGAATGATATAAAGGGCTCTTGATCATGTCCCAGCAACTTACATTATTAAAATGCAAAACCTTTTAAGTTGAAAATATTTTCTGAATGTCATCTTTAGTAAAGGTGACTGAAAGAATCAGGCTTTTTAGTCACCCGGAAATAACAGATGATGTCTATACTGTCTTCTGAAATAAGATTTTAATAATGTATTGGTAATAGCAAAAAAAAAATTGGTGCATTGATCATGGAGTTCCAAGAATGTTTAAGTGATCTGGGATCTCTGCTGCCAGCTGCTGTTCTTGCTCCCTAAAAGCGTTTGTGTTCTGTTGATTTAAAAAGCGAACAAAAAACAAACCAAAACCAAGACACACTGGTTTGCTATATAAGTAATGACAGATATAACACCTCTGTGTTTTTTTAACAGCTACTAATTTAAAATAACTTACTGTACTTTTATCCATCAGATGATCATTTTACCATGAAGTATATGACAGGCAGTGTCAGAAATTCATTGAAGTTCAGAGAATTCAGACGTAATGCCTGATATTCAAACACTGTATAGTTATTGTAAAAGGGTTGTATTAGTCTGGAGCTCCCTAGACATGTAATTTTCTTGTTAAGCATTAATGACCTTTGAGATAACTTATGATGATGCCTCCCCTTTATTAAATGCTTGTTCTCGTGTGAATATATTTGTTTAGGTGACAGTAGTTATTCATAGATTCCACAATGACCTTTTTTTTGGTGTGTATTCAGTGCTAGGGGTATTTTGACATGGTCGAATGTGTAAGAAAATTATTGCCTGACTGCATGCATGTAAATGCACCAAAGCTGTGTGATCTTCATTCTAGCATTAAATGTTGTGAAATTTTCAGAGTTGATACATTGTACAAATGATTCAATTCAAATTATATAGCCTTTAGGTACTTACCAGCAAAGGTAAAGGAGAGTTGTTTTCCTGAGTGATCTACAGAGGCAGGAAAGTTGTTTTTAATAGAGCATTAGCTTTCCTAAGCACTCAAGTAACATTGAAAGTATATCTACGTTGCCTATAGATGGCAGCATCGCTCTTCGGGAGAGTGCTGTAAGGTACTTAACGATTAACGTTGATGTAAATTATTTCAGCAGAAAGTTATTATCTCTGTAAATGTTGTTCTGCTGCATTTTTTTTTTTTCCAAGTTCTTTAACTATTTTTGCTCTAAAATAGAAGGAAGAGTCTTGGAATGGAACAAAAGTTAAAGCTGTATCTTGTGACATAATATATACCACGAGAAAAGGTTTGAAAGAAAAATGTGTTTAGTGTGTACACGAATGTATTGTTCAACCCCAATACATTAATTTAAGCTAAAAATCTTCATTATGTTTTTTTTTTTTTTTTTTTTTAAATTCAGAAAACTAACATTTGTTCATAGAGCATCAAGATCAAATATTGAGAATAGGACTTTGCTTATGAAGGTAACAGAACCTGAGTCAATCAGAACTGAAAATAAAGCTGAATGAATATTCTGTAAAACCTTTAGATTGTTGTTTGAATAGAACCGTATTTTAAAAGACAGATTTTTATGAAGCCTACCTTAAGAAATGTATTTTCTTACTCTGTTATTAGTCTCTTGAGTTCAGTCCCATAAGTCAAGATCTGATAGTATAGGATCCTATTTGGATTCGTTGAAGAACAGATTAGTTTGCAATTATAGTATTCAGCTATCCACAGATAAACTATTAAATGTATACGTGCTCAACAGTGATTGACTTTGTCAAGAGGTGAGAAGATGTGGGGAGAAGCAGGGCAGTGGAGCACAGGAACAGAAATACAAAGCCTTTCATAGTACTATTTCTGAGCTTAAGCTTTTCAGTCAACTCTCTTCATGAGAAGGCTCAAATGAGAGAGACTTCTTGGGGGGAAAGAAAAGACATTCATGAAGGGCATTTGAGGTTAGCAGCAGCTGGAAGCTCTCTGTTGAAATGCATACAAGAAGGCAATCAGATCAGGGTAAGCAGAGCTTGTAGCGTTGAAGTTATTCACTTCTCAATATTCAGTGCTTTTGACTATAGAGTAGCATATCCTTGCTCCTCAAAAAAGTGTTCTACCTTCTTGCTTAGTTTGCTATGCACCAATTTCCATCATACATATCATTCTTGTTTTCTGTCTGAGTCTGGTTTTGTAAAACATTAATAAATGCTTTTTAGTTTCACAAGGGCCGTGCTCCCCATCTCTTGTTAGGCAGAGTAGAGCCTAGTAGATTTGTCAGCCTTTCCATTCAGGAAGGAGAGGCCTGCATACTCTGTCCCTTTCCTGTTGCCTTTGATCAGAAATTTATCTTGTGTCCTGACAGCAAGGAAATTTTTCTTGTTGCAAACTTTGTTGAAATCATTTCATCTAAAAAGGGGTCAACTTGACTGACTCCTTGAGGTTTATCAAACTACATGTTTTATTCCTTTATCAAATTTATTTATTAAAATATTAGATTTTCATATTAAAGTATTCTTTTTCTACAGTGACTGTGGGAAGCTTTTGAGCCAGTGCCCATATAATGTTTTATACTTCTGGTGTAGAAGGCTCCTGTTTTATCCATTAATATCATTGATGTATCTGAAAGAAGAATTAAACTAGTAAGAAGATGATATTTTTCAATTTCACTAGTCCTTATGGCATCTGTATATCTCTTATTTCTGCATGAATTTATGTGGTCATCTGTCATTTGTTTTCTTTCTTGCCAAGGGTCAAGTGTGCAATATCGTTTTAACAAGTTGTTTTAGTTTCAAAAGTATTTGCTACAGACAGCAACATCAACAAGATGTGTCTTGCACTTGAAACAGAGATTGATGATGTTTCTGATCACGTCCACTTAGTGATTGCTTGAAGATGTTAAAAATCACCTGAAAATATTTTTCTTTGTAATTTTTCAGAAATGACTGAGCCACAGAAATACAATTACCCATCAATATGTTGGTAGAAGTCCTACGAAAAGAGCTCAGCTTTCTGATGAATTACTTCAGTTCAGGACTCCTTTCAGGCAAGATACAACTTTTGTCTTGTAGGTAATAATATCTGCAGAAACTGGAGGATGAAAATGAGTGTACCAGGTGCCATCTGATACTGAGCCCAGAGTTCGTACCAGTTCCTTATGAATCTTCGTATCAAGGCAAGTAAGAATTTTAAGTCTTGGAATCACTTGGTAACATATCCAGAATTTGACTTATCCTCTCCTAAAGCTGAAAACTGAAAGCAAGGAGGGTTGATATATTTTCTAAAAGGGGGCTCTTCCTCATTGTTTATTACAATGAAAACAACTCTAGCTTATGTTGCATTCTGCTCCTAGGTGGCTAAATGTAGCTGAGATAATATTTGTTCTTACATCGGTAATAGAGACTCATTAACAAAATAATTTCTGATTTCCATTGTTGGAGGTTGACAAATGTGATCCTACGAAAGCCAGCCTTGCACCGGGTCTCTTCATTGATTAATACATTTCATTTGCTTCTTCTTACTGCCACTTACATTTGAATGTCTTCATCCCTTTAAGATGGGATCTTAGAGATTTGGGTAGCCAATGAGGACAGACAGGATGCCATGTTGATCTAACATAGAATCATCGTATGTTATTTCAGTAGGTCTTTTGTTTGTGGTAATGCTGTTCCTCAAAACGTATGGGATTTATGTATGTTTGTATGTATTTAGTTATTGGTGTTTGAATCGGTGAAGCGTATCAGAATCATTGTTCTGTTTTGTTTCATGTATTTTAAGGAAAGATGCCTGCCTGTTTGCTTTAGTGAGAGTGTTGCCTATTCTGTAATGTTCTTGGCAGCTAGATGAAATGGTGGGCTCTCAGAGCATTTTAATTTGGTGGTCCAGGCTGTTGAAAATCTTAGGGAAATATTTGAAAATTAGTTTTATTTTCACAATTGTGATACAATTACAAGACTGGGATTTTTCACCCTTCTCAACAAGATATCTATGTTGATGACGATCTGTAAATTGCTATTAAACTGGCAAAATTCTGGAAGCATTTTCTTTGTTTCTGATTTTTATTTTTTATTTGTTTTAATGCTGAGATTACAAAAAAAAAAAAAATTGTACATGTCTTGCTCTGTGGGTTTGGGATATGAAGTTTTTTTGTCTGGGAAGTAACGCTGAATAGGGTACTGGTAATAAGGGCAAGTGGATTTATACTGTTTTATTTTATACTGTATCACAGAAAAATTTTTAACACGTCAGTATTATTGGTAGTTGGTGTTGCCTCCTGATATTTTCTTTATCTTTAATTTAGTTTGGAATTCTGAGAAGTATTTGTGGGTTTAATTAATTTTAGCTTTTAATACGTAAATGCATTCTATGAATACTGATAGATTGCTAAGAAAAGATGAATGGAAGAATGGATGCTTTATTTTAATATATGTCCTGGGAAAAGCTGTCCTTTGTTTTCAGATTATAACCCTGCTCTTCTTAGTACAAACTATTTAGAGGACCACAATTTATTATTAATTAATAAATTATTAAAATTTATTAAAATAATTTATTAAATATATAAAATTATTTATTTATTGTAAGAAAAGCCAATATAGGCAATACTTTTTCAGTCCTCTATAATCACTGTGTGTCTTCCCAAAAGTGCTAGTAAGGACTGTTGTTTCAAACGAAAACAAATCAGTAGGAAATTTGTTCCGTCAGTTTACATTGAACTGATGTCAGGAATTCCAAGTGCCTCTGTATTTATTTCCATCCATCTAGTTATCATTGTAATTTTTGCATCTGGAAGTCCCTGAAGAATCAGTCATGTCCATGAAACACAATAGATGGCCTCCTAAGCTAATCTATCTCAATTTTTCCCTTTCTGAATGTAACATAAAATGTAGATTTAAGAATGTGAAAAATTCTCCAGCTGTTCCTGTCTACCTTCACTCATAGCTTTGTAACTCGATTTGTGATAGATAATAATCACAGGCAGCAAGAAGAGTGATGGAACTGAAGGAATATAATTACTAACATTATACACCATGATAAAATTACTATCTTATAATATGTTGAGGAGAACCTTCGTAATGATGTCAAGTTAGCCTGAAAAATCCCTTTAGTGGATCGTAAGTGATGTTATTCTAGTGTTATTTAACCAGTTCTATTAGGGCATGAAGGAACTCTATGCATTTCAAAATAAATTTACATACTATTAATGTCTTTTTAATCTCAGCTGTCTTACGCTGTATTTTTCAAAATACTTCAAACAAACTAAAAAAAAATTAGACTTCAAACTAGAAAATAAGTGCCTTGAATTTTGTCTTGCAAGGCTTAAGTATTATTTCCCCCCACCTTTCCAGAAACAGCTTCAACACAACTTAAATCTACTTACCTCTAGTGGATCTTAGATAAACTTTCATTCATGAATAAACAGTTGGAACAAAGAACTTGAAAAAAAGTAAAATCCTATATTAATTTTTCTAGTATTCTGTTCTCCTTTGTGTTGGAATGTCATTTCTGTTGAGTGATCATATATGCTTTCTTTCTTTGTATAAAAGCTAAGTTTCTTTTTAAGTGCCTAAAAAGGACTTATATATTTAAGTTCCTTAGGTACTTTTGAAAGTCTTGACCTTCAGAGTCTCATATTAGATATCCAACTTTGAAGCTTTTTAATCTAACGATCAATACAAAATATACATTTTATATACTTTATGTACGTATTCATGTAATCATCCACTATCGAAGATATCAAAGTCAGTTTGTTCTATCAGTTGTTACCAAATCCAATCTGGAATGTAACCACTAAAAAGGTCAACAGAACTTAAACCTACTAGAGGTGAGCAAGCATGATGTGTGAACACAAACTGGCAGTTCTGCTGAGTTTGAGTTACTGGGATGACAGTTCTACTACCTCGATCATCTTACGATTCTGATCCTGAAAAATGCTTTGGCACAACTACATCTAAAACTGGGTGAATCACAGAAGCACAGAATGGCCTGGGTTGAAAAGGATCATAATGATCATTTAGTTTCAACCCCCCTGCCACGGGCAGGGTTGCCAACCATCAGACCAGGCTGCCCAGAACCACATCCAACCTGGCCTTGAATGCCTCCAGGGAGAGGGCATCCACAACTTCCTTGGGCAACCTGTTCCATTGCGTCACCACCCTCTATGTGAAAAAACTTCTCACTGTATTAGTGTTATCAAGGCCTGTAACAACCATAGTGGTGATGACATGCAGCACTGTGTAGCAACTAATGTCATACAATATGCTTTTTTGTTTATTCTCACCCAGTATCAAGTCTCTTTGAGGTATACAATAGACATCCCCATCCTTCTGCTTTACCACCACATGCCCCCAGATCCTTTAGCAAAAGCAATTCCTCAAGTAGGCTTGCCTTTGCCTGAGGCAGGAATGACCCAGACTATCTTGCTCAGCATGTTCGTTATGTGCACCACTGGGATTTTATCCCCCTTCTATGGTATGCAGAAGATTTCACTGTACAGGGCCAGCCCCACTGGCAGTTCCACAAGTGTTGACTAACTCAGTGGCTTTTGTGAAATGTATGTCCCAATGTTTGAGTGGCCTAGAACCAATTGCTCTTCAGGTAGTCTTCAATAAGCCAATGTATCACTTAATTTTTCCACGTGCTGTGTGTGATAGGGGATGTGATATACCTACTCCATGCCGTGTTCCTTGGCCTGGATGATTATGAGATTTTTTCAGAAATGAGTCCCGGTGTCTGACTCAGTTCTTCCTAGGGTATCACACTGCCACTAAGCTTGCTTTTCAGGGCCTGGGATAGGTCTTTGAGCAGTAGCATGGTGCACAGGATCTGTTTCCAGCCATCCAATGGTTGTTTCCTAATTTTGTCACAC
Source organism: Centrocercus urophasianus (assembly GCF_019232065.1). Classification (NCBI taxonomy): domain Eukaryota; kingdom Metazoa; phylum Chordata; class Aves; order Galliformes; family Phasianidae; genus Centrocercus; species Centrocercus urophasianus. The sequence continues at coordinate 4,287,262 of NW_024884889.1, read as the reverse complement.
ATTTCATAGCTCACTCGGACATTTTCTTTCTCTTTCTTCTCTTTTTAGTGATGGCCTTGCTCCACCTTTGTCTTGTCTTAAGAGCTTCTCTCCTTATTAAATGACATTTCATAGACATTTTTTTTTGCTTTTTCGAGACAACAGTTACGGGCAATGTTTGGTTCTCTGGTGGGACTTATTATAGGGATTGGGGTGACCACAAGTTTAGTTGCAAGGATCACAGCAACTGCACAGTCCATTAGAAGGGTTACAGTATCCTCAGGTCCATCACAAAGATTGGAGCAACTGCAGGGCTTATTGCAGGACTGGAGCAGCTGCAGCATTTGTTGAAAAGGTTGGAGCAGCAGCAGAGCCTGTCACAGGAGCTGGAGTGACCACAGTGCTGCAGAGGCTGCAGCCTGGCTGTTCTTAGTCATTGGATCATCCTGCTTTGTTTTCAATTTTTGAAACTGTGATTGAATTCTCTTGTAGTTATTATTAGATAATATAAATGAATTAGAAGCTGCAGAAGTCTAGACATCAGTAGTAAGCGCTTGTGTTTGTTGCCTAATGTACTCATTTCTAAAAAGAAGAAAAAAAAATAAGTTAGTTTGCCAAATATATAGAAAAGAAATCAAGTTCCAAACTAGGTCCCTTATGGGAATATCGACTCATACTTTCTAATACTTATGATTTATGTCATGTATTTATGGAACAGATATATTTTCTAAATTAATCTTATTAAGCATTCTTTGAATGTTGTTGTAGTTGGCACATATCCCCTCAAACATTTCTTAGTAACTGCTTGTTGAAAGTCAGAAAGAGCTTTCTCTTACATCCTTCTGCCCGTACATACAAAGATGAGAGGAGAAAAAATCTTCTGTTCTTTGTATGCCTGCAGTAGGATGTGCTGGGGGTTGGGCAGGCAAAATCCTTTCTGTTATCTTCCCATTTACATTTATGAAAACATAATGAATCTATAAATTACACTTACTGATGGATTTTAATTCCAGATGGGGATAATTTTGTTCATTTAATCTAATGTCATGCATATCAGAGATTAGAGATCTTGTCCAGGCATCTCTGTATTGGGATTTTTTGGGAAATCTTGCTAATTGCTAATTCATGTCTTTGTTGGCATTGAGGCTTTTCCTTTACTTCAGCACACAGGAATGTGGTTGTTTTTGTTGTTGTTGTTGGTTTTTGTTTGTTTTTAAATATTGGATTTACTATTTCTTCGTTACATGAACAAGAGAAATGTGGTGTTGGTTTTGTTCTATTTATATGAAATTATTATTACGAAATGACAACACCGCATGTTTGTAAGAGATGAAAATTCCTTGCAGTTATGAAATAACCACCTATGAACTAAGTTTCTGTTGTGATCCTGGATTCATTCATTATCTATTTCCATTTGCTTTAGTATTTTTAATCCTTTTAAGCTCTTGGCCTTGGTTATACTTCGTGAAAGAGATTTCCGAGAGCTAATTAGTTTCATATTGATAAGCACTTTGCAAGTTTCATTGAATGTACTCTTCTGGACTTCTGAAGTTTTGCATTAAAATGCTAGAGCTAAACAAAAAAAAATAGAGCAGTTTGCAAATTTCTCAACTTTTAGTTTTCTTCTTCTGTATGACCACTTAGATCCCATCTCTTAAAATGTAGCTGCTCTGCACGGTTATTCTCAGTGTTTCTTATCATTTAGGAATCTTTTCTACTTTTGCTGTGACAAGTCTGGTTATCTTATCCATCCTACATATTTTCAAGCAGAAAAATCCATGACAGTTCTTGAAGCAGTGCCTTTTGAGAAGTTCCATTCAGTGTTCTAAAATAGAGTTTTCTTTTCTGAGTAGTGTAGTAGTGTAGGGAACTGTAGAAAAGTCATCATTCATTCCTTTGTGGTGATCACTGAATCTCAGTACTGAGGTATTTAGATAGAGTTTTAAAAAAATAAAATTCAAATCATTTCAAATAATTCACTTCAGCACATAAGTTGTTTTAGCAATATTTTAAATGTATTGTTTTTCTTAGAATTTCTAAGCACCATTCCATAAATTTTTAAATTATTTTCTTATCTGGCAACTTGTAACAAAACTCAAGGGAGTACATTTTGCATATGGTCATAAATGGTGTATGGCTGTTTGTGAAGAAAATAGAGTGTCGTCAAGTAACCCTGGACACATTTAAGGAAGTGTGTACGTATGATTTCATTTGTACAGTACCACGTATTATCAAATTGGGAAAACAGTAATTTTTAGTATTCATCATGATTAAGTTCAAAGAGGGTTTGTTCTTTTTTTTAGTTTTTTACATATGTAATTCTAGCAGGTGAGATATCAACTCTTACAAAATAATTTTTTTTTTTTGCAAGCCTGTAGTCAGATTCAAATCAGAGATGGTTAGTTATATACATAGTTAATTTCTGTTTGCTGCTCTTCTGTCCTTTGTTTAACATGCATGTTTTTAAGTTAGAATCACCTAAAATCTTAGATGGTTGTTATTCCCCATGAAAATTGTGATCATTTTAATATTACTGGAAAATGCTTGGCATATTCAGGAGCACAGAAAACTCAAAATGGGATATTATTCTGCCAAGGAACTGCCATTATATTCTAGTATGTAAAGTCTGCTACTTTTCATTCATTTGCAATTTTCTTTCCTCTTGTTCATTTTCTGATATATTTTTTTTTTTTTTAGTAGGTAATATTTTTCTGAAGACTTTTACAATGATCGTTATTCACTGTTCATGGCAAACCTTCAATTAACAGGCTTTAATGCACCACGTATCATTATCCCATTATCAAGTCATACTTCTCTTCATTTGCTTTTCGAGATACTTATTTATTGTTGAGAAGAGTTCTCCTCTCAATTACTATTTTTAAGATGTGTTTTCAGTGTCTGTACTTAAGCAATAACATCCTGTACAGCAACTGTCATATTTCAGAGGTACACTTGGTTCTGTTAAATCAAGCTGTAAACGTATTTTAAACAAGAAAACAACCCAAGCCAACTTAAAACCTATCTCCTTATTTTTTAATGAAATTTTCATGGAAAGTGATTTCTTAAAGACAGGTGCTGATTGTGTGGTAGAGATACATTATAAGAAAACAGGTTTGCTTTCCTTTCAAAGTATTAAGGTCTTGAATTTAGCAGTAAGTAATTTCTATTAAACACAGCAGAGAATCCTGTAGTCTAATTTGCCATCTCTTCCAAGAAGAAAGCTCATAATGTGAAGCGGGGGTTATGAAGTTAGCTTGTCACAGATAAGTCTGTTTTCAGCACTGCTAATTAGCAATTCACGGCTTTTACCAGTCATCAGAAATCAGCTTAATACAATATTATTTCTGGTTCTTTAAAATCATTCTATTTGTCTGCTTTGTTTTCAGCTCACTTATCTTTGTGATGGAAACGTTTGCTAAATCCGCTGTCTTAAGCACATTCACCGTTTCTTTTCCCCTACCTAAAACTCATGGTGTCACTCAGAAAGTCCAAATAATGCAAATGATTTTCAAGGAGGAAGACACTCGGCAAAGGTTCATTCCTATATGCCTTAATGCTTTAGTAGTGTGTTTCTAAATAATCTTAATATATTCAGCCAGTATATCTTCTCTCAAAATGGTGTTAGTTCTTTTCTTCTCTATTTTTCTTGTAGGGTGGATTCTTTTCCAGTTGGTAAATTGGTGCCAGTGGAAACATTACCTGAGTTCAAAAGGGAGGAATTGTTTGGGATAAGTACATAAATACATTGAAAGTAATCCTACATTACAAATACATTTGATAAACGTTAGGAGAAATAGCACTGAAAACTTAGCAGAATGCTATGCTTTAAATTATCAAAAATACCTTATTTAAATTTTTGCATCTACCTAAAAAGACATAACTTGATTCAAATTGCAGAGTCCTGAAAGTTCCTCAGATTTTAGGGTGTAATTAATGACAAAATTTTTGGTTAAAAACAGAGAGGGCTTTAAAAAGTGGTTAAAAAAAACAGTGATTGCCCTAAGTGGTAATTTCAATAAATGCCAGCAGAGACATCTCTACTAAGTGAAGTACTTATGTATTATTTTTACTGTGGGCTAATGCGCACTTTCTTCCTCACTAATTGGTTTCTCTCAATTAAAACAATTATGGTATCAAATATATAAATATTAAAATAGCATTTAAGTTGATATTTTATTATACACAAGTCAAGAAATATGTAGTTAATTTCTCCCACTACAACAATATGTTCATCCTCCTGAGTTGTACGTATTACAGTGAAGGACTTCATTTTTCTTTTTTACAGCTATACTACATGAATGCATAAATATTAAAAACCAAACAGAAGTTACATGTAAAAGAGTAATTAGAGAGGAACCTTACAATTGGCTTTAACTTAAAATCAGGAATACAGCAACACATATAACCACAAATTTTAGGTATTAAATAGCTAATAGAGTATGAACTATGACTCAATAGTCATATTGGAGGGAGTAGTCCTTCTCTACTTGTGCTGGAAATTGTGCACAGTATTGGATGTCTCAAGATAATTTGCTGTAGTTTCATGGGTGAGGGTCCATGAATCAATGCTCTTGATGCAAATTACAGGAGAGTTATATCGTATTGATATACAAAAATGGCAGATAATGTAGTATGAATAATTACAGCCTAATAGTATTATCCTTGTATGATAAATAAGTAGGTAACTTTAAATGAAGTCATAAGTCAAAGTGAAGCTATATAAAATTGTTGTGAGATGGGAATTTGTTACTTCTAGTGATTGATGTACATTGATGAATAATTTCTAAAATGACATTAATAATTAAGAATGTGACAATGATTAGTATTTAATGAAAATTATGATAAACATTTGCATCTAGTACAATGCTTTCTAAGGGAGAAATCCTCAAATTATAGTCAATTTTCATGGTATTGACCTCATAGGGTTTATAAGTTATGGAGAATTTTAGTGACGGGGATGTGCTGAAATTTTCCACTTAACTGGCATCAATACTTAATATTTTGTGTAGATTATTACAAGAGTGTGGAACCCATACCCACGGGCTGTGTTGTACAAATCCAAGGCAGCTCTGATCTGCCTGAACTGCCTGAACACTTGGGATAAAACCAGCTGAAAGTTCTTGGTTTCTCATGCTAATGATACTGAAGAAAGCAGAGTAAATAAAAAGCAGTGTCAAGTCACACGTCATTTAAAAGTCAAAAGCAGCTTTCAGCTTTGAAATTAGGAGTCTAAATTCTGATCATTTGATATAGTTTATTAAGATTAACAATGAAAGCAGGATGTGGTGCACAATGAATTTTACATTATTTATGCTTAAAAAATCTGATCTGTGTATTGGTCTTAATAAAATAAAAGATTAAAAAAAGGAAAAGAGAAGGAAATGAAAGAAAAGAAAGGAAAAGAAAAGAAAAGAAAAGAAAAGAAAAGAAA